>NW_025999853.1:4765490-4817019 GCF_001458135.2 Marmota marmota marmota | reverse complement strand
ATAAAGGGGGGGGTGGGGGGACAGGGAGCCACGCTGGGAAGGAAGGCAGAGGGAGAGAAGGAGTGAGAGTCCATGATCTAGAGACCCTCACCCCTGCAACCCGGGCCCCGCCGGCCCCCCAGCAGTGGGGAGCTTGTCCTGCTCCTGCCTGAGCCTCTGCAGCCCTTTTCCCTTGGGAAAGCTGCTCCAAGGCTCCAAACATCCCCCTGGGACCAAGGCCTGCAGGGGACAAAGGGCGCATTCTCCCCCAACTTGGGGTGGGGGTGGCCGGGCGGCCTGGCAGGCTGCTCCCGCCTGGCCCCGGGGCCTGGGCCTCTGGACCCGCGGCTTTTGTTCCCTTTCCAGCCACTCCAAGGCTCCAAGGCCAGTTTGCTTTGCTGGGGACAGATCTCAATGCTGGACTTTGACCTTGCAACAAGGGGCCGGTTGTATCTGGAGAAATCTTCCCGACTGCACTTGGCTTCCCTTGTGGGCTGGATTTGGGAGTCACAGGGGACTCTGTGTTAATGTTCTTGCTTCTCTCCCCACTCTCCAGGGTCACACGGGGCACGCCTGCTCTCAGATCTATTTGTGTCTCTGAGCCGTGAGGCCCAGAATGAGGAGGGATCATGGCTGAAGTGCTCTTAGAACTCATTCTCTTATGAGTGCCACTGAGGCCCAGAGAAGGAGGGCGGCTTGCCCAGGTCACACAGCAAGGCAGTAACAGAGCCAGGATTACCTAGGTCTCCTGGTTCCTGGCCGGGTTCTCTCATTCAGCCTCAGCCAGAGTGCGGCACGATTAAAAGGAAGGATCCAGGCCTTCTCTGCCTGGGGGACCGACTCCTCATTCCTACCACAACTCCATTAGGGAGGTTTCAACCCCCCTTTATTGATGGAGAAACTGAGGTTCAGAGAGATTAATAGAGACTGTGCGGCTTCCAACCCTAAGTCCTGTCTGATTCCTGATCTCACGTAAGCTGCGCTTCCTCTCGCTCAGGAAAGTCACAGCCCTCCTGTCCCTCCTCAGTCCAGGAGGCAGGGACGTGGACTATTGCTACTATTTCCTCAGCAGTTTAGGATGATCCTTTCCCTCTTGCAGCCTCAGTTTCCTCATCTGTGAAATGGAGTGGCCAGATGGGGTTCTGGTTGTGTGCTGGAATCACCGGGAGCATTCAACCAACACTCAAACAAATATCTATTTTTAAAACGCTTCTCATGTGAGTCTGATGTGTGGTCACATCTGGAGGCAAACCTTGGAGGCTCTCAGAGTCCTCTGTGTTCCGATCAGGGTCCCTATATTCGGTTCCCAAGGCTCACTCGTGGGGCACTAGTTTAGGGACAGCTGCTCTGAGACACTTGTGAATCAGGCCTCTGACAATGGAAGAGGGATGTCTAGACCTCAGGCCAGAGGCAACTGGCTTCCAGAGCCTGTTTTCAAACCATGAGTATCTGGGTGGCCTTTGGCTGCACCCAGGCGGCCGGCAGCCAGGGTCAAGGCAGGGACTGCAGGGTGGAACCCTGTGGGAGAGGCCGGAGAGCGCGGGGTCCCTGCCCGCTCTGGTCGGGCAGGACTATCACCAACCCAGCCTCATCCCTGGCTTTGCCCAGGACTCAGCTACCTGGTAAAACCGTGAACCAGGCGGAAGTAGGGGCCAGAGCCTGGTTAAAGGGCCCCAGGGATTTTGGCCATGTGGGCATGGGACTGAACAGGCCCTGGGGTACTGCCCTTGACCCTAAAGGGAAAGTGAATTCCAGGCCAGAGCAGCCCCATTCCTATGGTCGGTTCCTGCCGAAATGGCCCTTGTGGCTTGGGGCCAAGCAGAGCCAAGAAGATGGTGGCTTGCTGGGGACATCCATGAGCAGATTGGGAGGCCCTGGGGAGGGCTGGGCTCCCATTCCTGAAAGGCTGTGGAGAAGGGAGCCAGGAATGTCACATGAATACCCATGGGGAGAGGCGTGGGTCCACTCCAGTCCATCGGACTCCCTGGAGCCAGGTGATGAGCTCAGCCTCTCCAGGCTAGTGAGGGCAGGTGGGCTCCCAGGTAAAGGCAGCAGCTGCCAGGTAAGGTAGCTGGGAAAACGGCTCTCCTCCCTGCCCCGGGCTGGACTGGGTCAGGCACTGCATATCCCTCTCTTCATCTTTGCTGGAGCACATAGCCTTCATTTTATAATTGAAGAAGTTCAGAACAGTTCAGAGCTTCTCCAAGGTCACACAGCATGGGTCAGGGCCACTCACTGCAGTTCATGGGGACTTTCTAGTCCCAGAACCGGGCCTAGCTCAATGACTGGCTCCCACTAGGTGCCCATCGAATAGCTGACAAAGAGATGAAACAAGTACCAGGTCCTCTGACTCCTCCATTCTTTAGGACGTCATCAGGCACCATGTCCTCGAGGGACCCTTGACCATTCCTCCCTGGTCCCCTCTGGGCACCCCTTCTCTGAGTGCCCACTGCCGGCTTAGGGCTCCCTTGCTCCCTGTTCACCACCTCGCCCTCTAGTTGTTTCTTTGTCCCTGTTCTTGGTGGGGAGCCTGGCAGGGGTGGCTGCTGGGCTCTGTCCCAGTCCGTGGGTCAGTTATTTTCCCTCCATTTAAAGACTCCTCGACGCCCCTCCGCACTGATCGGCCGCAGGGGGGCGGTCCCATCCGACCTCCAGGGGTGGAGCCTGGCCTGAGCCCATCCAATCACAGAACGCGGCCTTCTCGGGCACAGTGATTGGTTCAGGAAGGGTCACGTGCCTCAGCCCCGGCCAGTTAGTGACTAGGGCTCAGTCGCTGGCTTTTCGGTTGGTCCCTGGGGAACTAGGTTTTCCGTCTGCCGGACCTGACACCCTGAAGGCCCAAGCCCGGAGGCTCCGGGGCCGCCATAGGAGAAGCACCCGCGGGAAACGCTCTCCTGAACAGGGTGGAGAAGGAGTGCCCAGGCCTCCCCGAGCCTGGCCCTCAGGAGGGGAGCCAATAAGCCCTCAAAGCAAGACCCCGTCACTTGGACCCTTCAAACGGATCCAGAGTTCTTAAAGGGAATGATTGGATCTTTCTACTGTGGCCTCTTTAGTGCTCAGCCCAGTAGGGCATGCAGTTGGCACTCAGTAAATGTTTACTGAATACTTAGAGCTTTCTGACCCCAAAGCCAGCACTAAGTGCATTGCTACCGTGTACTTGTGAACAGAGGTCACCCGACAGGCAGGAAAGAATGTGGGTGATTGGCCCGGGAGCAGGTGACAGCCCTATTTCAAGTGAGGATGGCTTGCAGCAAGTGTTTGGAGGGAGAAAGGCCTGCATGAGGCGCTCAGCCAGAGTGCAGCCAGGAAACACTCGAGGAGGTCAGCCCTTCCTGCGGGGAGGATCAAGAATCTGGGAAAGGAGCGATTCCATTTCCCCTGGTGCCCTAAAAAGGGTGCTTCCTAAAGAGAAGCATGGGGACTCCCTGCTCCCTTCCCAGAGCAGTGGGCAGGGGAGGCTCTGGACAGGGTGGTGGCATGCTTCACAGGGCTCCTTGATGTCCCCTCCCAGGTCCTGCCACAGCGGCACACCTTGTCTCCCTGCTCCCCATCCGTCTCTTACCTCTCAGTCATGGCCACCTGCTCCAGCATGGCGGAGCCTGTGTTGGCCTTCCAGTTTCCAGAGATGGAGGTTCGCCTGTGTCCAAAGACAAAAACAGAACAAAACAAAAACAAAACCCAACAGTACATCACGGACATTAGGGATCGCTGTCACTGGTCTATTTTCCTTCTTTGCTTTGGTTGTTAGGAGGCTCTGTTTCAAATATCTGGCTCACATTAGTTGTGGTATGCACCTTTTTGGTATGTACCCTGTCCTCAGCCTTTTTTTTCCTGTTTTTATTTCCTTTTATCCTGATTGCTTTATTTACTTGTTGGATCTTATGTAATTGTTCTCTAGGAAGGTTTTGGAATATAAAGATCAAATTTAAAATATACTGATGTCATCAGATAAAATCCACCCAACCTTGGTGGTATAGGTTGGAGCTAAAGTGTTCCCAAGAGGCCCACATGCTAAAGCTTGGTCCTCAGCTTGGTGCTATGAGGAGGTGGAGGAATTTTTTAAGAGGTGGAGCTTCATGGAAGGAAGTTAGGGGGATACTGAGACACTGGTATTTTTCTTCCTTGGCTCCCTGGGTGAGCAGCCTCCTCTGCCATGTGCTTCTGTCACAATGTACTGTCAGCCCAGGCCCAAGGCAATAGGTCTAAGTAACCATGACATGAGATCTCTGAAACCAAGAGCCAAAATAAATGTTTCCTCTTTGTAGGTTGATTTAGCTCAGGTATTTTGTTACAGTAACAGTAAGCTGACTAATATACCTGGTGTCTCCTTTTTGAGGAGAACTAGGGCCATGTAGCTTCTGATGATTCTGGAACTTTTTGTGGGCCCCAAAATGTAGGAAGAATGATCCTTAGAGACAAGTGGTTACTTTTCCATGATGAAAAGCAGGAAGTTCTGGCCTGTGCCTGATTTGACACCCTTCTCTGTTCCTTTTCTGCGCTTGATCTGCTCCAGCAACACCTGACCTCCCTTCCCGTGCCCCAGTGCACATAGGCCCCTCCCTAGGTCATGGCCTGCACACATTCTGCCCTGTACCCTGTGTAGCTTTTGCCTCCAGCTTGCCCACCCCACCCCAAGTTCTGATCATACTTAGGCTTCATCTGAAACATGTCTTCCCTCCAGTCTACGTTATCTAACAAACGAAGACTGCTTGGCACCACCCCCTGCGCTAAGCTCTGCTATGCTGATTCAGCTTGTAGTGATTGCTCTAGTGTCTTGTCTTTCCTGACGTGGGGATCCCCTGAGGGCAGGGGATCTGTTTCAGTGCATGCCCTGTACCCCCAGAGCCCAGTGGAACCTGGCATGTAGTAGGTGCCCGGTAGCTACTGAGTGAATGAAGGATAGTGTATGCTGTGGGGGAATCCAGAGAAGCCACCAACCACCACGGCACCTTTGCACCCACCAAAGACCCAGTGAGCTTAAGAAAATGGCAGAGGTGAAGCCGTCTGTCTGTCTCAGGGGCAAGTGAGGGTATGTGGTTGAGATCAAAGAGTGAACTGGGGAGAGGGATTGACCCAAGAATATGTCTATAAAGAGAAAATCAGATGTGTAAGTGCTGAGAATTCATGGCTGCCACAGAGTGGACACAAGTTCATTTTGGTTCAGTTCAGATCGACTTGATTCAATTCCGTTTGGCAAATGCTCACAGGGCCACCCTGTGTCCTGGGCACTGGATGAGTCTGAGTGTGCTGAGATGACTCCTTGGGCTGCTCACGGTCTTCAGGGTGGACCAGCCTTGGAGCCAGGGGCTAGTCACGGTGGGGTTAGCAATGGACACAGAGTTAAGGGCTCTGGGGAAGTCAAGGTGGTGAGAGAAGGTAAGAACTGATGGGAGTTATGCAGACGTGAGTTTGCATCTTGGTTCCAGGGTTTTCTAGCAATATAACCCTGGGCAGCATCTTGGAGTCTTTATATCCTCAGTGGTAAAATGGGAGTATTTGGAGTCCCAGCCTTGTAGGGACTTGTGTGTGTGAAAGGCCACATTCCCATAGGCCTCCGAGCACAATGGGAGCTGCTATTATTTTTAGTAAGTGGACACAGGACAGGCAGGCAATCTAAGGACTGAAAACTAGCCAGATGGCGTTCCTTCCAAGAGGAGCGTGTAGTGATAGCTGATGTCTGAGGAATGCTTTCTGTATCTGAGACACGATCCAAGGGCTTTATAAGTCCTGGCCCATCTCAGCCTCTCCAAATCTCAGGGGATGGGCATTCTTCTCCTTTTTTCTCACTGTGTGGCAGAAGCCACCAAACTGGGTTCTTAACCTTGACTTGATCTTAACTTGTTCTTAACCCTGTCTTCTTAACCTTGACCTTGACCTTCCATGGTGGAGCCCAGGGGGCCCATCACAGAGGGAGGGAAGGAGGCCTTGTTCTTGGCCCGAATGTGACACTGTCCCTGGGATTAGGATGCATGGAGACTGTGACAAGAGCATCCACCTATACAACAAGTTGGCTTAGTCCACTTGGGCTGTAGAAAGAACAGAGATTCGTGTCTCCCTGTACTGGAGGCCAAGAAGCCAAGGTCAAGGTGCCAGCCCACTCGGGGTGCGGTGAGGACCCACTGTCTGGTCCCATGCTGGAGGAGGCAGGGGTCTTTCTGAGCCCTCTTTAGAAGAGCATTAGAAGGATCCCATTCTTGAGAACTCTGCCCTCCTGCTCCGATCCACTCCCAAGGGCCCCTCCACCTCATGACATCACCTTGGGGGTTGGAATTCCACACGTGACTTTTGGGGGACAGAAACATTTAGAGCACAATATAGGGCTATGGTCTGACCTCATTGGAGCAGGTGGAGGAAGAGGTGCTGAGTGACTTTGGACCGAGTGGGGACAGTGTGACTGAAGATGAGAGGTACTGCACCTGGCTGTGTGCTACAGTGGGTAAAGTCATCTCCACGGCAATGGGTGGATGGGCTGGAACTGGGCACATAGACAGATAAGTCAGTGGATGGCTGATGGGGGGAGCCAGGATCTCCTCTGTTGGAGTGGGAGGGTGCAGATAAGCAGTCAAGGAAAGGCCAAGAGGAACCACATCATGCCAGATAAAAGTCACAGACATCGGTGGGACTGTTCTGAGCTTAATGTCCATAGGATGGCTATGTAGAGAAATGATCGTGGACATACATGTTCGTGTGGGTGAGGAGTCACACTCCTATTTCTTTGCCATATCTGACGAGAGAATCTAAAAGCTGTGACACCTTAGTAGCAGCCACCACAGCCTGCCCCGGGTGCAGGGCAGGATGTGGGCCATCGAGGAGGCTGAATGGTCAGGGCAGGGAGGACATTCCTCCCTGAGCTCTGGCATGAGCCGCCTTCCTTGGATGTGAACAGCCCAGAGTCCAGGAAGCGCCACGGCATGTGCCAAGTCGGAGCTGTCAGGCCAGCGAGGCTCAGATGAAGAATGGGGCAATGAGGTCATCCTCAAGAAAAGAAACTGGGACAAGGTGTCATCAACGTCAAGTGCCAGCTCCAACAATGCAGACAGGAGGAAATGATATCATGAGGGCTGGTGGGGGCCTCAGGGACGTCGGGTGGCCTTGCTGCATGTGGCGTGACTCAGAGGGGCAGGGAGGGGATTTTATCACCCTGAGGACATCTGAGAGCAGTGGCAACTCTGGCTCTCCCTGGGGCTGGGAGAGGGTGATTGACGAGGCAGGAGAAGGATTCCTTCAGCAGGGGCGCCATCCCTTTCCTGGGACTATCTGCCATCATCTCCCCCAGTGCCCCAGGCAATGGCAGAGTGCAGTGGTGACAACAGAGACTGCAGGGTCCTCAGAGTCTGACATCACCATCTGGCCCTTCACACAGGTCTGCTGACCCCTGGCCTAGGCCATCCAGGTGTTGCAGAATCAACTCTCGGCAATCCAGGGGCAGACCTGCATGGCCGAGAACAGCAAGACTGTCTTTACAGAAACAGGAGGCAGCTGGATTTGGCCCGGGGACTGTGACTTGCTGACCTGACCCTGGGCACTTGCTGTCCTGTATGGAAGCATGTGGACAGAAAACCTTTCCAACTGTCTGGGACAACCGTTGAGGCTCACCTACAGAGCCACGCAGTCCGAGCTCCGTAAACCCTTGGCGGTCAGGCTCTCTGGGTCTCATCATTGCAAGTGGAACATTCCAAAGTGAAGACAGAAGTGGCGCAACAGCTGAGTCCTCTCCAAAGAACGAGATCTGGCTACTCCAGAGCTCTTACGGCCTCAGCCCTGCTGAGCCACGTCAGGGGTGCAGGTGGGCTGGGTCCTTCTGTCTCTCATTTCTTCCTTTTCCTTTAGATACGGGACCTCCATTCCCACTGGGGAATGGCCCTGAGCGCATGGCACACCTCCCCTCTGGGACACCCCTAGGGGTTGTCTGCCTTTCTCTAACCAATAAGAGCATGGCCGAACCTGGCTGAAGCTTCCCTGGTCCTGCAACCGTGATCTTGAGATAAGCCCTGAAAACGATTAGGACAGGTTCCTCGCCAGCCGCAACGTCCTGGGAGCTGCCTAGTATCTCTGGCTCTCGGATCTTGGGGCCCGCTCTGGATCTTGACATTTCTAAACTTGGTAATTCAGAGGCTTTTTTTTTTTTAAGTTTCTTATCACCCATTGTTTTCTAGCCATTCACTTGAAAAAACAAAAACAAAACAAAAAAACCCTTAAGATAGCCAGCCATGGTTTCTGTTCCTTGCAGCCAGAGAAACCCATGTCACCTTTGGTCTTCTGGGATCCAGAGAAGCCCTCCTGCAGCTCACGGTCCCCAGTTATCTTTTTATATACCCAGATCGGATCATGTGCAGAAAACTGAAGAAAATCCTAACCCAGGCGTCCAAAGGCCTGCTTGACTTGTCCCCAGACTTTCAGTTTTGACTGCCAAGCGTGCTCACCCGCCTAGCTGCAGTCCCCAGACAGGCCAAGTGGCTTCTTTCTCAGAGGGGAGCAGCCCTTACTTGTTGGAGGTCCACCACGGTGTCCACCATGACACACTATGAGCCCCTCAGCCTCACAGACCAGAGAGGAAGGGCAGGGAAGGAGGCAGAAAGGGCCAGCCCTGGTGTGTGGAGGGAGGTCACCGTGTTTGGGTGGAGGAGATGGCAGCAGACACCCCCATCCCTGTCGCCCCGCCCCTCCTCCCAGCCCCCAGCCCTGCGGGGGACTCACATGTAAGCCTTGTAGTTGGATCCGATTTTCTGGATGCGGATGTCATACTTGGAGTCGATGAAGGCCTCGGTGGTGGCGTAGGTCTTGGCCATGGCCACCACGCTGGTGATGTCCTGGTAGTCGTGCTGGTTTTCTACCTTGATCTGTGTGGGAGGATGAGGGTGTGAGGGCCACCCACCCCGTACCAGCTGCACCCCCCAGAGCCAGGATGGTGCTGTGGAGAGGCGGAGACCGAGAGGGCCACCTGCCCAGAAGAGGGACAGACGCAGAGGCAAGTCATCCCTCTACCTACGTGCACGAGGTAGAGGACGAAGGAGCCACCCCATGTGGGAGGTCAGGACCCCTCTGTGGAAGGGCCGGCTCTGCAGGGTCTGGAAGGACGACTACAGGGTGTGGATGGGCTGTGTCTGTCGCACAGCTGGTCTTTGGGGGCGCAGCAAGAGCCTGGGTCACAGGGTGTGGTGGGGAAGGGCCTGGCCCATGGGGACAGGAGGGTGGGGACAGCTGGGTGGGGACTGAGGCCATGAGAGCTCTGATCAGGAGCTCAGCCTTTAGCCTGAAGGTTCTGGAAAGTCACAGGAAGAGTGAGAGGAGTTCAGAGACCAAGTGGTTCACTTTGTGTTTTTGAAAAAGTCACTCAGGCTGTGAGTGAGTGAGAGGCTGCTCCCCTCTGAGAGGGTTAAAGGGAGGAGTGTGCAGTGGGCACAGAGAGAGCCGTTGGAAAGGAGTGTGTGTGTGTGTGTGTGTGTGTGTGTGTGTGTGTGTGTGTGTGTCAGGGGGAAGGGCCTTGCTGGGAGTTGTGCTTGATGTGCAGTGTGGGGAGCAGGTGAGTTGTGTCTGCCTGTGGGTGTCACATGCTGCTAGTGTGTGTGTGGGTCTTTGTGTGTTCGTGTGGGGTGTGTGTGTGTGTGGTGTTTGCTATGTCTGCAGAGTGTTTTGGTGCAGTATGGAGCACGTGATGTGTGGGCAAGCGCTGGGCATGCTGGCTATGGGTCCCAAGGCCTGGGGACAAACTCTGTTTACTGGGCTCAGGCTGGGATCACAGGGTGGTGTCCAGGGGTCAGGGAGAGGTCCTATCCCAGGGGAGCTCACAAGGCCAAGTGTAGGGGACAAGGCCAAGTCTCCAAGACAGTGATCTCAAGACGGAGCAGAGGCTCCCAGCAGCCATGGACAGCTGGGTGTGCTGCCCCCTGTAGGTGCCCTGCAGCTGGCCATGGGGCCCCTGCTTGTTCAGGTGGCTCTCTCCCACTTCTCTCCTCACCCAGATAATGGAGGACTCTGCCGGCCCAGCGCAGGCCAAGTCCAGAGGCCCTCAGAGGGCCGGGCTCTGGGCGGTCAGTGTGTGGGAGGCTCCCCCAGCCCTTTCCTGCCTGCCCCTAAGTCTCAGTGCTGACCAGCCATGCCTCCCCGACGATGCCCCCCCTGTGCGGGCCAACCTCAGAGCCTTGTGAAGTGACTTCATAGCTCTCCCAACAGCAGCGCGAGGCAGGCAGACTGGGCACTGTCAGGGCACTTTGCAGAGGTGCATCTGAGGTGCCTTGGCTTGTCCCAGGCAGACGGCAGGTAAGCCCAGAGCTGGGAAGGAAGCGCTGGCCTCCTGGGCACAGCTCTTCCTTGACCACCTCAAAGCCTGCGGTGGAGGCCTGCTGCTCTCCCAGGAGGGCTGAACCCCGGGGCCAGCTTGGAGAGAGGCTGGCAGGCCTTCCCTCTGTTGGCCCCTGAGAGCAAGGACTGGAGCCCCACTTTGCAGAGAAATAAAGGAGACCAGCAGGGCTCCCTGTTTCTGTCCCTATCGCACTCATTCGATTCCCTCCTCCCTCCTCTCAGCTTCCGTCCCTCTACTTTTGTTCTAATCTTCGGTGGCTCTGACTGCTGGCTGCTCCCTCTTCCTTTAGTAAGAGGACCCCTAAGTTTAAGTGGGTACCTGGTGTCCCAGCTGAATTACTTTGTTCCTGTCTCCTGTATATAGATACGGTCCAGTTTCCAAATCCAGCCAACAAGAATTGAGCCCATGGGATGTGAACAAAGATGAAGGGAAGCCTCCCTTTCCCTTTTTCTCTTTGGCTCTGGCTGGGATGTGGACGTGATGGTTTGATCAGGAGCAGCCTTCTTGGCCCCTGAGAAGGAAGCCCCGTGTTGATGATGGCTGAGAAGCCAGATGGTGTCTGGGCCTCCAGCTCTGTGGAGCCCCCTCTCGGTGCTTGGCTGTTATGCTCAGACTCTTACAGGACACAGAAATCAGCTTTGATTTGTCTGAGCCACTGTGACCTTGGTCCTGGGTAAAGCGGCCACTCTGTTTCTGCCCCGTAGTTTGAGCCTCTTGTTTTTCCTTGGTTCTTCATCCTGGGGATCAGCCTGATGGAGGATCTACCGTCCTGCTTCTCGCCCCCAGTGACTCACCTCTGTGCCTCTCTGGCTGTCTCTATACCCTCATGTCCCACACCAGAGGCTGGCTCTTCAGTTCTCACTCCTCCCTTCCCAAGAAAGTGCATTGGTAGAGGTCACCTCTGACGCCCTCGAGTGCGTCCTGCAGGAGCTGTGGCACTCAGTAGCATCCAAAGTCCGTGAGCTTTTAGAGGTTTGGTTTCCACCCACCTGCCCTCTCAATCCTTTCCCTTTGTTTCTGGAACCTTCTTCCATCTATCTTGCCTTTGTCCATCTTCAGCCGACACCTGGGGGTCAGGTGGGGGGAGTTGGGGGAACCACAATGGAAGGTGGAAGCTCGCAGGGAGCCCTTGTCTAAATCCCCATCCCTGGTGGCTTTGGAAAAGACCGGAACTGCTCCTGCCCCTCGGCTTCCCAGGACAGCACAGCCCCGGAGGCTGCCTCGGAGGCGCCCATTGTCTTCACATCCATCTCCTACTTCTACAGCCACCGAGCATGAATGCTCCCCTTCTCCCTGGTATTTTTGTGTGGCCACGTGACCCCTTTTGGACAATGGGGTGTGAGCAGAAGAGGGGTGTGGACTTCCAAGGAGAGGAGGGCTCCGTGTCCTCTTCCTCTTCCCGCTGGCCAGGGATGTGGACGTCCTTGGCTGGTGGCTGAAGGACGGACGAGCTACAATATGGAAGGGGCCTGGGGGCTGGGAGCCACAGCCCTGGGCAGCTGCTACTCCATTAGGTGAGAGAGAAAGTCCATTCTGAGTCTTTGTCGAGGCGGTTGAAGGCTCCCAATTGTACATCACCTGGGTACCACAGAGCCCAGTCCTGTCCCTGGGTCCACTGGGCCTGTCTCCCCATTAGAGTGTGAGCTTCCTGGGGACAGGGTGAGTCTTGTTCCCAGCCACAACCCTGAGGCCTGGAGCATTTGGGAGGAATTTAGAAGACGGGATGAGACCCTCTCATAATTGGGGGAGGGGCAGGGGACTGGAAGGGGAAAGAAGGACGCTCAGAAAGGGGGGGGGATGTGTTTCAGGGACATTTATGTTTTGTAAGGTCAATGCTTGGCCTGGATGCTACGGGTCAAAGGGACACAGCTTCGGTCCTGAGTCCTCAAGAACCTGGGGACAGACAGCTGGGTCCCTGGAGAAGTGGGCAGGAGGTCTGGAGCCTGGGTGGGCAGAGCTGGAGGGGACTCTGGGAAGGTCGTCAGGCCAGCGGGTGGCTGGGGTCAGAGGGTGGGGCGCTGGCGCGGCAGGGAGCCTCGCACTCTGCTTTATTAACTGGCGGGAAAACCTCTCCAGGGTTCACAGAGAGAAGCAGAAAACAGGAAGCCCCGAAGGAGCTGTGACTCAAGACTGTCCATGTGCTGCAGAGGGGCCCTGGGCGGGGCTGCCACCACCAACGGGGGCCACCTTGCGCCTCCCCTCCCCCTCCTGCTTCTCCTCTGGCCTCTTCCCCGGTCCCCCACCCTTCGCCCTCCACCCCTTTCCTCTCCCTCCTCAGGTCACCTGTCCCTTGATCTCCGTCCTTTGTCATTTCTTCCTGGTTTTTCTCCAGTCCCCATGGCCCTCTCTCCCTCTCTCCTGCTTTCCTGGTGCTCCTGGGCGTCACCTCTCTCCTCTGCTCAGCCTCCCGCACCCTCCCGCCTCCTTCCCTTCACGTCCCCACTCAGGGTCGCGCACACACCCCTCCCCACTGCGTCACCTCCCGGACCTGCTGACCTGTGCTTTGTCCCCAGGGTGACTGAGAGGGAGAGTGGACACAGAGAGGCAGAGAGACCACAGGGGTCAGGACCTGAGCGGGACTCAGCTCAGACTTCCAGCCTCAGGTAGGAAGGGCTCGGCATCCTCAGGGGCTGCCCACTCCTGGCCCCATTTCTCCAGCAGCAGGGGACTCTATGTCTGTCTGTCTCTCTGTATATCTATGCCTATAGATAGTTCATTCATTGTTTAGTCTATAATTACATCCAATATGCTCCAGAACTTCTGCAATGAGCCGTAGGATGCCCCAGAGACCACAGAGGAGGTCCAGGATTTGGATGATCACTGGGAGGTAGATTTGTATCTGGATGGATAATTGTGTTAAAGATATTTATTGATGTTTCGTTGTCAGCAAAGATGATCATAGTAGCGCTGGGGATGTGGCTTAGGGGTAGAGCACTTGCCTACATCTCTATCTGTCAATCTGGATAAATATAGGTAGATATCGATCTCGTTGTTTTGGTACTGGGGATCTCACCCAGGAGCATTCAACACTGAGCCACATCCCCAGTTCTTTCTTGCATTTTATTTAGAGACAGGGTCTCACTGAGTTGCTTAGGACCTTACTAAGTTGCTGGGGCTGGCTTTGAACTCTCCATCCTCCTGTCTCAGCTTCCCGAGCCACTGGGACAGGTGTGCACCACCGCGCCCAGCTCAGGGAGCTCGATATTGAGCAAAGTTCCGATTCCTCTTTAGGGAATCTCTCTACCTGGTTCTACTGTATATTGTGCCTAGAATGAATGAAAGGTCCCAACTGATGGTTTTAACCCTTTACCTGTATTGTCAAGTCCACTGGGCAGGACAGCACAGAAGGACCTTATGCTCTGGTAGGTTATCATAGTAGTGAAAGTTAACTCACCAGGGGACTGGGAGGGTACTGACTTTCCCACACTAAACTCTGTTACAAAGTCGCTTGAAATGATCCTGTATGACTAAGCCACAGTGTGGTACATGGTCAAGTTGAGTCACTTCATTTTGTTTTCTATTTTCAGGAATTGTTTTCCTATGTTTGATCTATTTTGTCTTAACATTATATAACCACATTTACTTGGTTCCAAAATTAAAGTTATAAAGCAAGGTACATTCAGAGGAGTCTAGCTCTCTTCCTTGTTAACTTCCTCCCAAAGCACGATAATTAGAGAATGGATAAATGATGAATAAATAAATGAATCTAATCATCCTCTAATCCTCCAAATAAATAGACATTTAGCCAAGTAATTTATTTAAGCCTATAATTATTACAATAACATCTAATATGTTCCAGAACTTCTACAATAAGCTGGATAAGCCTTATGATGCCCCAGAGACCACAGAGGAGGTCCAGGATTTGGATGATCACTAGGAGGTAGATTTGTATCTGGATGGATAATTGTGTTAAAAATATTTATTGGTGTTTTATAGTCAGCAAAGAAAATCATAGTAGGGACTGGGGGTGCGGCTCAGGGGTAGAGCACTTGCCTAGTGTGTGCAAGACCCTGGGTTTGATCCCCAGCACTGAAAAAAATTCTAAAAAGTCTTAATCCTGCAAAGTAGTAGTTATTATCACATGTCAGAGATAAGGAAGCTGACGCTCAGAGAAGGAACATAAGTGAGATCAAACAGCCGGAATAAGGCATGGGAAGGGAGAGGGGCCCTTAGCGATTCTCAGGATCCCTTCTCATCGGGTTATGGAGGGAACTGAGGGGGAGTCAGCAGGTCAGAGACAGAACCAGCGCCAGAAGGTGGAAGGACAGAGATGGACACGAGCTGCCCTCCAGGGGGGTAAATGCACTGTCCTCCTCTGGAATTAAAGTGTGTCAGCCACTCCAGTCCACACTCAGGGAGATCCTGAGTGTCCAGATTTGTGTTTAAAAATGACCCAGAGGGGGCTGGGATTGTGGCTCAGCTGTAGAGCACTCGCCTAGTACGTGAGAGGCCCTGGGTTCCAACCTCAGCAAGGCATAAAAATAAAATAAAGCTATTGTGTCCATCTACAACTAAAAAGTAAATAAATAAAAATAAAAAAAATGATCTGGAGGTATTGTCTTAGGAGAGCTCCACATGGACCTTGGAAAAGCTGAGGTATTAGGCTGCATTAACAGACATGCGATGGTGGATGGGCTCAAAGCTCCCCTTGGACAGGAATCATAAGCCCTGCAGCTGTACTGCCCAGGGGACTTGTTCCCTGCCTTCACGCCCTCAGATACAGCCCGGCCACTACTTGTAAAGCATCTAACTGTCCTGGAGGTGATCTATAGGATACAGGAGGATGCATGTCAGTTGGATGAAAATACTTCACCATTGAGATCGGTGACTTGAGCCCCTGCAGATTTTGGTGTCTGGGGGAGGGGGTCATGGAACCAATCTCCCGTGGATACCTGAGATACTGTACTTAAGTATCATTAACAACCATTAAACAAATTCATTGAGTTGTTACAGATGCTTGTTATTGTTTGGATCTGGAATATTACCCACAGTCCCATGTGTTAGTGGCCCAATCTGTGGTGCTGTGACCTAGAGTGGGGAGGGGAGTTAGGTCACTGAGGGAATACCCTGAAGGGGATACTGGGACCCCAATCCCTTCCTTTCCCTCTTTGCTTCCTAACCACCACAAGGTGGGCAGTTGTGCTGCCCCCTGATGTGCTGCTGCGCCACAGGCTCCAAAGCAGCTGGACCAACTGACCCCAAACTGGAACCTCCCAAACTGTGAGCCAAAATAAACCTTTTTAAAGTAGATTATCTCAGCCATTTTGTTACAGTGATGAAAAACGGCCTACACAGTGTTTAAAATACAGCCCGCCCTTGCAGAGCTTATTTTCTAGTGGAAGAGTCTGGAAGAAAGAAAACAAACAAATAGATAATGGTGGGACGTGGTGGTTGAAATGCTATGGAGAAAAATAAAGCAGAGTAAGTGAATGAGGAATGCTGGGTGGGAGGAGGAATCTCACAGATGGCGCTTGTCGGGGAGAGAGCTCTGAGCAGAGGTCTGAGTGGAGAGAGGGCGTGGGCCCGGCAGGCGAGGAACAGAAAATGCAAAGGCCTCGAGTCAAGAATATGCCAGATGCATTCCCGCAGGGACAGGGACAGTCTTGACTGATCTCTGCTGGTGAAACCACATCTGGAAAATGTTGAGTAATTCTGAGGACCATGTCGCTTGATAGGTTTTAAGGCACAGAAGGTCTGGAGCTGGCTTGTATTGGGAGTGGGTTAAAGAAGAGGGAGACCCAGGCGTACCTGGAACCTGTGTCAATACTCGGCACATGGCACTTGTTCCCTGAGTATTTGTTCAATCAGGAAAAAACAAAACCCGACACAACGTAACTATTCACCCTTAGTGGAAAATATCCAATGGATTTTTCAAAATTGCTAAGAAATATATGATTTTATTCAGAAATCCTATTGTTATAATAATAATGCTGCTATTTAAAGACATTATAATAGTAATAATGTTGATGCTCTTAGGAGCCAAGATTTTTTTTTTCTGTGCTGGAGTTTAAAACTAGGGCTTTGTGCATCCCAGGCAAGCTTGGATCCAAGAGTTTTTCAGTGTAAATGAAAAGGCATGCATTTTGAAAATCAGAGAAATTAAGTTAGATCTGTATTACCTAAAATGTGAATTCAAAATGTCAGTATGAATTTCTAATGCATTTTTCTCTTAAAAACATTTATGAGTTTTCTCCTATACATCAACAATGCCTGGAAGCAATGGCCAATTAGCTTTTATTAAATTTTATTATTAAATTAAATTGATTTTATTAAATAGTAATGAACAGATTTAGCACTCAGATTGCATTCCCTAAAAAACTATATTTTTATTAAAGGCTCCATTGGGGAATGGCTGATTCCAGATTTTAGACAGCAAATGTGCAAGAGGAGCTTAGAATACGTCACTGTGGTAGAAATAGGGTAGCTGTCCTGTCAAGATCATAAATCAGCTTGAAAGGCTCTTACTAGCCACAGAGGGGACAATATAAGAAAGAATGATGACTTCAATGGAATGATATATAGCAAATTGTTAAGAACTGTTAAGAAAATGTCATTGGTCACCTTTTGGTGGGTGCTAAGACACTACCTCATCATTCTGAACATGCGTAAATAAAGGGAGGAAGAAATGTTCTTTTTTGATGAATTTCAGGTAGTAAATGCAGTAGCCGAGGCTTAGAGAGTCGTCTTTGGCAAGCCCCAGAGCAGTTAGGAGGGAGGCTCTGGAGATCAATGAGAGACAACTGGGGAATGTGGATGAGGCAGGCAGCCCCCCACTCAGACCCACCTTAACATCAAAGAGAAGGTAAGAGAACCCCGCACCTCCTCCACCCGCCCAGCCCAGGGATTATTCCCCCTGCAACTCAGAGCTTGAGTCAGACCAAGTCTCAGGACCTAAGTGCCAGTTTACAGGTGATAGAGGAGCACCGTGGAGCTGCCTGCCTCCAAACTTGGAGAGTAGGAGATTCTGCAGGAAAAATGACCTGTTTCTCTCTCAGTAACTAAAGGGCACAACACACACACACACATACACACACACACACACACACTCACAAAAATGGAGGGACTCATGTCATGCGGATCTTGTTTGCATGTCATGAAAACAGATCCATGAACAAGGAGTTATTGAACGCCGACTAGGTATTAGTATTAAAGAATCATTACAGTTTTAGGTGTAATAGTGGCATTTGGCTATGCTAAAGAATAAAGAAGGCTGGGCGTGGTGGCGCATGCCTGTAATTGTAGCAGCTCGGGAGGCTGAGGCAGGAGGATCGCGAGTTCAAAGTCAGCCTCAGCAACTCAGTGAGGCCCTAAGCAACTCCGTGAGACCCTGTCTCTAAATAAAATACAAAATAGGGCTGGGGATGTGGCTCCGTGGTAGAGTGCCCCTGGTACCGCCCCCTCCCCCCAAAAAGGAAGAACAGAGAAGGTTTTGTTTCTGGAATATCTATAGGTGAGATGGCATGCTCTCTAGGATCTGCTTTAAAATCATCCAGTGATCCACAGAGGTGCAGCAGAAGAGGGTTACCACGAACAGTGGGAGGGGGATGGGCACTGGCTGCGGGCGTGGGCCGAGAAGTGTCCTGGAAGGCTGGGGTGGTGATGGCTTTTCTTGTGAAGACACTAAATAGCTGCCGAATCACATACTTTGGAAGGGTGAATTTTATGAGGATCAGATCTCCTTTTCCAAAAGTGAAGAAAGGTCTCTGGATCTGAGAGGAAGTGTGTGTGTATGTGGGGGGGGGGGCACTTGCAGGACCAAACTGGCCCCCAGGGGCTGAGGTTGAGCTTGGTGGTGGGTCTGGGCTGCAGTTTGCCATTTCCCTTTCTTTTGTGTGTGTTTGAGAATTTCCATAAAAAAACACGAGAGAACAGCAGGACTAAAGGAAAAAGACAAATGGGTGAGGACCCAAATCTGTGCCTAGAATAAGCTTGAAAGGGCGTCTGGTGATGTGTGGCAATGGGCTGACCCCTTTGGTGGGGGTCCACTGGAAGAAAGGCAGCTTGGGTCAGTTTCCTCCAAGGGGAAAAGGGCCACAGTGCTAAGCGAACCCCAGCCCGGCTTCAGCAAAACCAGTATGACATGCTCCCAGCCCCTCCTAGGGACATGTCACAAGTGTCAGCCCCAGAGTGCTCAGCAGAGGCTGGACGCCCCCCGCAAGGCCTTTCTGTGCAGGCTCCATTTGCTTTGGAGGCTGGAAGCCCAAGGTCAGGGGGCCGGCATGGTGGAGCCCTGGCTTGCAGAGGGCCGTCTTCTTGCTGGACCCGGGGGGAGGGAGAGTGGGGACAAGCTGTCTGGTATTTCTTCTTATAAGGACACTGAGCCCATCGCGGATATCCCGCTCCGGTGAACTTGTCTGAACCTCCCACAAGGCCCATCTCCCAGCACCATCACGTTGAGCGTCAGGGCTCTGACAGATGAATCTGGGGCAGCCCAGAATTCAGTCCCGGCGTCTCACATCTTCACGTCCTTTCCTTAAAATATGGTTCAAAGGAGACAGTTCACAAAAGGCCAGTAAAATGCGATCCAGGGATCACTTTGATCTGTTTTTTATGAAGTTTTTTTTTTTTTTTTTTTGTACTGGGGATTGAACTCAACCACTGAGCCACATCCTCAGCCCTATTTTGTATTTTATTTAGAGGCAGGGTCTCACTGAGTTGCTTAGGGCCTCACTAAATTGCTGAGGCTGGCTTTGAACCCGCAATTCTCCTGCCTCAGCCTCCTGAGCTGCTGGGATTATAGGAGTGCATCACCACGCCCAGCATAAAGTTAAGTTTTTTAGTTGAAAAAATAATATACATGTGTGATAAAAAGAGTTCAAAATACAAAAAAAAAAACAAAAAACCGAATCTGGAAAAATTCTAGATCTTACTGTCAACCCTAGGCATCCTGGTGATAAAATTTCTTTTCTTTTCTAGAAATATTCTGTGAACAAAGCAGGGCACGGTGGTACAGGCCTGTAATCCCAGAGACTTGAGAAGCTGAGGCAGGAGGATTACAAGTTTCCAGGCCAGCACTAGCAACTTAGCAAGGCTCTAAGCAATTTAGTGAGACCCAGTCTCAAAAATAAAGCATTAAAAGAACTGGGGATGTGGTCTGGGGTGGTGGCTCAGTGATGGGGCGCTTGCCTCTCATGTGTGAGGCACTGGGTTCAATTCTCAGCCACACACAAAAATAAATAAAATAAATAAAGATATTGTGTCCATCTACAACCAAAAAATAAAATAAAATAAATAAAATAAAAGGGCTGGACATATGTCTCAGTGGTTCAGTGCCCCTGCGTTCAGTCCTCAGTACCAAAAATAAAATAAATAGAAAATGATATGAGTGTGCCTATCTTGCTTTGAGCTGAGGCAAGAAGACAAAGAAGCCACCCACCAGGCATGCTGTGGCGGGCGGCTGTGGCTGAGGGCTGGCAGCCTCGCCGGGCGGGTATGGCCAGGAGGCTGTTGCAGATTAGAGGTTTTTGAGATAATAGTTTATGGCAGCCCTGCCTCCCCTCTTCACACACCTGGTGTGAGCTTCAGGGGGACGCCCAGCAAATAGTACGTGCCCTGCACGGTGAGACGGGGCTTGGTGGGCTGTGTGGAGACAAATGGGTGAGGACCCAAATCTGTGCCTAGAATAAGTTTGAAAGGGCGTCTGGTGATGTGTGGCGATGGGCTGACCCCTTTGGTGGGGGTCCACTGGAAGAAAGGCAGCCAGGCCACCTTCAGCCTGCACCCCACAGTTGATCCAGGCCCAGCACGAGAGCTTCCTGTGGACCCCAGTGGGAGAAAGGCCAGCTCAGAGCCGCTCCAGATCCTTCATGGGGAAGCAACAGGAGAGACGGACACCTCCTGGTGTCCACCAGCCTGGCCTAAGCCACCATCCCTGGCCAGACCACTGTGGTCACCTTCTTAAAATCCCCCTTGTCCAGGCCAAAGGCCAGGCGGTCTGGAGGGAGCTGGGTGGTGCACTTGGCAGTTCTGCATGTAGGGCTGTGAGCAGCCCAGGCTGTGTGACCGGACCCGGCTTCCGGCCTTCTCTCCTTGGCCCAGCCCTGCTCGGCCCAGCCTCTGCGCCTGCCGCCTGCCTCTGCTCAGAGCCTCCTTCCCTGACACCTTCCCACCATCGGCTTCTTCGGGGCAGACCAGGCAACCCCTCTGTGGGCCTTTCCAGCTCCCTGGGGCTCAGCTCCTCCCTGACAGCTGAGCACCCTGGTTACTGTGAGTTTCCCCATCACCTCCCACGACTGAGATCTTTGGTCCGTTGACTGTGCATTTACTGGAGATTCGGTCTGAGTGTGTCTCCAAAGGCTCAATGCTGGAACCTCAGTCCTCAAAGTGCTGGCACTAAGAGGCGGCGTGGTACCCGTAAGAGGAGGCCCCTAGTGGCAGTGGCTGGTCACGGGGTGCTGCCCTTGGGAGGAGGTAGCTCCCGTGGGAGCCTGGCTTGTTCTTGGGGAGGGTGCTGTAAAGGAGCAGGTGGGGCTCCTCCCTGCTCTCCGGGGTCCTGTCCTGCCAGGCCCTGTGCCATCAGCTGTGGGGATCCTGTAAGAGTCCCCCAGAGGCCAGCGCCGTGGTGTCGGACTTCCAGAACCAGGAGCCTTCTTTACAAATTACCCAGCATCAGATATTTTGTTATCAAAAGAGAAAAAGAGACTGATAACTCCTCCACTGAAGGCAAGCCCATGAGACCAGGGACCTGGAGTGTTGCTACAGAGGCATCAGGAGAGCCTTTAAGAAAGCCAGCTCAGGGGCTGGGGATGAGGCTCAAGCAGTAGCGCGCTCGCCTGGCATGTGTGCGGCCCGGGTTCGATCCTCAGCACCACATACAAAGATGTTGTATCCGCCGAAAACTAAAAATAAATAAATAAAAAAATTCTCAAAAAAAAAAAAAAAAAAGGCCAGCTCAAACCCCAGTTCAAATGGGAGTTACTGACCTCTGTATCTCTCTTTCCTTATCAACAAGATGTGACTCACTTGTTGGCTTGCTGTTGAATGTCAGATTTTAGTTGAACATTAAATGAGATACTACATGCAAATAGTCTGAAAGAGCACTAGCTTATCACAAGCATTTCTTTATTTTTCTTCCTTCTTATACCACCATGCCCAGCACAGGGCTTGGCACACAGTAGGTACTCAATAAATGTTTGCTGAAAAGACGAATGAAGGGGCCCGTCATGGGACCTCCTGGGAAAAGGGGCCCTAAGCAGATGTACAACGGCCCTGTGGCCAGATGCTTTGAAAGAGAGTCACCAACCCTAGCAGAGAACCAAGACTTGACATCTCAGGGAAATCCAGGGCACATCAGGATCCTGGGCTGAAGAGGGGTGGTCCATTTCCCCTTTGGGATGAGCTCAGGGAAGGGGGCCCAGATCCTTCCAGGAAAATGGTTTGGAATCAACTCCCATACAGAGACGCCTGAGCTTGGCTGAACTTCCCTGCCCGACTTCAATCCCCTAGAAAACACTGAAGGCGAGTGTGACCAGCTGCTCACTGTGGCCGAATGACCTCCATCAGGTCTCCACCCAAGACCCCGCGTGGAGCGTGCTCCTTCCCGGGAGGAGGCTGAGACACACTTGTTTTTTAAAAATGAAGAGAACTACATGAGATGGTTCCTGACCCAGGATATTGACAAATCAGCTCAAAGCGGGAGGATGTCGACCAACAATAATAACCGAGGGCCGCCACAGTGCCCTGTGGGCTTTCTTTCTGGAAAAAACTAGCTGGCAGAGGCCGCTGGAGACCCAGGCGTCTCCTCGTTCAAGATAATAAAACCACAACCCGGCACACAACGCACAGTTGTTCTCTGTTTTTATAACAGGAAGGCAGGCACCCAGCACATTCCAAAGCACCATCAGCTCGTTAAGAACTAGTTAGCTGGAGAAAGAAGGAGGGGCTACCCTGTTTACCCTGGTGAGATTTTAACCAGTCCAGCAGCCCCTGGACTTGCAAGGCAGGACTGAGATGGACTTTGTGGACATAATATGGACATCAGGCCACGTGCACCGCAGAGCTCAGCCTCAACTCAGCCTCAAGAACCTTAAGGCAGTGGTTCTCGAACTTTCTCAGCTTAAGCCACCCCACTCAAGAATTTTTTCACAGTAGTCCCTGGACCAAAGAAATGCCGACCGATTTCACAATTTCATATATTAAGTAGTAAGAACTAAGCAGCCTAGCATTTATGTAATTGTTTCAAATAAAAACAATGTACATGATATTGTCTCCTTTTCAAATGGCTATAATCACGTGCTAATGGGAAGTGTGTGCATGCTGTGTACTGCACAGATTTCCAAACCACTGGACATCTTCACCCTCGTCTCCTGCTCCACACCAACTTTCACGTGGCACTTGCTTTTTCACACAACTGTCACTAGAAAACCTGGCTTACCCAAGGTGTGATGCTGGTGAATGGCATGTGATCTAATCTATGCACTCTGAACTACTTTGGCCAGTAATCTGCCCAGTTTCTGATAGACGACAAGATGACATGATGCTTCTCTTGGGGATTTAAACTATATTGTGCTGCTCCTGTGAACGAGGGACTTCCAGATTGTCCTGATGGTGCATCTGGGGACTGTGAGCCTGGTGTTGTTGATTTCTTTTGGGGTTCTCATTCAGAAGCCTCTGCTGGAATCCCCCCAGTGGGCAAGCCTATCTGTTCTTCATGGAATAGGTAAGTTGGGAAACCGATGGTGGGATCCAGTACTCTAGTCTGCACTTGAAACCTGTCTGCACCTTAGGAAAATCGAAAGGACGTCACTCCTTTAGGATGGTCTCAACGCCCTTCAAGATGGAGGCCTCAGGACCCTGTTCTTCAGCACAAACCAAGGTGGGTAGTTAGTGGGGATGAGCTCACCGTTTAGACGAGTCCTTAAACATGTGGAGAGACAAGTCATCCAAGTGCTGTAGGAAAAGATACTGAGATACAGTCCCTGTGCACCCATGGAGGTGACAGTCCCTGGGAGACACGTGGAAGACACCTCAGTAGAGAGTGACCAGCCAAGGACAGAGGCCACGGCAGGATGCTGGGGTCCATCTCCCCGTTGACATGAGCTCAGGGAACAGGGCCCAGATCCTGCCCAGAAAGTTATTTGGAATCAACCCCACTGTGGGCACGCTGCAGAGGCACCCTCACCCCCCAGCAGGGAGGGCATCCCAGGCGAGGCGAGGGACTCCATCTCACTTTGTCTGAAATGGACAATGGATGGTCTCTTTCCACAATGTTGGAGAAGAAGCTGAGCCCCGAGTCTGCACCTGGGCACTCTGACAACTTCTCAGGGTCCTGCAGACAATGACTGAGGAGAGCCACATGTAGGGCCGGAGCTCTCCATCAGCCTTTTTCTGTATTGATACAGTAAGACCTCGTCTGGAAGAAAAGCAATGTCTAGGGGTGCAACTCGGTGATGGAGAGTGGCCTCGTGTCACGGGGCCCTGGGTTCAACAAACAAATGAGCAAACGAAAATGGTGAAAATACTCTTCAGAGTGGGTGCTGGGGGGGGGGCTCTCATCTCAACATTTTCACACTCATTCTTTCAAATACCGCATCTATGTTTTTTTTTTTTTTTTTTTAATCGAGCACGGGCTACGTGCCAGGAGCTGCACTGGGCAGTTTACGTGTAGTATCTCATCTAATCTTCAAAAACAGCCCGGGGGCCTTCCGGCCACGATGGACCCAGACAAGCCCTGTCCTTGTAAACAACTCATAAAACTAGAAAAATATGATGAGGCAATCGTTTGTCGGCAGTGGGAACAGGAGATGCCAGGATGTGATGGCCGAGAGGAGGGACAGGAGGAGGTGGGCCCCGTGTGGCCCCATCCCGAGTTCGGCCCGGCCGCCAGCGAGATACTCATGTGCTGTTTCCCTGGCACACCCTAAACAACCCGAGCTCTTTCCTGCCTTTGGGCTTTTGTGTAGACTGTTCTCTGCCCGGAAAGTTCATCCCTCTTGCTTTAGTGCGCGGCTGGCTCTCGCTCATTCTCATTTTTCATCCTTGGCTGACATGTCACCACCTCAGAAGTTTCCTCTGATATTGGAGCCATGTCTTTCTCTCATTTAACAGCTTATTTTCCTGCCCAGGGCTAAGTAGGGATCATAACTTGTGTATTTATTTGCTCACTTACGTGTCATCGGTATCTCCCAGTGGATCATGATTTCTATACCCAGGAGTTAGTACAGTACCTGGCACGTAGTAGGTGCTCAATAAACAGTGCTGACTGAGTGGAGGAGAGAAGCACTGAATTGGTTCCTGCCCTTCCTGGGGGAGCTGAAGTTAGGAAAGTTGAGAGGGGGAATTCCTTTTCTCCTTTTACAAATGCCACCCAAGCTCAGAGACCTTGTTGGGTGGATCTGAGAAGGCTTTGAAGGATCTGGGACAGACAGGAAGACAGTCCACTCAATAAGTCCTCCCTGTGACCTTGAGGAGTACTTTTCATTTCACAGACAAGGCTCAGAGAAGTGAAGAACTTGTCCAAGGTCATCCAGGTAGTAAGTGGAGGAATGGGGACATGAATTCAGAACTCCGTGTTCTGCCCTGGATACTGCAGAGGAGAAAGGTGACGTTTCTCTTTTCTACCGACCCTTTGCCCTTTCCACTCACCCCATCTGGCTCTCGCGCAAGCTCTACTGACAGATGTATCGGAGCTGGCCAAGTGCTCCCGAGAACACCCTGGGGCAGGTGCCCAGTCTCTTCCTGGAAGGACCCAGGAGGGCAAAGCTACCAGCCAAACCCCATGGCCAAGGTACCCCCCCCCCACCGCTGGAATTGTGTCCTGATGATTCAACCCCAGGGCCCCTGGGCCAAGGCGGCCTGTGCCAGGGGACCCCAGCGTGGCTGAGTCACAGGGCAGGCTGCCACCACCTGAATCACTCACTCCACCTCTGGTTGGGGAGCCCGGGGCTGCTCCCACCGCATGGAAGGAAGCTGCAGGCCTTTGAAAGAAGGCCCAACACTGGACACTGGACTTGATTGGCTCTTCCAGCACTTTTTTAGAGCTAACCCCACTCCTTCCTTTCCACTCAACAGGAGAATACAGGGGCTCTCTCCTTTCCAGCTGGGGTTCCAGGTTGCAATACAGATAGACAAAGCTAAGCAAATGGTGCCCAAGCCTGCTACGATTCCAAACTCCATTGCTCGGGGCAGGGTATGCAGGTGTGCTGCTCATGTGCCCTCCTCCCCGTCGTTGGAGGTCAGCCTGGGCTTTCATGGGAAGGACCATGGCCCACTCAGATGAGGAGAATGCACACTGGGGACCTCATGGAAGCAGCTCTCCCTCGGAACTGTCAGCTCAAAGTCAACCACAGGAGTTTAAGTTATAAAAGTAAATCGAGGCTGCAGATAGATAGAGCTTAGTGGGATCGGAGGAAGAACACGTGCCAGGCCCCGAGCTGGATTCCCAGCACCACCGAGAAAAACGACAACAGCAAGAAAGTAAACTGAGGTTAAGAGTGCGGCATCTCAAGCCAGCTCGGCTGGGTTTGGATTCCGACTCATCAAATGCTGGAGTGAATTTCGCCAGTGACCCCTTCCTGCTCCCTCAACTGCGGAGTGGTTGTTAGAATCCACCTCAGAGGCATTACAGGAAGAGGGTTGGGTAAGTCAACCCATGCAGAGGCCTCAGGCCGGTGCTTGGCACATAGTACGTGCTTAATAAATTCATCATCATTATTACTCCTAAGAGGCTCACAGTCCGTAAGGGAAATGAGACAGGCCACTAGTGTTCGAGTGTGTTACGGATGGGCCCCGGGATTCTGCGTTGGCACAATGTGGGTACAAAGTGTGCGTGGGGCGGTCATGCCAACTGAGGGACGGGGGAGAAGTTCAGGAAACTCTTGAGCTGAGTCTGGTGTCAATGAGGTCGAGACAGAGGTAGGGTAAAAATGAAGGGGAGAGACAGAGAAGCATGGGACAGTGAGACGCTTGGTGTGACAGGAGCACGAGGTGTGATTGAGGAGGTGTGTGCCCAGAGGACCCTGCAGAACTGGTGGGTTAGTGTGGATCTTTGTGTCCGCAGGTTTGACTGGGGACAGCATGGCGTCATGGTCGGGTTTTAAGCAGAGGGATGTGACAACTGCTTCTGAGTTTTGGGATCCCCCATTTCAGCAGCCACCTGGGGAATGGAGGGAGGGGCCGGCCCGGAGCAGAGAGATCCCTGAGGGGGTGACTACTGAGCTTTGGACTCAGCGCCTCTACGGGTCCCGGAAGACCAGGCTGAAAATGAACATGGAGTCACTCCTGCTAAAGTCCCAGTCACCACGCGGGGACGAAGCTGTTAATCTCCCTTGTGAACAATCAGGATTAGAAGAGGATCACCAAGGTTCCCAAATGGGTCATTTTCAATTGTCATAATGAAGTTCCCTCTTCCTCAGCCCTTCCACAAAAAAATGTAACCGGAGTAACCTGATATCAGTCTCGTTTAGGTTGTTCCCTGTCCCTGCCTTACAAGGTCAGTGACTTTGGAATGACCACTCCCCTCTTGGTTTTGTTTCTCTTTCCTCCAGCCCCTTGATGTCTATATATATATATATAAAAACCTCCTCTGATCGTCTCATTGGAACACTTATTCTATTTTGTGAAATGAAGTGTTGCCTGATTCTAGAATTGGAAAATAAGGCCCATGAAGACCTTGAACTTGTTATCATTTTGAGCACCCAACATGGAAGTCAACCATAGAACCTTCTGGAGGGTCTTCCGTCTGCCAGGTATTGTTCGAAGTAACGTTCCCAAGTCCACTCAGCTAGCAAATGGCAGGGGTGTGATTCAAAGTCTGTGAGAGCTTTAGTTATGAATTAGAAATGATAAATTTTATAAGTTACAATCATGAATTTCAGAAAAGTTTTGTTTTCACACTAAAAGTATAAAAAGAAATGAGTGAAGTTAATTTTAAGAGTATATTTCATTTAACTTATTTATTGTGGTTTAGATATGAGGTGTCCCGCCAAAAAAACTCATGTGTTAATTCAGGAATGTTCGGAGGTGAAATGATTAGATTATGAGAGCTATAACCTCATCATCGGATTAATCCATTTGATGGATTAATAATTTGAATGGACTACTGGATGGTAACTGTGGGCGGGGGGTGGGGGTGGGGGGTGTGGCCAGAGAAAGTAGGTCAGTGGGTGTGTCTTTGTGGATTATATCCTTTCCCTGGATCAGGAGCTCCCCCCACCCTATTCTCTCTCCTCTCTGCTTCCTGGGTGCCTGAGCTGAGCTGCTCCCCTCTGCCATGACGTTTTGCCTCACTTCAGGCTCAGGGTTACGGAGTCACCCAATCATTGGCTGAGACTCCTGAAACCATGAACCCCAAATAAACTTTTCTTCCTTTAAATTATTCTAGTCAGGCCTTTTGATCACGGTGACACCAGCATATCAAAGACTATATATTCAATGTATTAAAGTCACGAAACCTCCCTTTCTCCATGCCTTTGGAAATCCTCTTGAACCCTGATCCTTGGGAGCCATGAAGGGGCCAGGCCGAGGGAGCCTTCCTACGAAGAGCAGGACCACGACAGACTCATCATGCTGGGAGCCCAGGTCTGAGAATGGGGTCCAGCTCTTCAGCCGCCACTTGCTCCTGAGTCATGAACTAGAGATGTTCTGGGTGATGTTCTTGATTTCCTTCACCTGCCTGGCATCCAGGCAGTCCCCCAGGTCCGTTCAGTGCTGCCTGTCCCATGTCACTTAGCTGTATTGTCATCTTTTGGCTCACTGCTTCGGTTCCTGCCTGGAGTCAAACCCTTACCTTCTTCTCTGAACTGCTGTGGTTTCCTCCCTGGGGGTCCTGGCCCTCTCCTCTCCTTCTCCCCATCTCCACTCCTCTCTGAAGCTTGTCACTGATGTTATCTGCCTGCAATTATCTATCTCATCTTTTGGAGGTCTTCCCTGGACCCTTCCAAGGCACTCCCTGTTCCCTTGACATTTCCTTCTGTGAGGATTTAATTGCAGGTTGAGCGTCCCTAATTCTAAAATCTGAAATTCAAAATGCCCCAAATCAGAAACTTTTTAAGCATTTATGTGACTCTACCAGTAGAAAATTCCATACCATGAAACGTTTTTTATGCACAATATTATTAAAAATGTTACATAAAATTACCTTTAGGCTCTGAGTCTATGGTGTGTACTACACACAAATGAAGTTTATGTTTAGGCTTGTGTCCCATCCCCAAGATCTCTCATTATGAATATGCAAATACAGGTTGAGCATCTTTATCTAACATCTGGAATGCCCCAAAATCTGAAAATTTTTAAGCCTGACATGCTGCCATGAGTGGAAAATTCTATACCTGTCCTCAGGTGATGGGTCACAGTCAAATTCAGGGGCACTAAAAATATTGTTAAAAAAAAATTACCTTCAGACTGTGTGCATAAGGTCTATATGAAACATGAATTGTGGGTTTAGACTTGGGTCTCATTCCCCAAATATCTCATTACTTACATGCAAATATTCCAAAAATGGGACTAAATCTGAAATCTAAAACTCTTGGAGTCCCAAGCCTTTCGGGTCAGGGATACTTAACCTGCATTTGCTCACAGGGCTGCCGTCCCACCCCAGGGAGGCACGGTGCCTCTGGGTCTGACCGTCATGTCCGCATGCCTCAGCCAGTGTCTCTCTCCACGTCACCTGCTCTATGGATAAACGGGTAAATCGCCGGCGATCGTCCTCCATCGAGGCTCGGCTTCACTGTAAGCCCTTCTCAGCGCTTGGCTTGTATTTCTGCCACAGGACTTATTTCATTCTGCTCTGATTGGGCACACGGTCTGCATGGTCTTCGGCCACCACCTGTCTCCCTGCTCAGAGCTCATTGCCTGCTCTTTCCTACATCAAACGTTGGCTGCAGCCCTGCCCCAGGGGCTCGTCTGCTGGTGTCTCTCTTTCCCTGTCTTTCTCCACCCCTGGGTGGCCCACGCTTCCTTTGAAGAAAGACCCCCATCACATCCCCATCACGCTCCCTCCCTCCCCGTAAGCATCTCTCTTCTTCAGGGCCCTTCTCGTCACCTGACATGTCACAGATTTGTTGGTCATTCTTTAACTACCTATCTGTCCCCTAGAGTGTCAGCTCTGTGGGGACAGAAGCTTTGTGGTGCTGGAAGTTGCATCTCCAGTGCTAGAATTAGTGCCCGACATGTAGAGGGGAATCCATGGATGAATCCATGAACCAACGGATGTGATTTACTTTCCAGTAAACTCTGGGCTCTTCCAACTGTGGGTTTGAAATGGGTCAATCAATTGACTGGGTCACAACTAACATCTCAAAGAAAGAAATACACTGGGGCTGGGGATGTGGCTCAAGCGGTAGCGTGCTCGCCTGGCATGCGTGCGGCCCAGGTTCGATCCTCAGCACCACATACAAACAAAGATGTTGTGTCCGCCAATAACTAAAAAATAAATATTTAAAAAAAATTCTCTCTCTCTCTCTCTTTAGAAAAAAAAAGAAATACAGTGGATCAGGAAATATCAGAATGCTGTGCACATGGTAAAGGCAAGTATTAGTCTGTGAAGCTTCTCTCTCTCTCTCTCTCTGGTATCTGGGAGTTGAGTGGCAGGGCAAAATGTATTACTCATTGAGGTTGCTCTACAAAATTTTGGAAAATCATTGTATTAGGCCAGGGATTGGCAAACTTTCTATAGAGTCCAGTGGTAAATATTTTGAGCTTTGCAGTCTGTAAAAATGATTCAAGTCTGACAGCATAGTGAAAAAGCTGCCATCAGCAATATGTATGCAAATAAGCAGGGCCATGTTGCAATAAAACTTTATGAGCAAAACCAGGTGTGCGTGTTTTTGGGGTGGCTGGATTTAGCCTGTGGGTGGGAGTTGGCCAGGCTCTGCCATAGAGTGTCCACTAGGTGTGTTTCTGACTTGTATAAGTAAATTCCCTGCCAGGAGCCATGTCTGGATCCTAATCAAGAGTCCTCCACCCCACATCTAGCACCCGGCTTGCATAACAAATGTTACAGGATGTTATTTGTTACGTTACTCGTAATGTAACATTAGGAAGGTAACAAATGTTCACAAAATATTTGTCAAAATATACGGTGAACATCTATTGACTCCTTAACTTTAAATACCTGGGCACCAAACCCCCCAATATTTATTGAATGAACACAAGAGCCATGCCCTAATCTATGTGGGCTTCTCTAGGAAACGACCTTTAACTGTGACATTTATAAGTACAGATACTTATTGCTCACAGTTCTGGGGGTCGGGAAGTCCAAGATTAAGCTTTGCAGTCCATAAATACAATTCAGTGTCTGGTGAGGGTGTCACAGATGTGCCCATCCCTGCGTCCTCCCATGGCTGAAGGGGTGAGGGAGCTCCCTCGACTTCTCTTACAGAGCACCAACCCCATTCAGGAGGAGTCCCCCTGACCTCATCACTTCCAAAGGCCCTACCTCTCCATGGGGTGCCTCCTGTACCAGGGTCCAGCTTTAGAATTTAGGGAGGACTCTAACATTCAGACTGTCACAAGCCACTGGTCTCATTCTCGGAAGACTCTGCCCCTTCCTAAGGCTTCAGAAGGTCAAGAGACCCAGCCCAAAGGATGTGCTCAGCCCTGGCTGCCCGGTCAGGAGCTGCCAGGGGCCGGAAGAGGTGGTGGAGGGCAGCAGGAACAGGGAGGGCTTGATGGCTGTCGGGGACTATCTATTATCCTCTTATCAGGTTGCCGGTTCCTTCCATTGCTTTCCCCATAATAAATCAAATCTCCCTCTGTTGGTACTGAGCGCTGGGGTCACTGCTTCTTTCTACCACACTTTACAGAGCGACAAATGTGACTGGGAGATTGACTGGAAGGAAAGGGAGTTTCCAGGCCGGTGTCAGCCTGCAGTTCCCTGCTCCTGCTCACTGTGGAGGGCACCTGGCCATGCCCAGGCCCTGGCTGGATGGGGAGGGAACAGCGGGTGCAGCTTATGACCCACGGGGTCCCCAGTCTAGCTGGGAAAGAAGAGGACCAGGCTGAGTTAAAGATGACCCTAGGCTGGGGTGAGTGAACGGACCCCCGAGGGCCGAAGCTGACCCTTCCAGCCCTCCCTGTTGCTGCTGCCTCCTTTTTAAATAACGGAAAATAAGTTAAAAGAGCGATATTCTACGAAAAACATGAAACTGAGATTTCAGTGTCCATAAATAAAGTTATATTGGCACACGGTCACATTCATTCATTGACATATCGCCCGTGGTTGCTTTGTACCGCAGAGCAGACGGAGCAGCTATGATGGAGATCACAAGCTGAAATATCTACCATCTGGCTCTGTGCTGAGCCAATTTGCTGACCTCTGACCTGGATCACGAAGTAGCAGCATCAGCATTACCTGGGAGCTTGTTAGAAATGCACAACCCCAGACAGGCACCACCCCAGGCCTAGTGGACAAGAATCTGCATCTTAACAGGAGCCCTAGGTGACCTGTGTGCACAGGGAAGTTTAGGAAGCCCTCAGGTATTGCGACGTGAACAGCATGTTTATCTATAGATTTTTAAAAATGCTTTACTCCCAGGGTAACCCCTCACTCAATGGGGGGATTTGTTGGGGCCATTTTATGGATGAGAAAGATTCTAGTCAAATGCTTGTCTAAGGTTATATACTTAGAAAGTGGCTGACCTGGGCTGACCTGCCTTAGGCTCCATGGTCCCCTGTGGCAAGGTCAAACTCTGCAGTTCGAAGCCTTGAACTTCTCCAAGATTCAGTGACTGTTTTATTGGACATAGACCATATTTTGAAAGACTTTAAGATTACTTAAGATCATATTGGAGATGCAGGAAATTGACTTCTTAGAATCAGAAGACCAGGGACCCCTGGGCTGTATGGTCTATCATGGTCCTGACTGGCTGGAGCTGAGTCGTGGCTGCCCTTGTTGGCTGGCCGTGGCTTCTCTTGGTCACCAAGTCTCCAGCTGGGCTCCTGAGTCATTATGGGAGTCGCCTGTTCCCTTGCGCATCTGAGCTTGCATCCCTGGGTTCCACGCTGGCTGTGCAGAGCAGCCCGGGACTCACCTGGGAATCTTGTTAAAATGCAAGTGCCGATCCCATCCAGCAGGTCTGGGGCAGGTTAGCATCCGGCATTTTTTTTTTTTTTTTGAAAATTCACAAAAATTTTGAGGAAGCTCCGAGTATTGCTGAGAGGCCTGTCTGTCCCCCGGGCTAGACTCGCTGGGCCCATAACTCAACCCCTCCCAACAGGCGCCTTTGCTGTTATCTCTAGGTGGCCGGGGCCCCAGGCCCTGCTGGTCAGCTCCGGCAGCTTTCTCCATCCACCTGCTGAATTGTCTAAATGCCACCGTTTTCTACATGTGACATGAGGCAGAAAAGGCGGAACAGCATCCCCTGCCCCACGGCACCCCTCCTGCACATTTCAGGCCTCAGCCCTGGAGGGGGAAGGGGTGTTGGTGCCGAGATTTCCTGGGCTGAGGCCAGGAGTCAGGGCAAGAGACGGGCTCTGCGGTGCTGTGTCATTTCTTTGGTGGCTTCATGGCACCTGAGAACTGTGCTTCATTCAGGGAGTCGCGTCTAACACCCACCTCCCCCCCACCAGCACACACACTCACAGTGGAACAAACCCACAGTTTACAGCCTCCCTGGCCTTCCTGGACAAACATGCCTGCCGCTGCCCCCTGTCAGCAGCCCAGTGCCCCAGGCCCCAGGGAGGTGGGGCGCTGTTCCTGTCTCCAGACACCACTTCTCCTGCCCGCTGACAGTCAGAGGGGCCATGCCTGATCATTTGGGTCAGTGAAGGCCTCAACAGACTCATGGGCTGTGTTCTCAATGGGCTGGTGGAACTCTCTGGAGGCCCCCCTTTTCCTGGCATGAGCATCAGAACCCACAGAAAGAACGTGGGCGTGGGAAGTGCAACCTAATGCGGGTCTTCTCTCCTCCTTGATCTCAGCTTATCTCATTTGTAAAATGGGTATCGCGATAGCACCTCAAAGGACTGCCTGGAGCTTCCACCAGCTCCCAGGGCAGACTGTGGCGATGACAGGGCTCCTTACCCCGCAGGGTGGGAGGTGCACCTCCTCTTTCTCAAGGTCTCCGAGGGCAAAGCTTTGCTGCCTTCATTGTGCACAAGGCAGGCAGGGTGGACAGGGGTCACCAGGAAGCAGAGAAAAGGAAGAAGGCAATCTTGTGATCCTCAAGGTTGTCAGTTTTAAAAAAATAATGATACCCAGTGTATTTCACGGAGGGGGTGTGTGTTCTGACAGCAGGTGACTTACTCCTTCCAAATGAGGTTATTCCTGGGCCTCTGTCCCTCTTGGGAAAATGGGGCTTGGAGGTGGTGGGGGTGCAGGCTGTCTTCAGAACACGGTGCCTGAGCTGGTAGTCAGCATCCTCGTCACCCCTTGAGAGGCGTGTTCCTGGTCTTGGCCTCAGGCCTGGTGTGAGATCAGTGTACCAAGACTCAAGAGCAGTTCATCTGTAAAGGTCAGTGCTTGTCTCCAAGGTACTGACGAGCTTCTGAGGTGGGGCCTGGAGGAATTCTTTATAAATCCACTCTGCAATTAAGTTGGCTCGTTGCCTTGCGATGGGAAGAGATGATTCTACTAGGGCGTCCCGGGGGGGGGGTTTCTGTCAGCCAAAAGAAAAGGGCCAAGGACCTGCCGGCCTTGGCTGCAATCCTGCTCCAGCTGGTACGTACCTGTGGCCTTAGCAGGAGTCTGTGCAGACCACGGTTCAGCTCTACCTCTCAGGGAGCCTCTAGGGGTCAGAGGAGAGGACAAACAGGCACACGGCCTGGCCCAGGGTGCTCAGGGACTGGGCATGCCCTTCCCTCTCAGCCTGTGTTCACCCTCTGATCTACTTTGAATTATCCCACATAATTGAGGCCCAGCGGAATTAAGAAATTTGCTGAAGGTCACAGAGCTGGAGAACGGCAGAGGCCAACTTACAACCTGGGGATAGCATTGAGGTCCAAAGCCCACACTCTCCTCAGCTGTCCTCCCCATACCACAGTTATGCGGAAGTTCCTGATATATATATGCTGGGGATTGAACCAAGGACCTTTTGCACGCGAGGCAAGCACTCTACCGACTGATCTACATCCCCAGCCCGACCCCTTTTTTTTTGTTTTTTCTTTTGGTACCAGGGATTGAACCCAGGGGCATAAACCCTTGTACATGCGAGGCAAGCATTCTACCACTGAGCCACATCCCCAGCCTCTTTTGTATTTTTTTTACAGACAGGGTTTCACTGAATTGCTTAGCATCTCACTAAATTGTTGAGGCTGGCTTTGAACTTGTGATCCTCCTGCCTCATCCTCCCAAGCCACTGGGATTACAGGCGTGTGCTACCAGACCTGGAGAGCTTCCTGCTTTTAATGCATTCCCTCACCTGCTCTTCCAAGGGATGGGGTGAGGACAATCATGCATCACTGAGTGTGGAGAGACTGCATTTATGGTTATGTGACTGGCCCATAGGGACACTGCTGGTCCTGGCGGGTGCAGGGCTGGCAGGACAATCCAGGCTGCCTGAACCCAAGCCAGGGCTCTTTCTAGTGAGCCAGGGGCGATGCAAGGATGTGGGAGGTGGTGGAGCAATTGTCGTTAAGTCAAAAAATGGGTCTGTGATCCAGATGATTCCACCTGAAACATGTCAGTTGTCAGGCTAGACAGAGTGACAGATTCCTGTTTGCTCTGTGCTTAGAAGCATGGTATTTTAGCATTCACAGGCAGAAAGAAAACATAAGGACGCTTTACGGGTTGTGTGTCTGTTTTTCTGTGTGACATACACAAAGTGATTATCTCTCTTCATGGCAATGATGACCTGTCCATCGTGTAGGCATGTTGTATAAAGCTGAATTAGCAAATAAGAAAGCATGGCTCCAAGGAGAAGTACAGGGTTAGGTTCCTTGAAGCCTCAGGTGACATCATGGTCATTGATTGATCATACATACCGTTGTTTTATGTGTATTTCTATTGAAAGACCCCTGTTTAAGATATACTGCTGATTCACCACCCTGAACTCACCACAGTGCTGCAGGGCGTACCTGAGCAAGACGGACTTACCTGCTCCCTGCGTTTTTCCTGTAAAGAAATGGAGCATTGCTTAGGGCCACTAGACAGCACTTCAGCCCTACACTTGGGGGGCGTTTAAACAGTGGGAAATAAAGTATGAAGATGGGTAAACACGGCACCAGAACCTGGGAAGGACTGTTTACAGTACGAGAGCTGGAACAAGAAGGCAGAGGGGCACCTTGCTCCACTCAAGTTTCCCACCCGTCAGCCGATGTCCATGAAGGACCACGAAAGCCTCCTGAGGGGGCATTTTAGGTCACAGATGGATCTCGGGCATCGAGGTGAAATCCAGAACCACCAGGTCTGATTGTACGTCTCTCATTAGGAGGGACAACCTCATGCCGGAGGCTCTGACAGGGGACCCCAGGGCCCAGGATCTCGATCGAGTGGTGAAGGACCAACAGATGCCCGTCTAAGGGGCAATATTGCTCAAGAGAAGCAGAGACTCGGGCTGGTGGTGACAGGAAGTGAAGGTGAGAGGGCAGAGGAGGGACATGGGTGATGCGCGCCTCACCTCCTTTCCTCCTGGGGTGGGACAGGGCCCCCTTCCACACTGCTCCCCTGCACACCACGTGGCCGAGGCCTGTCCTTGCTCTCCCTGGCCTCTGCCGACCATGAGACACACAGCCCCTCCTCTCTGGCGGCCTCCAGTTGTGATTCCTCACGGGTCCCCTGGCGCCACTTCATATTTTTCTGCTCTGTCCAGCACTGAGCCACCTCCTCCCAGTTCAAAAGCGGATTGTGCCAGGAAAGCTCATCAGGTGAGTCAGCCTAGGAGACGGATCCCAGTCCAGGTCGCCTGCAGCTGATGACAGGAGCAACCCGGGCCAAGGAGGCGATGCCGGGGCTGCTGGAAATGTCACATCCAGAGCTGCCGCTCGTCCTCCAGGACGGACAGGGCTGTTGCAGGGGTGACTCAACCCTGTCTCTCTTAGGAGGACGAGAAACCCTGTGCGTGCAGGCGGAATTGTTGGGACACAGGGGTCTCGGCTTACTAGCCTGTCATCTTGTCAGTCCTGAGCTCAGCCAGACCGTCTGGGGATGTGCTCCAACTCCACCAGAGCCTGTCTGTGCCTCGGTTTCCTCATCCGTAAAAAGGAGGTACCAGCAGTGCCTACCTTGTTGGCTTGTTATGAGGGCTGCACTCAGTGAATGTACATATCAATAGAGCATTCATTTTATTACTGAAGTGATTGTAGTCTCCTCTTATCTCTAGTTTTACCTTCTTTCTTTCTTTTCTTTTTCTTTTTCTTTTTTTTTTTTTTGGTACCAGGAATTGAACATCCCCAGCTCTTTTCATTTTTTATTTAGAGCAGGGTCTCACGAAGCTGCTGAGAGCCTCTTCGCTAAGTGGCTGAGGCTGCCTTTGAACTTGTGATTCTCCTGCCTCAGCCTCCTGAGTCAGTGGGATCATAGGCAAGCACCACCACGTATGGCTCTATAGTTTTACTTTCTATGGTCAACTGTGATTTGAAAATATTAAATGACCAGTTCCAGAAACAAATAATGCATAAGCTTTATATTGCACGTTGTTCTGTGTAGTGTGATAAAATTGTGTCCTGTCCTGTTCCAAGCTGCCCTGGGTGTGAATCCTCCCTTTGTCCAGTGTATCCATGCTGTGTACACCACCTGCCTGTCACTTGGTAGCTGTCTCAGTTGCCGGACCTACTCTGTAGGTACTGCATGTAGTGCTTGTGTTCAGGTGACCCCCTTTTACTTAATGATCTTAAGCACCAGGGTGGTGACTCTGGCAATTTGGACATGCCAAGCTGTGCAGTGCTGTAGATATGGGGTTTGCTACTGTCAATGGTTTCAGGCATCAGCTGGGGGTCTTGGAATACATCTCCCCTGGGTTGGGGGGACTATTATATTATTATTGTTATTATATTTATTTATGATATTATTCTTGTCTCTAAAGTATGGAATGAGGCCAAATATTCCAAAGGGGTTTCTTGCCCTTCCTGTTTTGGGGACGCTTGTGGATGGGTGGCCCTGGGCAAGGCCCGTCCCCTGTCTGGTCCCAGGTTCTCATCTTTTGATTGAGGTGCTGAGGCTGCATCTCTGATGGCCTGAACCTATGAAATAAGCATCATGAACGGCCAGGGCGGGGTTAGCTTGCTATCTTGGCCTCATCCTGGGGATGTTAGAAGATGTTTTCTTTAGAAATTTACCCAGAATTTAATTAAATTCCCTGCCCTTTTGGTTTATTATGAACAACTGCTTATTTCAGCTGAGATAAACTATTAAGTCATCAAAATAACAGTTGATATCTGCAGTGGGCTTTGAAAGTCCCATTCACTCCATGTTTACCAGACACCTTCCTAAGTCTGGATCAACGTAGTCTATCATTATTACAACCCCCAGGAAGGACATTATTATCCCTGTAATAGAGGAAGTTGAGGTCAAAGAAATTAAGCAACTTGCCCAAGAACCCACAACTGTAAACGGCAAGTCCAGATTCAAATCAGAAACCCTGACTCTGGACTCTATAAACTTGGTCCCGTGAGTACTGGCAGTTGGCCTTGAACTTGACTTCTAATTCTATGATGGTAACCTGACATTATGCCGTTCCTTTCAATAATTAAAACCTCAGAATCTCATCATTGGAAGACAACAGGGATCACCAAGGTGTCTTAGTTGGGTGGCTCATAGGACATTGTGAGAAGCTGAAAGAAGTCCTGGACCCTTTCCCAGCAAAACATCCATGTGACAGCCACAGAAGCACATGCGCACAGATGCGCCTCAATTTCAGGGGTTCAAACACCTCAGACGGAGAAACTCAGGTAGATCCTCCTCTTCCGATAAACATTCACTTTTGCTTGGCTTTTCCGGAGCTGAGAACCTCCCACCTGGAGAACCTGCAGACTCCGCTGAGTTTGCCTTTGATTGCTACAAAGCTGCTGCTTCAACTTGATTGACATTCCATGACTTTGGTTCCACTCTGCCCAGCAGATGTTGGTACAGAATCAACCTCCTCTGTCTTCCTGCGACAGCCCTTCGTGATTCTGAAGAGGTGGGTCACATGGTCTCTGGTCCTTCATTAATTGGTCCATTCTTCATAACTAGTTCATCAATGTCCCTCTCAAATGCCCAGAATTGGGGACAACCCAGAATGGGACAATCTTTGGCCGTACACTGATGGGCATAGTGGAGGGCTCTCCCTTTGTCCTGGGTCTCATACCTCCATGAACACATCTTAAGAGTGGATTACGTTTTTAAAACTATCTGATTTTGAAATATAACAACTATGGAGAGGGGCACCCACAAAAAAGGACAATTCAATGAACCAAAACCAAACATCACATCACCACCACCCAAGTCAAGACACAGAATATCCACCACTTCTGCCTCATCTCAACGACCGTCCTCTCTCTGCTCCAAAGAGAACTTCAGTCTGACTCCTCTTTTTTTTTAGGTGGTGAGGTAGGAGCCCAGGGGCTTGTGCACGCTAGGCAAGTGCTATACCCTTCAGCTACACGACCAGCCCTTCTTGTGCTTCTTAAAAGTTTTATCACCTAAACATGTACCTCAGTCAACACTATGATTTTTCTGGGTTTTGAATTTTATGTAAATAGAAGTATAGGAATGGGCTTTCTTTGCTTGACTTATTTCACTCATGGCTTGTTTGTAAGATCCATTCATGTCGTTACGTGTAGTTTAGTTCATGCAGTGCAGCTGTTGCTGAAAATATTCCATTTGTATAAATGGACTACAATTTATATTTTCTGTTGTTGATGGGCATACAAGTTTTGGAAATTATAAACAAAGCTATTATAAATAAGTGCTTTTGTTCATACGTGGTTCATACATGTATATATTTAGGTTGGGCAAATCTGAAAGAATCCTGCACAACTTTAACTTAGCAGATAATCTTAAACTATCTTCCAAAGGGGTTGTACTAATTTATACTTTCACCAGGTGTGTATGTGTGTGTGTGTGTTCCAATTGTTCCATGTTTTTACCAACACTTAGCCTTATTAATCCTTTTAATCTTGGCTCTTCTGGTGGTTATATATGGCATCTCGTTGTGGTTTTATTTTGCATTTCCCTGGTGACCAATGAAGTCGAGGCCATTTCCATCTGTTATTTGGCATTTGTCGATTAGAACTTTTGGCAACCCAATAGCCGTCTGACTCACACAGACTGGGAGCCAAGTGAAACAAAGTCTCTGACATAGGATGCTATTTAGTAAGCTCTCTCCTATTGACTTCAGTTGGTTTCCAGAGCAGGTCAGATATTCTTAATTATGATGATGGATAATATTCATTCAGTGTTTCAGGCACTGAGCTGAGTGCTTGCCATGCATAATGTCCTTTGATCCTTGCAACCGGCTTTTGAGGTCAATACTATCATTATCTTCATCATAAGAAGGAACTACGGTTGGGGAGGCTCAGCAACTTATCTAAGCTCTCCCAACTTAACTGTAACTAGATTCAAATTAATACCCTTGGTTGCTATAACATACTGTATATGAACAAATTTATGACTCTGAAAAGTTCTGCACTGAAAACTTACTTTAACACAATTTTTCAAATCTATTTGAACAAAATAGATCCTAACCTCCTGAATAATTGCAATTTTTGGAATATACTATCGTCCCTTGGTATCTGTGCAGGATTGGTTCCAGGACCAGTTCTACAGAGACCAGAATCCACAAATGCCCAATTCCCTTACATAGCCTGGCACAGTATTGATATATAACCTGCACACATCCTCCTGGGTATTTTAAATCTAGATTACTTACAATACCTAAAAGGCTATAAAAATGCTGAATAAGTGATTGTTACACTGTATCATCTAAGAAATGATGTCAAGAAAGCAGTCTGCATGTTGAGGACAGATGCAATTTTTTTTTCCCTGAACATTTCTCTGTGTTTGGTTGAGTTCATGAACATGGAACCCATGGACCTATAGTCCCCACGGCCTCCTCTGGTTTCTAGTCTGGTAGAACTTTCACCAAAGGAAATTAAGTTAGTGTTGTCCAGGGATCTCAGCCTTGACACATTGACATGGGGCTGCATAATTCTCCTGGGGGACCATCTCATGCACTGCAGGGTGCTTAGCAGTGTTCTGGCTTCTACTTGGTAGGGGCCAGTAGCATCCTATCCCCCCACCAAATTGTGGCATCTAAAATTGCCTCCAGATATGGCCACCTCCCCCCGCTGGGCAGCAGACCCCCAACTGCTGGTCTAACCTGGCTTCTGAGTGCGGTCTTCTTTATTCCCGGTGATCGCCTCTCACCTGTGTAAGCAGTCTCAAAACTGCCCAGCATGCCAATCTATTCTTAGGGAACAAGGAGCATTCTCCCACAGCAGAAGAAAGCGCCCGCATCACGCATGCCGTCTTGAGTCTGCAGGGAGAACTCGTTTCAAACACCGCTATTGCAATGAGACACCAAGAGAGGTTGGATGGTGACTCGCTGGAGGTCACAAATACCCAGGGAGCAGAGGGCGGGCGACAGGTGCCCTGGGGAAGCGGGGAGTGTGTCCGCGGTCATCGACCTGCTTCACGTACCTTGCCCATTCCGGCGTGGGCGTGTCCCAGCTTGATCACCACCGGGAAGTGCGGGGCTGTGAGCTGAAAGAGGCAAGAGGAAATCACCTGTTAGCATCTTAAAGCATGGTCACCTGGGCTGTGGGCACTTCCTGTTCTGAAGTCAGGTTCACCCATCTGATGCTGCCCTGGGTCCCCACGGTCATGCTTTGTGGGTGGCCATCCTGCCGCGGCTCACGCATCCCACCCACCCGCGCTTTTGGCTTCCGAAAGGGAGCTCTGAGCTCTTCAATCAGCCTGTCTGGCTGGGGCACCCGTCAACCCACAGAGACAAGAAGGTCCTTCATGTCGCTCCTGTGCCTTTGAGGTGGGTTGTTGATTTCTGGAAGTCTATTTTGGGTTGCTTGAGGGAAAGTCCCCACACCCCGTTGTGTCATGATAATGCCACTCCCTTCCATTTAGATGACCTCCAGCCAGGGGTCACCACGACCCACGCTCTGGGCTGCACAGATGTTCTGATGCCTGTCATTGGAGTGTCCCCTGGCAGAGCTGTCTGTCCTGTCACACCAGGGCACCGAGGAGCCCAGCTTTCCCTCTGGGTGGCTAGTGCCTGGTCTCTCATGTCACAGCTGCTGTCACTGCTGCAGGAGGGTCCCTATAGGTCACGAAGCCATTCTCTGGAGCTCATCCTTCCACTCCCAGGTGGCCCCGTGATGCAATCGGGGAAGGCAGCTTGTTACCACTTTACAGACAGGGGAACTGAGACTCAGCTCAGCAGCTGGGAGGGGTGAGCTGAGGACTTGAATTTGACCCTGCTGGACTCCACACTTGGGGTGAACAAGCTTCCTGTGGTGGACTCCGAGTAATCCCCCTCCCCCACACCAGGCTACGGGTCACCACACCCTGGTGTCGAGAGCAAGCACATTCATTAAGGAAGCAATATTTGATTTTGACTCCAAAAGCAATATGCACAAACCAAGAAATTGGGAAAATAGAATAAAGTGGTAAGTTTAAAGAAGATTATGACGATCACCCTCAGACTTCCAACAGTTTCAGTGTATTATATGTTGGTCTTTTTTAAAAAAAAAATCCCATTATGTGTTTTTCTCTTGATTTGTTCTGTTTTTACAAAATTGGGAGTGTAGCGCATATCCAGTTTTATTTCCTGTTCTTTCCACCTAATATTATGTGGGAGAATGTCCCCGGCTGTTATTTGTTAGTTTAATAGGTGTTATGAAATGCTTCACATATGAGAAAAGCCTCCATGAACCCTGTTGTGGGCAGCACCTTGCTTAAGAAATAAAACAAAGAGAGGAAGCCTCCGCTCTCATTCTTTCTATCACACTCTCCCCTCCCATCCCACAGGTAGCCCACATATGAATTCTGTGTTTATTAGTCTCTTGCATTTATTCATAATTTTCCTATTATACATACTTCCCAAGCCATGGGTCACACATTTTTAAGCTTCGTGTCAGTGGTACCAAAGAGTCGATTGCATATCTGTTTCCACATGCTTGTGAGATTCACGTGCGTTCATAATGTAACTTGGACTCATTTTCCTGCTGCATGGTATTCCATTCCTTGGATACGTTACCATTTACTCATTTTCTGCTGATGAACATTTAAGTGATTTCTGTTTTTCCAGTTACAAACAAGACCACTGCAAACCCTCTTGAGTTGGACCTCCTCTAAGCACGTGGGATGTTTCTCTGGGGCACATCCATAGGGAAAGAATTGCTGGGTTTGGGGGACGCTTGTCTCCACGGTCTAGATGTTGCCAGATTGCTCTGCAAAACGGTTGTAGCAACTTAGGCTCTAAAGGGCAGAGAGAGGGAAGTCCCACTAGCGGGGGTTCAAAGTCTCACATCTTACCCATCTCATCAGTGTGAGAGGCCGAACCCAGGGGTGTATTTTTATCCAGGGGCTTTTGTTCCCCAGCCATCCATGCAGACTTTAAGCACCCCCGGGAGTCCAAGGACTTGGGATTTCACTCATCTCATTTTAAGGGGGGGCTCGAGATGGAGGAGAAACGGGTGTTCTTCTCCCTTGACCCCCACCATGGACACTGGTGTGCCAGAGGCCCTGCCATTTGCTCTCTGTTTAACCTTGGGCTAGCTATTTATCCTCTCTGAACCTCAGTTTTCTGACCTGCAAAATGGGGCGGATAATGCCCAAGTCCCAGGATTGTTGGGAAGAGAGACAAGGAATGTAAGATGCTCAGCTCCCGATGATGCTAACCTGGCATGTAAAGAGGGGGGCAGGGAGGAGATACCGTGGGGAGGTGGGAAGGGGCAGGGAGACTGGATAATGGAGGAAGGAGAGTGGAGACTGTGGCCTCACAACCTCTGATAACACTGGAGGGAATGAACCGAAGACACAACCAGAAAAATCAGAAGCTCACACCAGAGGGAGCGGCCCAGGTGAAGACCATGGGTCCGGACAGGGGGTGGGCATTGTGGATAGGGTGGGCCGCTCAACGAGGTTTCCTTTCTTTCTTTCTTTGGTAGCAGGGAATGAACGCAGGGGCACTCCACCTCTGAGCCACATCCCCAGCCTGATTTCGTATTTTATTTGGAGACAGGGTCTCACTGAGTGGCTCAGTGCCTCCCCGTTCCTGAGGCTGGTTTTGAACTCGAGATCCTCCTGCCTCAGCCTCCTGAGCTGCTGGGATTATAGGCGTGTGCCCCGTGCCTGGCTAAGTTTTCTTTTCTTAAGTGACGCTTTTGAATTGAAATGATAGTGTTAAAAGGGTTATGAAAATGAGAGATGAGGTGGACACAGCCCCATCATTTAATCAAATCAGTATGTATGGGTCCACGCTGTTTTATTGTCCTCATTTTTATGCCCAGTTAGAAAATCCAGGACAGTCTACGATATTAGAGAATTTTACATCTACCTCATCACTTAATATTATACCATCAGTATTTTCCTATTTTTGCTGCAGACATATTTCTTAGCTCTCCTCCCCGCAGCCCCAGGTCACTAATCTTGCTTGTTTGGTGCATCTGATGTCCACCCCCCAAGGTCACCTGCTCCCTCTTGTCAAAAGTGGCCACATGGCTGATTGAGGGTGATTTTTTTTTTCCCAAAAATAGCTCTCAAATCCTACCAGGCACACCCCTCTTCCAAGTTCACAGGAGTGGTCCTAACCCCACAATTTTATGACTGCGTAATATTCCACATCTGAATGTTCTGAAATCCTTCCCAAAGCTGCTTTCTTGGTAATGGGTGTCTGCAGTATCCGTCCTCTCTCTGTCCCCATCCCGCTCTGCTCCCTACAGGCAGGACGTCTCTTGGAACCTCTGGACCCAGGTCCTCATGAACTTGAGCTAGTGTTTTGCTTCCTGGAGGCCAGGCCAAGAGCTTTTCTAAGGGAGACCGGCAGCATGTGGCGATGTTGCACTGTCAGTTGTTGGAGAGCAACAAGTGGCAGTGGGCATGGCCTGTGCACTGGGGAGCCCACCCAGGACATCTTCTCCTGGGCAGGCGTGACTGGGCTGAGTGTCAGTGAGGGCCGGGGAGGGGAGCCAGGGACCACGAGCATTAGCGGCTTTCCCTGCCCCTCGTCACAGGGAAAAAGGCGGAGGCCAGCCGTCGGTGCAGCCCGGGGCCACCAGGCCTCCCCCCACCCTCCGGCTGTTGAACGGGTTTCAAAGGCCCCCCCCCATTTCCACCTTTGCCACTTGCCAGCCGCTCCCCAAACACAGACAGGTCACAGAGGACAGAACATCTTGTTGGCTGTTTTCTGTCTTCCTTTCCCAGCAAGAGCTTCATTTGTTGGAGGCCAGGCCAGCCTCCCCCAGGCCCGTCCATCATGGGCCCCCAGCGCTGCAGAGTCCAGCTGCCCCTGGGGGAGGCCTGGCATCCTGTTGGGGGGGGGAATCAATTTTTGAAAACAGAGATCTCCACCCTGATAAGGGCGTATTCAAACGTATCCACAGAAACTGCAGTAGGTGGGGGGCCTGTGTCCCCGCAGGGTGCTCCGTGGGGAGATCAGAGGCAGAACAGTCTAAGCCCAGAGGGTGGTGGGCCACCCTCGCCCTGGAGCCCCGGAGCTGGACAAGGAGGCCCTCAGCGCCTGGCCCAGCTTCCCACCCAGGGAGGCGGGTCCCCCCTAGTCTGGGCTCTGGCGCTGGGACCATGAGCAGTGTCTGACCCCGGCTAAGTGGCACTGTGACGGTGCCCCCCAAGGTTCTCCTGTGAGGCCCTGGTTCCCAGTGCACTGGTGTTGAGGTGGAGGACCTTTAAGAGGTGGGGCCTAGGGGGAGGTCACCAGGTCACTGAGGTGCTCCCTCAGAAGGGATTAAGTCGTTCTCGTGGGACTCCGGGGCTAGTCCTCAGGAATGGATTGTGAGAAGTAAGCAAGCTCCCCTCCCCTCCCCTCCCCTCTCTTCCTGCCTCACCCTGTGGTGGCTTCCTCTCCCATGTGATCCTGCCACTGTGATGCCACTGTCCCAAGAGCCTCACCAGAGCCGAAGCCGATGGGGCCACCCAATCTCTGACTTTCAGTTCCTCAAACTGTGAGTGCAATAAACTTCTATTTACTGAGTACCGGCCTCGGGAATTTCATTATAGTAACAGAAAACAGACCAATATAGTGATGGAAAAAGCAAAGCCAAGAAAAACTTGGAGGAACTCACTGACCAAAATCAAGGACGGAAGTCTCCCTGAAGAAGTCTGGAAGAGGTGGAGGGGGAACGGGGCCTCCGCTCTGTGACTATGAGATGCTGCCTGACCTGGCTTTTGCCTGCCTCTTCTGTTTCATCTTGTGCTTTTCCATCCTCCCAACTTCAACTCTTGGCTACACGTTATGTTCCAACCCACAGGCCTTTTGGTTCTTTACTAAGTGGACCATGTTACCTGAAGCCTCAGGACCTTTGCTTATGCTGCCCTTTCCCTGAAAGACCTTTCCTACCACTCTTCAGTCCCTTCTCATACTTCACGTCTTTATTGAAATGCTCTGTTACTGGACAGCCCTCCCTGGCCACTGTTCTAAAGGAGGTGCTTCCCACTGCCTGTCTGTTGTATCCTGAACTCTTCCTTCATGCGCTAGTCACCAGTTGCATTTATATATTCATTTCTCTGTTGTCCATTTCTCTGCTCTCCTATAGGTGTTCTGAAGGCAGGAAATGGCTTGTTTTGCTACCACTGTGGCTCCTGGCTCCACACAAGACCCGGCACACAGCAGACACCCTGAGGGCAGCATTGTGAGTCACATTTCCATTGCTGTGACAAAATACCTGAGAAAAATAGCTTTAAATAGCTTTATTTTGGGACGTAACTAGTAGTTTCAGAGGTTTTGAAGTGGGCACCCCCTTTCTCCACAGAAAAACCCTCTTCACCAGGGCTGATTTTAGGGCTATCAGCAAAAGAGTCTCTGAGAAAGAGTCCAATGTAGATAAACTTTCTATTATTGTGTTGCCCCGTTGACTTGGCCACTGGCCGAGAAGATACCAGCACTCCAGGTGCTGGACACCCCCTGACTAGTTTTTCACAAACATGTATCCAGTATAGTGCTTTGTAGAAATGTGCAAACAAGGCCTCTGGCCTTGAGGTGGGCTTCACAGAGCTGTCTACATTGTTAAGATAAGTTACAACTGGGCTCATGGTGACAGCTGGCAGGGGAGGAAAGAGAGGGGAGAAGAAGCTCTCCCCTTCTCAGGTGTTGTCCTTGAAGGGTTAACTTGCCCAGAACAGAGAGAGAAAAAGCTGCTTTTATGTGAACTTCTGCAGACTGTGAGCTTCTGAGCCCTCCCCTTACACGCTGGGGATAAAACTCCGAAACTCCCTGAACTCGGGGTTCAGGGGCTTGACTGATTACAGCAAAAGCTGTGCCCTCTGAAGCTGGCTGCAGCCAAACAAAACTGTTTCCTGCTGCCTTCGGTGCCCTGCCTCGGCTGTCCCTACAACAGTTTCAGTTCACGGTCAGCTGACGCATGGCCTTTGGGCCAATGGCAAGGCAGAACAACATGGCGGGAGCATGTGGTGAAGCAGTCGCTCGCCTCACAGTGTCCAGGAGGTGAGAAAGGAAGAGGAGGCCTGAGTGGTGTCTGAACATCCCCTCAAGGGCACGCCCAGTGGCTGGATTCTTTCCCATCGGCCCGCCTCCCCCCAGTTCCACCACCTCCCTCCAGCGCCTCAGGCTGCAGAGGAGATCTTTGATGCCTGGGCCTCTGGGGGACACACCAGGTCTGAGCTTTAGCCAGGGCTCAGTTTGGTGACTGCCCGTTAGACGGAGCCTCCCAGGACAGGAGGGGGGTCCTGAGCAAAGAGAGTCAGAAAGACTGCCACAGTCTGGCTGGGCACAAATGCCGCAGTCTGGCTGGGCACACAATCACGAGCCACCACACAGCTTGTAGATTCAAACAGCAACTCTTTATTCCCGAACTCACACCAGCCGTCTACAATCACGTTCTGGGGAAATCCACGTTCTCTGCCCAAATCCACGTTCTCTGCCCAAATCCACCTCCACTGGGCTTCTATCTCCAAAATATACTGTCTGAATCCCGTGAGAACTCAAGGGGAACTCAGGCAGCAGGATACGCCCTATTCCCAGCAGGAATAATCTTAAACCTTAAACCTGGAACCTAAACCGGGAACGCCCTAATCCGCCTTGGTCCTTGAGCAAGGTCACCTACATTCAATGTCACTGCAACATGGGGTACGCTGGCAAGGAAATTGTCATACCTACTTGGCTAATGGCTCCCAGCAAAAGACCCTGTAGGACAGGGTCTGGTAAGGCCAACTCCAGTGGAAGGTTTCTTGGGGAGAGTTGTGACTTTGGGTGAGGGAGGACGAATGGGGAGTGACAAGCTTGTGAGGGACCCAGTCACCAAAGGTGGGAGTGGGGACAGTATCTGAGGTCACCGGACAGCTATGGAGGGTTTGGGCACATGGGACAGCCACCCACAAAGCAGGTTCAGGAAGATTCTTCTGCAAACGGCTCTGGTTCCTGAGCACGTTGTGTGCCAGGCCGGTCTCGGGGCGCTGTGGGGAGGGGGCACCTGTTTTTTTATTCCCTTTTTATACAAAGGAACATGAAGGCCAAAGGGGGCGGAGTTTCCTGCCTAAAGTCTCATCAGGAAGCCACAGAGCTGGGCTGCACCAGAACCCCCATCCCGCCTCTGATGCTCTTGGCTCCCGTGTGCCCAGACTGTGCCCTCTGGACTTGGCTGGAGTGGGGATACTTAGGACAGACCGGCCACTGGTAACCGAGTGAGGCAGGGTGAGGTGGCAGCAGCTCCGACTTTGGACTCAGAAGGACCCACGCTCACGTCTGTGGGCCGTCGGGCACGTCACTGAGCTCCATGTGACTCAGTTTCCACCTCCCCGGTTAGAAGATCATTTAAACCCCACCCCTGTCATTGCAGTGTCAGTCACAGAGACTCGGTCCCTGACTCATCATGGCCAGGGCAGAGGCGTGGGTAGAGTTGGGGGGTGTCCAGGGCCTGGCATGTGACAGGTGGCATTTCATGTCGTCCCCGTGCTGTCTTCATCTCTGGTCTCGGGGTGAGGTGACAGGGTGGGTGGGGCGTTGTGGGAGGCCGATTGACCGGGCTCCCTTGCCCCTTGGATACAGAAAGGCCCGGGAAGCAGGAAGGAAGCCGGGGCCTGGGGGGGTGGGGCGCAAGTCTCCTGGAGCCTTTGGCAGGAAGCGGAGGCCCAGGAATGGCACAGCTAGAGGCACTGCGCACAGATCCCTCCAGGGAGTGGAGCCACCACATGGCTGCCCTGTGAACTCTGCCCTGGTCGGTAGCATCTGACAGACTCCTCGGAACTTAAGCATTACAAGTGAAGAAACTCTGGTCATGAGGGAGAAGGCCCTTTCCAGTCCTTTCATGTGTGACAAATCTACAAAATACCACCTGGTCACGTGGCGGACAAAGTAGGTCAAGATGAAACTCCTGCCCATGGCCTCCAGGGCTTTGTGGGGTCTGGCCTCTGCCTTCTTCCCAGGCCCGGTCCTTCCCACGCTCCTCCATCGGCCTCTCTGCCCAGCCTCGCTGGCTTCCTTCCACACCCTGGGCACAGGGCCTTTGCATGTGCTCTTCTTGTTTCCTGGAAGGCAGTCCTGCTCCTCTTCATTGAGTCAACTCTTAACCTTGCTCAGGTGATAGCTCCAATGTCCATGCCTAGGTCACCTCTCTCCTGCTTGGCACTTCCATCGTTTGGATTCATCTGTGTGCTTGATCCACAAGTGTCTGAGGCCCTCCCTAGGCTGCAAGCATTCTGAGAAGCTGTGGGTCTCATATCCTGATGCTCATGACGGACCCTCAGGCCCCTCCTGAGCTGCAGACCCGCCTCCTGGCCTGGCTGCCAGGTGGTCTTGCACCGGCTACTCAACACCTCTGACTCCACATTTCCAAACAACTTCAAGAACTTCAAGAACATTCTTCCACCTGGGTTCCAACCTCAGGCAGTGGTCCCACCCCCCACCGGGTGCCCAAGATAGATATCCTGCCTCCTCTTCCATCTCATCCTGCCTCCTCCTCCATCCTCGCCCAGCCACGGGTCTGGCACGCAGGCAGCCCCGGGACTGTCTGCTGAGCGAACTCCACAGGCTTCCTGCCCGGTTGAAGGCTCTCTGCCCCTGGGATTCCACCTCGGAACCCTCCATCACCTCTCCCTCCTCAGTGTGTCTTGGAAAAATACCGGCAGCATATTTAGAATAATTAAGCTAAACCTGCCCACCAAAGAGCAAACATTCCTTTCTCTTAGGTTTCCTGTTTCCCTGAGAAACGGAATCATCAGGAATAAACAACCTGATAGTATTTGTCTGTAAATAGGCTTTTCTGGTTCTTGCCTGCGTGATGTTTATGGTGTGGAACAGGCTCAGGCGGCCAGCCTTTCTCCCACGAGGACCTTCCCTAGGGATGCAGACAATATCCTCATGGGGGGCTGAATGACCCTGAGTGGCAGGCTGCAGGAGACCCCCCTGGTCCAGCCATGAGAGCCATAGGATCTCGAATTTCCTGGGTTTTCCATCATAATGTGCAGTATGTATTATTTATTTTTATTTTTATTTATTTTTTGTACCAGGAACTGAACTCAGGGCACTTGACCACTGAGCCACATCCCCAGCACTATTTAGTATTTTATTTAGAGACAGGGTCACACTGAGTTGCTGAGGCTGACTTTGAACTTGTGAACCTCCTGCCTCAGCCTCCAAAGCCGTTGGGATTATAAAGTCTGTACCTTGATAGGAAAGTTCTAGAACCATCTCTAAGTGGAGAAAGTGCCCTTTGCAATTCAGGTGATCCTTAATATGGGCACTTACAAGCCTCTTCTTGGTGGCTTCAGGAAATAGCCAATCATAACCGGGCTACTCCAGCATCCAGTTCTGGGCTTCAGTTTATGTTCCCACATACAATGTCCTAAGATTACAGCACCGAGGTTGCAAAGGTGGACTTGGCGTTGCAGACGGCAAATACTGCTTCCCTGGGGCATAGGCAAAGGACATGCCCCTTGTCTGGTTCAGGGAAACTGTTTGCAGAGTGCCATGGGATGAGTGGGAGAGTGACCACAGGCTGGGAGCCGGTGGACCTGTGTCTAGGCACCACTGGTGGCCTCCCTATGGCCCACCCCCAGCAACGTTCTGAGCCTCTTGGGTCTCCGTCACTTCCCTATAAACGGGGGTGAGCGCTCCAGCGCAGGACATCACTGTCAAGATGAGAGTCTGTGTGTGAAGCACATGTTACACTTATCTGGATCTTGGACAGAAGTTCTTTGGGAATAATTTAAAATGACATTCACTTAAAATCCATCTGAATAACCCCCAATTACCACTTGCTTCAGTTATGGATATTTTTTTTAAATAAAAGATTTTCTTTTTTACTGCTGTTTCTTATAAAAATCTAATTTGAAATTATTTGAAAACTTATCAGTTCATGGATATAATGGGTTTATCTGACATTCCTTACATGCGGAATGGTTCTATATGCATTTCCTACGTACAATGATACCCAGACTCTCATCGCGACACCCCGCCTGGTTTTCATCCTGTAAACCTTGGGTAATCTTTTATTTAATACCATGACTTCTGATCTCTATAGTTCTAGTGATATTGCCTGAATTTTCTTTTTAAATAAAAGCTTTCCTGAGATAGAATTCACATACCATAGAATCCACCCTTTTAACATGCACCATGAGAGCCGGGCACAGTGCTGCCCGCCTGTAATCCCAGTGATTTAGGAGGCCGAGGCAGGAGGATCGCAAGTTCAAAGCCAGTCTCAGCAACTCAGTGAGGCCCTAAGCCCTGATCTCAAAAAAAAAAAAAAAAAAAAGCATGATTTGGTGTTTATATTCTATTCACAGAATCGAGCCACCATCACCACTATCTAAATCCAGAACATTTTCATCAGTCAGAAAGAAACCCTGTCACCACGGCCAGTCACTCCTCATTCCCGCCTCCTGCCAGCCCCTGACAACCACTGACCCACTTTCTGTCTCTGGATGTGCTGATCCCCGACATTTCCTGCACACGGAGTGCCGCGTCCGGCTAACGGAGCCGAGTCCGGCGAGGGACGGCGGGGTTAAAAATACACAGGACACCAAGGTTCTTCATCCAGGAGGGAGCATGTGCGCGCTTTATTGCCAAATTTGTTCCCCTTATATATCTTTTTAACAGCTGCGGGAAATCACTCAAAAGTGAGGAGGGAAGAGTAATAACTGCGTCCTTGGGTTACCGTCACGTCACCGTCCCCTATCAGGAGGCTCGAACAGGTCAAGATGTTCCCGAGAGACACATATGTTCTAGGCAGATAAACAGGGAACCG
>NW_025999853.1:4759708-4764355 GCF_001458135.2 Marmota marmota marmota | reverse complement strand
TACCCAGTCCAGCTGTGCCTGTGCCCACAGCAGCGGTTATCCCCAGTGTGGCGAGTAACGGTAGAGCCTGTATCTTCTCACTAGAGTGTCTAGGCTGGGGATGGGCAGGGGCTCATCTCCTGAGATAATCGTGATATCAGGAAGCAGTAATGCCAGAACGCAACCGCCAGTCCAATTTGCTGGGAGCCTGGGAAAAGCTAAATTTCCACCACACATAAAAACTGTACCATTAGGGGGACAAATGGGCGGAGTAGGTGAAGAGTAATTCTTTACTAATGAGCAGTTCCCAAAGGAAGAGACTCCAACATCAACATCATAGGTATTATTTTGCATCATGCCCAGAAGGCAAGACATAAAACCACCTAGAGGCTGCACCTTAAAGGGTAGCCCAGATTGACATGTGTTGTGCTCCGTAACCCTAACCCTAACCCTAACCCTAACCCTAACCCTCTGCGCGGGCTTTCAGGATTCCTCTGTGCTGAGCAGCCATCAGTGCTTCGCTCCTTTTTATTGCTGCATAATCCGTTGTATGAATGGTGTTTGATTTTTAAATGTATTTTTAAATCAATTAATTAATCAGTTAATTTATTTGCTTTTGTGGCACTAGTGACCAAGCCCAGGCTCTTGCAAGTGCTGAGCACGTGAGTTACACCCCAGCCCCAATATAATAGTGAGTCCCTTGATGGGATTTCCTGTGTCTGCAGACCCTGAGGGCAAGTCCCTGTAGGTCTCTAAACTGTGGTCCATTCTTTGACAGCATCCTAGATGAGACATCATTACAATAGCCCCTTGACTTCCCCTCTGGGCAGAAGGAGAGTTTCACTGGCTGATTCCGGCTGGAGGGACTGCATCCTTTGGTGGCGCAGGGCTCAGACTACATCTTGAGTGTCACCACTGGAGCAAGGACTATCTCTGCTTTCAGCTCCTTCTTAATGAACCTCGTCATCCCATGAATAAGCTGATACCAGGACAGGGTCAGAGGGAAGAATGTTTCAGGCCGAGACACAATAATCAATGTGTGTTTGGTTTCTGCTTGCATCTCCTGACACAGAGCTCCCTAGACCCTGTCACCCCTGAGTGACAGGGATGCTTGGAGCATCTTCTGTTCCCATGGCAGCCTCCTGGATAGCTCAGGTGGGCACTGGTCTCCGTGATTAGAATCCGGGAGCTTCAGCCCCACCTCCATCCTTGAGAGGAGAGGGTCTGGAGGCTGAGTGGGTCACCCATCGTGTCTACGTGTAGTGACCTCCAGAAAAAATCCCTCAGCTGTGGGGTTCAGAGGGCTTTGGTGAACACACCCTGTGCCGGGAGGGTGGAACACCCCGATGTCCTGGGGGCAGGAGCTCCTGTGCCTGGGACCCTCACGGACCTCACTCGGTGCACCTCTTTATCGGGTCACCCTTTGTTCACTCTGCAGTGTCCCCTGTAATAAGCCAGGATGGCGTTAGCGTCGTATGGGCTAGTGGTATTGTTTTTGTTAACCCAACATGATTCCTGTAACTGCAGCTGTCTTCCTCCATCACTTTTGGAGGGAGAATCTGAGCCAGGAAGAATCTGGGGTCCCATGTTAAAGGTTGGCAGGGAGTGGATGGGCTGTATCTGCAGCAGATGGTTGTGTGTGGGCATCAGGAAGGGACATCCAGAGAGATGGCTGTGAGCCCAAAGAGAATGATGGACAAGGGCCCCTCTGGCTCTCTCCTGGGCTGGGGCTCAGGCAGCTCTGCTTATATGGCAGAGTGATACGACGGTTCCTCCAGGGTTACTCAGCCACCAAGACCCCCGACTCTTCATCATACTGTACCAGCCCCACCCGCTGCCCCAATCCGTACAACAGAGCGACTTCATTGCACAGAGGAAGAAACGGAGGCCCCCAGAGCAGAGGCAGGGCAGGGTGGGGTTCAGTTCACACCCTCCTGTTGCGGGTCAGGCTGCTCTCCTAGACATTTCATGAGAAGTGAGAGTGGAGGGCGGTGCCTCCCTTTGTAAATAAGAAAATGTAGGGGGAGGTCCCAAAACAAAGTTGCAAAACCAAGACTTCAACTTAGGGGTCAGGGCCCTGGGAGTCCAGCGTCCCAGGCAGCCAGTCTTGACCTCAAACGAGTGCTACAGAGCACACGTCACGCACCCTGGAAGCCGCTTACTGCCCGGGTCCCACCACAGTGCCTGGAGGACTAGGGGTGGGGGGTGGGGGCATGGGCAGGACCCGGGTCCCACCCCGCTCTGCCTCATGGAGCCTTTCAATCTGCAAACGCCACGAATGTGGGAACAGTACTGTCCAGCGGGGAGAGCAGCTGTGGGCGGGGGACAGCTGTGGAGGAGGGACTGGACTTGGGGTACTAATAGGCTAGAAGTTGTCTTCAGAGGCTGGCCGTGGAGGGGGGTTAAACAGTCAGAAACAGGACGGTGTTCAAAGACGGGGACAGTCATTCCCCTCGTAGGTGGGGCTGGGGGTGAGTGGGGTCCAGGCTCACCTTCCCCCTCCCTCCGGCCGACCTGGCCCGGGGCTGGGCAGACAGTGCAGCCCTGGAGGCAGGAGCCTGCTGGTGGGCGGGCTCCCCCACACGAGGGGACCATAGGTCACCATGGCCTGGCCTGGGCATTTCAGAGGGTTTTGGGCCAGCTGCAGGGGAGCAAGGCCAGGGCTGGAGGGGGCACCCAGGGGCCTGCTCTCCTTCACAGGGAAGCAGGAGGTGAGGGTGGGCAGGAGCTGGTCCCCATCTGCCACTGTGAGGCCTGTGGCTCAGGACCAGAGGGAACCTTTCAGAAACTACCAGGACATGGCAGAGGTGGGGCTTTATGACCAAGGGCAGTGTGTGTCTGGCTAAAGAGGCCCGGTTAAGAGAGGATTGCTGCTTGGTGCGGTGGTGCACGTCTGTAATCCCAGGGACTCTGGAGGCTGAGGCAGGAGGATCTCGAGTTCAAAGCCAGCCTCAGAAAGAATTAAATTACAACAGATGGGGTAGAGAGAGAAGATGAGGGGAGGGGGGATAGTAGAGGAGAGGAAAGGTAGCAGAATACAGCAGTCACTAATATGGCATCATGTAAAAATGTGGATGTGTAACCGATGGGATTCTGCAATCTGTATTTGGGGTAAAAATGGGAGTTCATAACCCACTTGAATCGAATGTATGAAATATGATATGTCAAGAGTTTTGCAGTGTTTTGAATAACCAATAAAAAAAAAAAAAGCCAGCCTCAGCAACTCAGTGAGGTCCTAAGCAACTCAGCAAGATCCTGACTCTAAATAAAATATAAAAAAGGGGTGGGGAGGAGGCTCAGTGGTTAAGTGCCCCTGTGTTTAATCCCCAATACCAAAAAAAAATAACAATTGCTGCTAACACTGATGTGGGAGGCCACAGTTGTCCCTGCTCTCTCAGTGGCCGGCTCTGCCCCAGCAGCAGAGACATGGCCTCTGATCCACACCAGGCCCCTTCACAGTGCCTGGACCTGATTCCCAGCCAGGACCTGAGACTGAACTAAACACCGTGTCCAGGTGACGCTGAAGGCAGAAGCTGTGCCTTGGAGCCGGATGGCCTGTCACGCTAGCCCCAGGGGGCACAGAAAAGACCCAGGCTCTTTCCTGAAAAGCCTCCCGGGCTGGTGGGGTCAGCAGATACTTTAATGAAAGAGTTCAACTTGGTGATGTCAACACTTAAGAGATTTATGATGAAAACACTCTAGGAACAAAAAAACAGGGAGTGGGGACCAGGCTTATTGACACCGTGTGGACAATGTATCATTTACAGTGGGTTTTGCAGGTCAAGTAGGAGTTTGCCAAGTAGAGAAAAGCATGTTCCAAGGGGGAAGTACTCACAGGAGAAAAGGCAGAAAGGTGCGAAGTCTCCTGGAGGATCCAGGAAATGTCAGGGTAACCACAGGACCGGGAGGGGGGTGGAGGGCGAGCCTGGGAGGGCAGCTGGCCAGGGTCACATTCGAGAAGGATCTCAGATTAGATCTCCATTGCTCGGTGCAAATGAGGGTAGACACACTGTACTTTGTGCGTGTGGGCGTGCGTGTGTGTGTGCGTGCATGTGGGTGTGTGGGCGTGTGTGAGGATGCATGTTACAAACACTGGTTTATTATATGTGCACATTAAAACTGAACCACAAATTTGGTTATCCTGTCTTGGTTGTTTTCCCTACAAATTCAGAACCCCCAAAGATGAAGACCTGCCCTCACCTTTCAGGGTCACATGCTGAAGGATTCTCCCATGGAAGGACAGAATGTCCTGGGATTTGGCTGGGCGGGGAAGCCAGCCAGGTGTGCGGGGACAGTGTTGGGCCTGCCTTGGAGCCGGGCCCGGGCACACGGGAATTCCTCACGTCCCTCTCTGTGTCCTTCGGCATGTGTTGGGACATTTCCCTCGTGACCCGTGTCTTCTGGAGGGACGCCCTCACTCTGCACGGTTCCGGGGAGGCTTGGGTGTCCCCTTCCCGGTGAGTGACAGGGTGGGGGACCCTGGGCCTGAGAAGCACATGGGAGCCAAATTGTAAAAAACCTCGTGAACTCTCCTGAGAGGTTTGGACTGTATCCTGGGCATGGTCGGAAGCCCAGCAAGGAATTTTTGGAAGGGGGATGCCACCGTTTTGATTCTCCCTTGGGAAAGAACAGCTCTGGCCGGGGCCTGGAGGGAGGAGGGGGCGGGAG
>NW_025999853.1:4706231-4758344 GCF_001458135.2 Marmota marmota marmota | reverse complement strand
GCCCTCAGGCTGGTGGACCCCACAGCTGTTAAGAGGGGAATTAAGGGCTTCAGGGGAGGGACTGAGAAGGTGAGACTGTGGACCAGAGGCTGCTCTAGAAGGTGGCCAAAGTTTATCAACTAACACCCCCAGTGCTGGTGATCAAACTTGAGACTCGTGCATGCTAGGAAGTGCTCTGTTACAGTTTGGAGATGAGGTGTCCCCCAAAAACTCTTGTGTGAGACAATATAGGAATGCTGCAGGTGAAAGGGTTCCATTGTGAGTGTTGTAACCTAGTCAGTGGATTAATCCTAATCAGTGGATTAATCCACATATATGGGTTCACTGGACAGTCACCTGAGGCAGGTACGGTGTGCCTGGAGGAGGTGGGTCACTGGGGTTTTGTTCCTGGTCAACAGACCACCCTCTGCCTCCTGGCCACCGTGTCCTGGGCTGCCTCCCTCTGCCACGATGTCTGCTTCACCTTGGGCCCAGAGCTATGGAGAGGGCCGACCGTGGACTGAATCTCTGAAACCATGAGCCAACATAAACTTTCCCTCCTTCTATATTGTTCTTGTTGGGTCTTTTGGTCCCAGCAATGAAAAATGGACTCAAACAGGCTCTACCACTAAGCTCCACCCTCAGCCCAAAGAACATGTCTTTTAAAATATGGAATGTGTACCTCCAACCCCCACCTGCCCACCCAGCTGGCCACCTGGGCAAACCGGCGTATGCCCCTGGGTCCCCGGAATACGGGCACGTTCCGTTCTTTACTCCCTCCTCCCTGCTATCCATCCAGCCAATACTGATGGATTTCTTAATTCTGCCCCAGACGCCAGGGATACAGCAGTGAACCAGGCCCCTGCCTCCTTGGAACTTATTCAGATGGAGAAACCTGGTGACATTTTCATGGCAGAGGGACTGCGGTGCAGGGTAGGGTGGCACAGCTCTGTCGGGAGACTTTTTTGGAGGTGTCCCGCCCTCCCTAAGAGCGGGTCTGCCGGGAAGAGGTGACTCTGGTGCTCATTTGTTTGAGATTGGATGTTCTTCATCCTGACAGGGTCCCCGAGGTTTTCCTGACTCCAAGGACACTGCCACCTCCCGGCTCATAACAAATGATGCTCAGGAGCATGCCAGCCCTCCCGCTCTATGAGGCAATCCTCGGAGGCCCTTGCCAAGATCAACTGTTTGGCCTTCTGCCTCGAAAGCTGATCCTCTTCCGAGTCTGATTATTGCTTTTCTGAAACACAGGCACCATGACATCATCGCCCCCTCCCTGGCTTGGGGATCTGATGGTCAGCATGAAGTCAGGTTTGGAGAGGTGCCTGTTCTTTGCCAATGCCCGGGGAGGCCTGGGGCGGGGGCCCTGGAGTGAAGCAGGCTTTGGGGGGGGAGGTCCCCAGAGACTGGGAGGGGGTTTGCTTTCAGATCTGTCACCAGCATCTGGGTCTGCCCCTTGGTGCACGGGGACGCAGCCTTGTGGTGGGGGCAGAGCTGACATTCCGTGGAGACGCAGCGGCCTGGTTTGACTAAGTTGTATTGGGATATTTCCAGTGTTACTAGGAACCACCCGCGGGGTGCCTTCCTGTCACTCCAGCTCCCCGGGCTCTCCCCTGGGCCATCTCTAAACAAATCCTACCACCAGCCACCTCAGGCACCTGTCCAGCCGCCCTCTGCCTGTTGGTGTCTGCTTGGTGAACAGTTCGGCCATCCCCCCAGGACAAGGGGTGACACTGTGAGGACTCAGGCAGGCCCGTTGGTTGTGGGGCACCTGCCGCAAGACACTGTCATGTGAGAGGGGAGGCTACGTCTTACGCTCACAGGTCAAGGCCCTGTGGACAGGAATCCCCTCTTGCCACTGCGGGGCCGTGGCCTTGCATCAGAAAGGGTTCCTTCGTTTGCCAGAAGCTGGGAGGACCTCAGGGGTCTTCTAGTCCTGCACACTCATGGCAGGAGAGGAACCTATAGCTCAGCACGAGGTCACTTGCTCCTGTCCTGTGGCAAACCGGCAGCCGGCCTGAGCTTCCCGACTGTCCCCACTACACCGCACCCGAGGTGAGAAAAGATCTTGACGCAAAAGACCTCAGAGATGTTCCAGACATTTCTCGAACCCCTCCCCTCTGCCTTTCTGCTCCCGGGGTCACTGAGTTAGAACACCTGACAGTTCCTCGAGACTGAGTGGATTTTAGAGCCAACCTCAGTCAGGGCTGGGGACAGGGCTCAGTCTCACACATGTGACTCAGAAACCTGGAGACCCCCCGGATGGCGGTCTCCAGCCAGCAGCCTGCAGGCCAGGTGTGGCCCGCAGACCTGTTTCACGGGGACCCCCGCGAGTTGCTGGTGTTCTGATTGAACAGCTGGCCGACCTTCACAAAGTGGGAGACTTCACACAGAGTGTTTTCTTAAACGAGGGATTTTCTTAAAGAAAATCCAGCCACCGGTGTGCCCCATTTCTTCAGGCAGGGCCAGCTTCTTGTGGTTGGGACACATGCCCTAGTTTGTCCCCTTCTTGCTAGCTGCTCTCGGTCATTCACTGGCCAGGAGGCACCCGAGTGTCTTGCCGGGGTCTTTCTGGTGGCCTCCCTTGGGCCATGTGTGTCCTACATGGAGTCAGGCCCACAGGAGCATCTGGGGTCCTTCTTCAGGCGCTCAGGCCCTTTTGGGCCAGGGAGATGTTCAGGGCCTCAGGACGGTCACAGGACTGTTGTCGATCGACTGTGATGTTGGACAGCTGGCTGGGATGTTGGACACCCCCCCCCCCCCCGCCTCTGTGCCCATCTACCCCACAGTGCCCTTCTCTCTCCAGCCAGGCTGCCCGGGGCGGACCCTCCCCAGCTGGGCTGGGCCTGGTTATTCTCTCAGGCAGGTGTTTTCTGAGCCCCCGGAATGGGAACAGCAGGGGGCTGGCTTCACCCAGGAGGGAGACAGAGTCACAGAAGACGTAAGCCACGGGCAAATACGTCTTTTGAAAGCTTCCAAAAAGGATAGTGGCTCACAGCTACGGGAGGAGCCAGGGCAGGCTTCATGGAGGGGGAGGTGTGTGCGGTGGGCCTTGAAGTTGACCATGAGGCTTCAGGGATGGAGACTTGGGGAGGGGGAGGCAGGGGAGGTGGGCTCCAGGCAGGCTGGGGGGGGGGGAAAGGCTGGCGGAGGCCGGGGTGGGAGGAGGCGTGTGCTGAGTGTGGCTGGCCCACAGAGGCAGGGGGATGGCATTTCAGACACGGCCCCGTAGGAGCTGGGGTTAGATCAAGGCTAGGAATTCACTCCAACATATATAAAGGGAGGAGTCCGTCAGGAATGGACATCTTTGACTCAGTGAGGCCGGGGGCAGGTTTTGCTGAGGGAAGACAGGAAGCAGGAGCGTGGCCGCGCCCCTGGTGGAGGTATTTGGTTCTTGTTGAAATGCTAGTGTGGCCTTCTGCCCCAGCTGACCTGGTACAATGGTAGGGAAGTCCCAGGACACCTGCGGCCTGGTATCATTTCCACATGAATGTGTGCTGTGTGTCAACTGTCTGTGCCTCCAAAGCTCAGGATGACATCTTCTGGTCCCTTGGCGGTGTCGGGAGGCGGTGCCTTAAGATACGATTAGGTCCTTAAGAAGGGTTGTTGCCTGTCTCGTGGACCCGGGCTAGTTACCGCCAGAGCAGGCTGTTAGAGCTCAAGGCTGCCTCTACCCTACCTCTTGGCCCTTCCACTGTCTACCGTGAGTTGAAGCAGCTGAGGCCCTCACCAGAAGTTGAACTGATGCTGGCTGGCACCATGCTCTCGGCCTCACCGACTCCAGAATCATGAACTAAAATCAACCCCTTTCTCTTATAAACCATCCAGTCTCAGGTGTTCTCTTATAGCAACAGAAAGTGGACGAAGACAGTATCGTCTCCTTCACCAACTTTAAAGGAAGCCCTCAAATGATACGGTTAGGCCTTCCATGGTCTCCCAGTTCCCAGCCAAGGCCTGCCACTGGCTCGGGAGTGGAGGTGCAGTGAGCTGTGTGCTGTTCCTTCCTGCCCCCCTCTTCCTGGGCCTGTTATGTAAGTGGGTGGTGGCGCCCAGCAAGCTGGTAGCTTCCTGCTGCAGTGGCAGGGCCGGGCATCCGAGCTGGCACCGCTCAAGTTCCCCGAAGCATTCTGAACATTCGGGAACACAGGAAGGGCTGCGACGTTTAAGCTCCTTTTGTTTTCAAGGAGGGTTGGGAGCCCATTGGGAGGAGAGGAACAAAACCAGGAAGGCAGACTTGCTTTGCAAAGACAGTGTGTCCGCTTGCTCGGCCTCTGGGAGACCCCGTGTGCCCCTGACTGCACAGCCACACGTTGCCACCTGCTCACAGGCAGGACACTCCCATACCCCTCCACTCACCTTCCTCAGGCACCCGGAGACGCAGACACATGGGTCCAGGCACACACAGAAGCTGGGGCTTCTGTACACAGGGCCACCACCTGAATCCGACATCTGGGGGACATCCACACACAGAGATGGGCAAGCACCAACACGCACACGTGTACCCAGGTGGCGCCCCGTGCAGACACACCCAGACACATACCACACAAGGACACCAGACACAGACGCACAGAGACATTCTCTGAGTCTCAGACACGTCCCCTTGGAATAAGTGACAGGCTGGACTCCCACGTTCACGCGCACCCCCATCCTGTCTCCTTGAAGAAGCAGCTCCACAGAAAATACAGGGAAGAGTCCCTTTCCCAAGGGACCAGGGGGCCTGCCCCGCCTCAGCCCGCTGCCCCTTGGGCCTCGGCCCTGAGGAAGGGGTGGCAGGCTAGATAAAGTCCCACCAGGGCTCCATGAGGGGACGGCAGTGAGTTATTCCATTTTTCTCCTCCCCGTTTATCTAGAAGATTCCACGCCATGTCCTTGATTGGGTTCCAAGTTTAGATTCTTCTTTCACAAAGTGAATGGGTTAAGAGTTGAGGGGAGAGAGGGCTGGCGAGGCCCTGGGGGAGGTGACTGGGGCTGGTGGAGCCGCCGCCATCTCCCCAGCATGGAGATTTCTCTACCTTCCGTCAGCCCCAAGCTGGAGCCTCCGGGGGCCGACAAAGGAGGTGAAAGAAGATCTCAGGGGTTCCCCACAGTGTCTCTGACAACAAAATGAGAAAGATGCCCAGGCCATTTGCGGCGGGGGTGGGGGTGGGGGGATGGAGCTTNNAAGGTGGAGGAGGAGGAGGAGGAGGAGGAAGCCGGGGCTAGCAAATGTCCGAATGCCTCCCACACCTTTGATGAAATCACACCCTTAGCCGTTGCTTGGGGTTTGGCTCCTGGATCTGGGTGAGTGACAGCAGAATGGCAGCCGTGGAGGTAGAAATGGAGGCTTCCCCAGCCTCTAGGAATTTCCATGAAGATACCAGAGAGAGTGAGTTGCATGAAGGCCCCAGAAAACCACACCTAGGTCTCAGAGAGGCCAGGAGAGGGGCCCAGTGGCCGTCTGGGCAGCATATGGAGAGGCTCTGCAATACGGCAGGATGCGAAGACAGATCAGCGACCCTTGTTAGAACATGTACAAAAACCTTCCTCAAAATGTTTGTGTCCAGGGACTGAACCTCACCGTGAAAGAGGCTCCCAGGGTCCACAAAGGCCAGGGGCGGCCAGCTCTGGCTTTCTGTCCAAATAGGTGGTGTGGCGTGGTGGGGAGGGGCTTCCTGGGCCCAAAGAGCCAGCCAGCTCTGTCTTTTCTGCCAGCTGCAGCCTAAACACCTTCTGAACGTCTCTCTCCTGTTCTGCCGCAGCCTCTTCCTGGAAATCTCTGCAGCCTTCCCTCTCAGCCAGTTCCTGGGACGAAAGCCTCTCTCTGCATGTCCTGCAGGGGTTCCTGGAATCCTGAAGGTGCCACTGGCTGGGAGAGGCCGCAGTGCTGTGGGATGATTAAGGGGAGGCACCCTGGAGGGAGCCGGGGCTGGGTGACCAGGCCTGGACTAAGATAAGCAGGGTGGACACTGCCTGAAAATCACGTAAAGAATGAGGTGAAGGAAAACAGAATGAAAACTTCAGAGGCTGCCTCCAAACTCATTAGTTAGAATGATTTCAACATCATATTTTGAAAAACGAGCATCAGGCAAATCAATCCACCGACATCTTCAAGAAGGACAGGATCTGGGCGGGCGCGGGCCTGAGCGGCCTCCCTGGCCTCTCTTGCCTCCCAGAGGCCGGGCCTTTCTGGATTCGCATCTCAGCGCTCCTCCCGCGAGGTGGAGGTGACATAGAGTAAACTGAACGTGCCTCAGGAGGGAGATTGGTAACGACCTGCGGCCCAGCTGTGTGACCACATCTGCGTTGTGGCACAGGGGCCCTGCAGGATTTCCTTTCTTGCTTAGAACTCTGTGTGGGTTCTAAGGTGAAGGCCAAACCTGTCGCGCTAGCCCTTTCCCTGGAAGCCAGAAGACACCGTCTGTCTGCCACACTGTGCTGCTGAGACCCCCGGGGCTGACCTTGGCCCTGAACTTCATTCACATCATCCCAACCCCAGCCCTGACCACAGCCCGAGGGGCCTTTTAAAGTGCCTTGGAGGCCCGGTGATGTTCCAGGTCTCCTCTTTTGCATCTGTTTTGAAGCCCTCATCTCTGACGGCCCTTAAGACATCGGGGGCAGCTGTGCTTAGGGCTTAGGTTTGGAGATACTACGGTTCCTTCAAGGGCAAGGAGAAGAGAATAAAAATTCACCAGCTGTCATATAAGTTCACAGATCCTTAAAGCAGGCGAATCTTAGGAAAGCACTGGATGCAACTCCGGGCTTTCAAAGATGGGCAGCTTTAGAGTTGCATCCAGTGGTTTCTAAGACCCTCCTGCTTTAAGGATCTGTGAACTTATATGACATCTGGTGTCCCTTTCCCAAGGTCACAGGAATAATTTTATTTTTTGTTAAACAGCTACTATGTGTCATGCTTCAAAGTGTTTTATATTCATCAGCTCATTTATTCCTCCTATCACCCGTGAGGTGGGGACTGTTAAGATTTCTGCTTTCTAGAGGAAGTACCTGAGGCCCAGAGAGGGAAGTGACTTGCCCATAGTCACACAGCAACATGTGGTAATGTGGTATCTGAACAAGGGTAATCGGACTCTAGCACTTCCAGGCTAAAGTCTTCTTTGCTCAAGCCAGATTTCTCTTTATGACACTAAAGGCAGGGAATGAATAATCTATGAGGTGAGGAATTTGCTTTTTGGCTCTTAGATTTACTCCCTATGAAAACAAGTCAGAGAGCGAAGGGCCAGGATCCTGCTGCCCCTTCTGTCGGTTGACCAGGCGCCAGAGGGACGCCATGGCTCAGCAGCCCCGGACAGATAAAGGTCTAGTGCTGATTCTTGGACCAGTGACTTGGCTGCACAATGCAGGGTCAAAGGGGGTGTGGGTGCCAGTCCCACATCACCAGGCACAGCACGGCCCCAGGAGTCCCAGCATGGGCTGCCATGATGGAGACCACGTCGGTGAGTGCGAGGTGCTGGGTGAGCCCCCCGTGAGTGGGACCAGCAGGGTGGCTCGGCCTCCAAGTCACTTGGTCATCTGTGAACTAATGGGCGTGGCCGGAGGACCTCCAAAGCTCCTTCCTGCCCTCGGATTCTATGACCCTGAGCTCTGGGCTCCAGGGTGTGGGGCAGGGAGCGGGGTGCTGGAGCATCAGCCTCCAGACGGCCAGCAGCTGTTTGGAAACACCCCCTGCACCTTCCCCGTCCTCTCTATTTCTCGGCTTGGCTCAAGGGCCGATTATATTACCAGTGGAGAAATAAACCAAAAACCCAGGGAAATGGCTGCTTCCCTGTTTTCTTCATCGCATTTTCCACGTACGTCATGCACAAGGCTTTTGCAAGAGCCGGGGACCGCCATCGGCGGGTTTTGCTCCTGCTTCCATTAGTTCATTGGGTGGTTATAGATAATGACATAAAACTTGTTATTGGGCCAGCCCTGGACGGTCTCTGGAGCAGTCATGTGGGTCCACTCTGAAGCTCCTTCCCGTGGAGGCGTAGGACTTTATTTCCACTCGGAATCTCAGTTTCCTCTTCTAGGAAATGAAGGTACTAGAAATACTGTTTGTCCCACAGGAAGGGCTAAGAGGAGGACTGATTGATTTAATATCCTGTAAATCCAGGCCTAGAGGAATAACTGGAGGATTAGCTGCTGTTTTTACGAAGCACTTCGTGTTCGTTTACGGATCTGACGCACCCACCGACGCCATCCAGCTGATGGGATCTTACGAACCTGGTTCTTGACTTCAGAATGAGAAACAGTGACTTGTTCCGGGTCACACAGTAAGTGGCAGGGCCCCTAGTTTCTAGGGTGGCTTTTTTGAGACCAAGGTTAGACTATCTTCTGTTTTCCCACTGCCAGCTAACTTCTGCTTGTCCTTCAGGACCACCCAGACATCACCCCTCCCAGGAACCAATACTTGGTCCCCCAGGCTGGCTTCCAGGACCCTGTGCCCCCTGTGCCCCCTCTGCCCACCTCTACTTCCCCACTGCGGGCAGAGATGGTGTCTACGAGGAGCACTCACGCCGTCCTCAACTCTGTCTATCTTTCATTTAACACCTTCCTGTCTCTTACATCCATCCATCCAGCCAGCCAGCCAGCCATCCTTTTATCTTCTTGACTTTTCGTCTTTGGACTTTGCTACAGTCTTCAGCTTACATTTGGGGGCTCAGTAAATGCTGGTTGAAATAAATGGATGGGAATTCCCAGGGGCTCTGACAGAAGGAGTGTTTGTTCATGGCTGGTGCTGGGTCAACCCACAACTCCATATTCTTCCCCCCAATCAGGACCTATCCACAGACACACAGTGGTGCCAAATATTTGAAATAGGGACACCCTGGAACATGGGTGTGAGTACTTGAGAGATGCGTTGAAGGTCCCCAGCGTGGTCCTGGGTTTCAGGGGCGGGTGAGTTTCCTGGCGCCTGGCGGGGTGCCTTGGCAGGGTGTCCCTGGATGCCGTTCCTCTGTGCAGTGTGTTAAGGTGGCCAGTTACATGGTCTGCACGGGGGTGACCGCCTGTGTTCTCATGAACCTCGCCTCCTCCCTGGGGTTTCTTCTGCTCCCCAATGTTCATGAGTCAGGCTCTTCTGGGCCGAGGACTGGTGTGAGCCCATGTTGGAGCACCCTGGATGCTGCTTAGCGTGGCTCTCGGTGACATGGGTCCCACCCCTCTCATCAGATCCCGGTCCACCTCTTCAGCCTCACACTCCTACTGTCCACGCGTCACACAGCTTCAGTGCCCAGCTGCTCCTGCAAACACGAAGGCTCCTCCTGCCTCTCCCCCGCTGGGCTTGCTGACCCTCGGCCTGAGATGCCCCCTCTCCCCCTCCCTCTGCTGGGTAGGACCCCTGTCCTCAATCCCTTGTAGCTCTCCTCCTCCAGGAAGCCTCCTGCACCCTCAGGGCGTGCCAGTGGCCTGCCTGCCCATCCTCCCCAGATGGGCTTTCTCCTGTGTCTCCCTCTAGACCTGGGGGCACACTCGACCCTTTGCACTGTCACCTGGAATCTATGGCGGTAACTGACCCAGGCAGCGCTTCAGACCTGTTGGTGGACTCACGAAGCGCATTGATCTCATCAGAGGGAGGACGTGGGTGCAGACTGTGGGCCTCTGCATCCGGGGACTCCGCTAAGGGACCCCAGGGGCCACCGCTGGAGCGGGAGGTGTTGGGCTAGACCCCGCTTCCAGCCCTGACCCCCTCGTAAGCACATCCCTGGATTGACTCTCCTAGAAAACAGTCAGGAGGGGGGTCATGGGACGGCGGGGAGGCCGGGCTGGCCCTCAGATCTCAGCTGGATGGCCCCCCCCCACCCCCCTCTGCAGCAGCACAGGGACAATCAGACTGGCGACAGAGTTAGACCGAGTCCCGTGGCATCATCCCATAGGAAGAGACCTTAGACACTGTGCACACACGTCCACCTGGTGGTGATGACCGGCCCCGGGCAGCGCTGCCTCCTTCTGGCTTGTGACCCGACCAATAGAGCTCACCGGCTCCAAGTGAGCGTCACTCTCCGGAGTTCAGTGGTATTATGGGATGGATCTTCAATGTCCCCCCAAGGCTTGGTCCCCAGTCAGCAGTGTCCCGAGGTGGAGCCTTGGAGAGGAGACGGGATCAGGAGAATTGAACCTCATCAATGGATGAATCCACTCTGAATTCACAGCCTCACGGGCTATGGGAGGTGCTGGTAACTTCAGGAGGTGGTCTTAGCTGGAGGAGGTAGGCGGGTCATGGGGCATGCCCTGGAAGCTGTATTTTGTCCAGTTCTCCCCGCCCCCTCTGCTCCCTGATGCCAGGAGGGGAGCAGTTTTGCTCCTCCAGGTCTTTCCACCGTGGCCTGCTGCCTTATCACCGGCCCAGCCACGATGAAGCCAAGTGCCCATGGAATGGACCTCTGCAACTATGAGTCAGAATAACCTTTCCTCTTTGAAATTGTTTTATCTCAGGTACTTTGTCACAGTGAAGGAAAGCTCACCCAGGGGCTCTGAGAATCCTGTGCACTTCAGGATCCCTGGGGAGCTAAATGTCCAAATGCATCTTTAGGGTCTCTTCCGAGAGTTTGATGTAGAGGGTCTGGAGGTCCGGGAATCTGCACTTTAGTCAAGTGTCCTTCACTCAGAAGTTCTACCCTTAGGTGTCTCTCCAAGAGAAATGAAAATGTAGTGTCCACTTAAAGACGTGTGTGTGAAGGTTCAGAAAGCTTTATTCACATCAGCCCAAAGGTGGACACAGCCCACGGGTCCCTGGACTAATAAATGGATGGGACGCTGCTCATCCATACAAGGGGCTTATTAAACCACCAAAAAGGGACGAAGTGGTGACGCATGCTACGACATAGATGGCGCTCAGAAACATGCTCAGAGAGAGACGCCAGACTCAAAAGGCCATGTATGAAGTGTCAGGCAAACCTATAGAGACGCAGAGCAAATTAGTGGTTGTTGGGGGTCGCTGGGGGCTCAGGGATGTACACTTTAATAAGTGAATTGCACAGTATGTTCATTATATCTTAATAAAACCATTATTAAAAAAATACCAAATGAGTCGCCCCTGGGAAGGTGGGAGACCCAACTATTTGAGAAGCATTTTTCAGAGGCGTAGACTATGCCTCCCTGGCCTCTAGAAGGGGGGTGTCCCTGCTTCCAGAGCATGTCCTTTGGAAATTCTCACACTGTTTCCAGTTAGGAATTCCCTCCATTTTCCAGAAGGGTAAACCAAGGCATGAGCTCTGAAGGGACTTGGGGTGTGATTGGTATCCAATCCCAACTTTTTTGATCAGGAACCATATCAAAAACAAGTGAGGCTGCATCTTGGGAAGGATGACTAGTTATTTGCTTTAAAAACTCACACTAAAAATTATGCTTGTACTCTATACGGATCCACTATGAACACCGTGAAATAAACACAGTTTACACCTTAAAAGGCGAGTTTCAACAAGGACAAGAAAATCCTCTTTGGGTAAGACTTGAGCAGAGAGCTATGAGCTGGGTATAATGAGAGAGGCTTAGGAGAGGGCATATGGGTCAGCAGAGCTGGCCCTTAAGGCCAGACAAATGAAGAACAGAGACTGGACTGAGGAGAGAATGCCACGGGAGATCGAAATCAGAAGAAATCACATTCAGGCCCCCAGGTTTCAAAATTCCAATATTTTACTCTTGGTGTGGACTTGACCTTGACCTTGACCTTCATTTTACAAATGAAGATGATAAATACTTCTAGGATTCTCCAAAGCACTAACTGAGGATGTATTTAAAGACAGAAAAGAGAGAGTCTTAGGGAAGCAATATGAAAGGAAGGAAATAGGGATCAGATTCCAGTTTCACAAACATCGATTGAGTACCTACTGTATGCAGAAACTGCTAAAGAGGAATTTCACTGGAGTCTCTAAGCTTTAGGGAGCCCCTGGTTTTGTGGGAGACAAGACCTACAAGCAAGAGCCTCCGTACCAGGCCATGGGGAGAGGGCCAGGAGTATCAGGGCAGGAGATGGGAACAAGTCACAGCTGAAGGTAGGTCCTTCTATGTGCTGGGTGGCAGCTGTCCTGCCAGGCGAGTGCCCAGGGCCCTGGGGTGCCTTTGCAGAGGCCCTGGCTCCTGGGCACCCTCCCACATGAACCCCTGCAGTCCACCCAAGCAGGGCGCTTGCGGGGCTGATGAAGGACACGGGCACAGGAGCAACACAGCGCCCCAGGTCATCCGTTTCTCCCCTCCCGCCAGCCCCTTGGGGCCATCAGTGACATTCCTTTCCCTCCTAAGCAAACACGGTTGTGTACTGCAGCCTGCCAGGAAGTGGAGCGCCCCCAGGGACAGCCCAGCCTCCTCCCGGCCTCCCTCCCTCCCTCCCTCCACGCCTGAGCTGGCTGCACGGGCCTCCCCGCGTGGTGGCCTCGGTGGCTTTCTCCTCTTTCTCCCAGTTCCCAGAAAGGGGAGGAGGGGACGGGAACTTGGCCGAGGCCTCCTTTTGGAATCGCCCTCCCCAGCTCCATCCTGGGGAGCAGTTTCCACTGCGGTGACCTGCGGTGGTTAGCGGGCGGGTGGGAGGACAGCGAGAGGTGACACGTGGGGGCGAGAGAAGAGGCCCCAGTCCTGTGAGAAAACGGAGGAGGCGGACAGCAGAGGACGCGGGGTCAGGGATGGGCACTCGGGCTGTGATGTTCTTCCCTCCAGAGCAGTTTTCTTAGAAAAATTAAGAAAACAAGTACAAGAAGCCCACGTCCGTCCTTAAAGCCAAAGAATGAAAGTGGACCTCAGGGTCTAGGAGTGGCCAAAAAAATGCCTCCTTGTATTTACTTTTTCTTTTTTGGTACCGGGATTGAACTCAGGGACACTCGACCACTGAGCCACACACCCCAGCCCTGTTCTGTATTTTATTTAGAGACAGGTTCACTGAGTTGCTTAGGGCCTCACTTTTGCTGAGGCTGGCTTGGGACTCGCGATCCTCCTGCCTCAGCCTCCTGAGCTGCTGGGATGACAGGCCCCTGTGCCCGGCCACCTCTTAGTGTCTTAAGCTCCGCAGCTTTATCTGTTTGCTTTTGCGCATGCCCAATACTTGAGAGGCTGGGGGTGTTTCTGAAATGTTAATTGGTGACTGTTTTCACCGTGGTATGTCCTTGCTCTCTGGAGAGCCTCCCGCTTCGAGCCACATGGCTGTTCCGTGGCTTCAAGACAGAGTTAGGAAAACCAAAATAGTTCTCAGCAGAGCAGATCGTAGATTTGGGGAGAATGTGGGGAGCAAGCCCAAGGCTTCTCCTCTCTGAGATGGGAAAAGGGCTCCCCTGACTGGAGCAAAGGGGCGCTGAGCAGATAAATCCACAGATGGGGAGATTTTTTTTCTTCCCCTGGAGGTGGTGATGGGAGCTGAGCCCTGGTTCTGGCGCATGGGCCCCGAGGCAGGTGTCTTGGAGTTCAGGCTGGTAAGGAACTTGCACGCCATTTCCTGGGGAGAACTGCATGATGGGAGAGGCACAAGACTCTACAGAGAGGAAACGGCTCCAGGAAAGGCCTGGGAGCATGGAGTCCCCGACAGCATTTCTGGTGCCTAATGAAGTATGGACATAGCAGAGAGATTCCTGTGTGGCAGGGAGGACACGGAGCTCAGCACAGAGAGCTGAAGTAGACCCCAGGGATGGGATGGGCGACGGACTTAGAAGCTGCCGTGAGGCCCCTTAACTGTGTGCCACAGGTGACGGCTGGCTTGGTTCCCATGGTACCCATGACATTGACCCTCCCCTCCCCGTCCACTGGAGCTAGCTCACGCTCCAGAAGTTTGACACAGCTCCAGAAGGAGGGGAGGGGATCCCAAACAGCTTCATCCATGTTGGTGCTCAAAGTAGAAAATACACTGAACCCTAGAAACATCCATCGAACCCTAGAAACGATCCTACCTTGACCGCAGCCGAGTCCTCCTGGGGTAACGGACGGAGGCCCTGACTCCTGTGCTCGCTCAGGGTTGGCAGTTTCAATACAGATGGACGTCTGAGTTCTAAACACTTCTTGAGCACTTCTTTTACCAGGTTTTTTGGGGGATAATAGATGAATAAAGATGCAGTAGATGTGCTTACGACGGGCGCTCCAAGAAGTTTTCAAACACTGCGTTACCAAGGCAAGAAGACCCCAGGGGGGTTTTTGCAGGCCCCACAGTCTGTGGAGGGTGTTTTCTGGTGTTTGAATGAAGGACAGAGGGACTCTAAGGGGCCTGCTTTTGTCAGCAGAGGTTGAGGAACCATGAAGTGGAGGGGGAGAATGGAGGCAGATATCACAGGAATACTAACCAGCAATACTGCCTCCTCTCCCTGGGGTTCTCCGTTATAGGAAACATTCAGGCAGAGCAGTTGGAGTGAGAGGAGACCTGTTCAGCTCATGGGAGAGGTTTTTGGTGAACACTTCTGCACTGATAGTAAGAAGTTAGGAGGAAATCCAAGGCCTGAATCTCCTGAAGCCACTGGCTGAAATGTTCCAGGACGTGAACCAGTTCAGGTCTGTATGTTGCTGCATCTACCAAAAGCTTGGGACTGTCTCTCACCTGTTTTTATTTTTTATTTTTTCTTTCTTTCTTTCTCTCTCTCTCTCTCTCTCTCTCTCTCTCTTTCTTTCTTCCTTTTTTTGTGTATACTGTCAACTTTCTGTTACTGTAACAAAATACCAGAGATTATCAATTTGTAAAGAGGAATGGTTTGCTTTAACTCATGGGTTCAGAGGTTTCATTCCATTTGGGCCTGTGTTGAGGCAGCACATCAGATAGGATCATGTGACAGAAGGAACTTCTTGATCTCGTGGCAGCTAGGAAATGAAGAGAGACACAAGAGGACGGGGTCCCCAAATACCCTTCAAGGGAACACGATGACCCAACTTTTCACGAGGTCCCACCTCCTAGTAGTGCCCCAAGCTGGCAACCAAGCCTTCAATGTGTGGCCTCTGGGGAACATTCCGGGTCCAAACTCTAATGGTATGTGTGGGTTTTAGCTCTTCTGTCTGTTCTGTGTATCATGGGACACTGCTCTTTGACCTGGAAGACGCCACCCAGTTCACCTCTGCGGGTTTATAAGGAGCAAATCCAAGGGGCCAGCAGGAGAGGGATTGAAGGACCTCTACAAGGTCCCCTGGGTCTTTTCTCAGAACCTACTGTGGACTCTCCAAGGCCACAGTCATGTAAGGCAGGGCTGGAGTTCTGGGGTCGGAGATGAATTTGGGTGGTGCATGGATAGATCAGTGCACTGACCCACGTGCTGAGAAAGGGACTTCCTTCCCGTTAATTTTGTAGACTTGAGATTCCATCAATGGAGTCTCAGTTTGGTGCCAGAGCATCTAGAACCTTCCCAATGCTTGTAAGCTTCTAACTCTGGGAGACTGGAGATTGTGGCAGGCGAGAGTATCCAGCATGAATTTAATAATATTGCTGTGTGTGTGTGTGGTGTGCGTGTGTGTGTGGTGTGTGCGTGTGTGTGTGTGTGTGTGTGTGTGTTTACATCTTTTAATGGTCATTTTCTTTTGTTTAGGGCAGGAGTTGTTGGTCTCCCTTTTAGGCAGTCCTATAGAGTTTCTCTTGAAGTAACTTATTCATTGAAGTTAAGATGGAGGAGATTTAAAGAACAATCAATAATTAGATCAATCATAGCCTCGATCGTATACAGCATGGTAAAGATTGTCATGGTGGTGACCGATGATTGAAGTTTGCGAAAGCTGGACTTGAGGTCTTGGTTCCAGGGAAAATTCTGTCTTTGGCGGTTGAATGGGAAGGACGCAGCACACCTTGCTGCCAGGTACCTATGCTGGCGACTTGGCTTTGGAAAGCTCTCCTTGGGGCCAGTGGGTGGCTTGACCTCAGGCGGTTTGCTTCACTCCAAGGGTCCAGTTTCCCCAGTTGCAAAATGGGACTATCCCTGGGTGTTGGGGCAGAACGCTCAGAGAAATCTCTTGAGACAGAGTCTCGTGCTCAGAAAGCAGAGTTTATCGACAGGAAAGGCTGCCAGTCTGCCCAGCAGAGTGGCACAGCAGCCAGAGTCTCTCCAATAGAGGTTTTATGTCTCTTTAGCAAGGAACAAGAGCAAGCTGGACTTGACCTTGGCCGCAGCAAGCTGGACTTGACCTTGGGGCAGGTGGCTGGGAAACAACAGATTTGTGCATTTAGGGACCTGGAGGGGACGGTTCTGGGAACAGCGTATCTTCAAGTTTTCTTGGCAGTTTATAAGTTTCAGTTCCAGGATTAACATGGGGTTACTAATGTCTAGGTTACCCCATCACTAAGTCCTGGGGAGGTGCAGGGTGAAATGGGGTGGCACCCGCAGAACAGGCAGGCTGAGCTCAGAGCCTGGCGCGCAGGAAGCACCCAGTGAGCAATTGTGGTTTTTGTGGTTAGAAAGATTTCTGACCCGAGGTGCCGGGCGACAGTCCCTGGTCACTTATACCAATGAGTGTGTTTCACACTCTTTCTTCATAGTGAGCTTGGACGGGGGAGGTGATGCAGAAGCCCTGCATGGGAGGGAGAGTTGGAAACGAGGAGACAGGCTCCTCCTGACCGTCTTTCAGAGCAATTGCCTCCTTTGCCCTAATTCTTCATCCTTCGCTGTGTCGATTCCTTTCCAGGTGACCCCTCTAGTTTGAACATGATCTGTCCCTCTGAGGTCCGTAGGCCAGAGACTTGGTTCCTGATATAACGGTATTCAGAGGCAGTTTTTAGGAGTGGGGCCTCGTGGGAGTGAGTAGGTCCCTGGGCTCCACCCTTCTCGGGTTGGTTACATGAGGGTGGGTTGTCATAAAGTGAGTTTGGTTTGCTCAGCTTGTCCCCTTGCTGGGTGACCTCTCTGTCCCATGCGTTCCTGCCAGGTGGTGCTATTTGCCCTCATCAGGAGCTGAAACTCATGCCCTGCTCTTGGGCCTCTTGAACAGTGAGCTAAATAAACCTCTTTTCTTTTTAAAGTAACTAGTGTTAAGGCATTTTATTATAGCAACACATTTTATTATGGCAACTTTGTCTTTCCTTTAACGGAAGAATTATACTTCCCCTGTCCTTAAATTGGGCAAGGCCACGTCACCTGCTTGGATCAATGGGATATTAGCAGACACAATATAAGCAGTTGCTTAAAGTGCATAGGTATTTGGGCATTACCCTCTGCACCTCTTTAATGACCAGAAAGGAAACAGTTGAACTGACGAAACAGCAGAATTTGGAGGCCCCCTGTCTGCTGATGCGGCTACATCATGGGAGGAGGGGGTGGGAGAAGGAACACGAGGTGACTAAGTGCCCAGCTGAGACCAGGACCAGTCTTGCCCATAGTCATCCCCGAGACCACACCAGCCAACATCATAAATCCAGGACTGTGACATCACAGGGTGACTCAGGCAGGAGGTGGCAGGACAGGGAAGCCCTGGTGAGGGGCTGGCCCGTCGTAAAACCTCAGTCTAAATAGGGACAGGGCGGGAACATTAGTAGACAGGGCTGGGCTGCGGCACCGGGTGGTGTAGGTCAAATAATAACTTGAAATTTATTTTGGAAAATATTTTCCCAAGTATCTCACTGAGCCCGCGGGAATGAGAGGTGGCAGAGGAGTGCCCGGGGGAGGCTGACAAGGTCGAGGCGGGGCTTCTGAGCAGCAGGGCTCGACTTCAGGGCATCAGATGTTCCTGGGGACAAACCCCTACCCATCCCCAAACTCCCCTGCTCCATGAGTCGGGTCTGTCTTAGGAAGGACTCCATCCCAAATCCCTGGACCCATTCTCCAAGGACTGTGGCGACAGCCAGCATTTGCTGAGCACCGACTGAGTGCCAGATGCTGTTCTAAGCTCTTTACACCTTTATTGGCACAATTGTCACCACAATCCCGTGGGAGGAACTCCCATGAACTCGATAAGAGAAAACAGCACAGAGAGGTAGAGGAGGAAGCCCAAGATCACACAGCGAGGAAAGGAGAGCTGGGGCAGCCTGCAGACAGGCTGTTCAGAATGACTGTAGTGTGTGCCTGCTGCGCAGCCCTGGGGCGCTCTGAGTTTGTTATTAGGTGAGAGGATGCACATGAAGCACTGAGCTCACTGCCTAGTATTCAAGAGAGGCCCCAAATAGTACAATGCCAAGTGTGTTTGCTCGTTTGTGTCCCTACAATGAAGTACCTGAGGCAGGCTCACTTTATAAAGAAAAGAAGTTTGCCTCACTGTTCTGACCCAAGGTCAGAAGGTTGCATCTGGTGATGGCCTTCTTGCTGACAGAGTCCCCAGGTGGCACAGAGACAGGGAACTCATGTGTGTTTTTGTGTGTTTCTCTCTGTTGAATGAAGACACCAGGGTTCAATCTCGGGGACTCCACCCTGATGACCTTATCTAATCCTCGCCACCACCTGAGGCCCCACCTCTAAACACCGAAGCTGGACGACTTTCCGCCCTATTAAAACCTCACAGTGGAGATAAACTCTCAACCCGTGAGACCCAGGGGGACACTCAAACTCTATCCGGACCAGGACGCCAAGTCCCTGTGGTACTGATGTCCACCTGGCTTTCTTACCTCCTGGCAGTGACCTCTGTGGTCAGTCCTCCTTGGGAAAGGCCATCTTCGGGGGCGGGGGGGGGAATGCCCTGGTCCATGATTGGGATAGAAGGTGACTGTAGGACTTGGGGTCAGCGGCAGCAAGGCCTCAGGTGGCACTGGCTGCCCCTGGAAAGTCAGGGAGAAGAAACTGGAGATGGTGGCTGACCTCGAGGGGGCGAGGGCCAGGGGGCGGGGAGCAGGGGAGGTCTCTGTGTCCTGAGATCAGGTCCCTTCCCAGGACCTTCCCAGGAGGTGGGCGAGTCTACCCAACACGTGGGGCTCAGCACTGGCCAGGGGTGGCGTGGGGGTGGTGGCCCTGGTGGGGGATCATGTCCCCAAGGCTGTGGATTCAGGAGAAGATGAGCCCACCACTGACTTTTCCCTGGGTTCTAAAGGGACATGGGGTAAGGTCGTGGTCACCTGTGTCATGGCCAACGTGCTGGCCTCTCTCTGTGGAGCGCATGCTCTAGGGTGGGGGCTCTCTCTCCCCCAGGGCCAGCTCGGTGCTGGACTGAGGGCCAGGCGAGCAGATAAGGTGACTGGGCCCTTCTTAGTGCCTCCTGGTGAGAAGGTGCTGTGTGCCCTGGTGTGGCCTTTCCCACCCGCCCAGCGCTTCCCGAGGTGCTGCCCACGACGCCACCCCGTCCAGGCTGACTCCTGATTCGGATCAGGGAACCGTGTTGCTGGGGCCTGGTGGCCGCTGACGGTAGGGCAGTGGTTGTCACCCGGGGGAGACTCTGTCCCTCCGTGGACACTCGTCCATGTCTGGAGACACTCTTGGTTGCTGCAATTGGGGAAATCGTGACCAGCGTCTAGAGGGAAGGGGAGGACAGGGAGGTTCCTAAACATTCCAGAACACGCTGGTCTGTCCCCACACCAAAGAATTTTCTTGTCCCAAATGCTAACAGCGCTGAAGCCCAAAGACCCTGCATTCGAGGGTCAAGGTTAGGAGCAGATTTACTGAAATTCAAGAGAACTGGTTGGAGCCCACACCATGTTACTTGCTTCAGAGGCAGAGGGGACCATTGTCTTTACGGAATGGTGCTGGAGGGTCAATTTGAGTCTGTGTAACAGCTAGCTGCTGCCCTCTTCTCCTGGCCGGTCCTCACCCCAATACACACACTCTGTGCAGAGTGGGTGGCCAGGGTGGTCCAGGGCCTGGGGACAGACCTTGTCAGAGCCCAGGGGCCTGACGGTCCATGTGCTGCTAGTGGCGAGGCCAAGCATGGAGAAGTGCATCCTCTGTCCCAGGATCCAGGATGTGGAAAGTCCCCTTCCACGTGCCTGAGTCAGGGATGTGATCCACTCTGCGGCCAGTGGCCTTAGCTGCCTGACACTCGGGGACAGCATCGAGGTGCCACAGAGCTGCAGACACTCACGCGCAACCAGGCAAACGAGATCCATATAAACGTCTGGTTTCCCCCAAGGAAACACTTTCCCGGGGGGTGGAGGGGGCAGCAGCTCCATGCTAAGAAGCAGGAGCCAAGCCTAACGAATCCTCGCCATAAAAATCTGTCCCACATGGACAGAGCCTCAGAGCGGGAGGTGACGTCAGAGACCGCCTTGTCAAGCCCCCTCATTTCCCATCTGGCCGTCTGGGACCCTAAAGGGAGGAGACGCTTCCTCAGGGCCACACCCTGGTTACGGGCAGTGAGGAAATCAGGGCACAGGGCTCCATTCTGATTCCCAGCGGGTTGAGGGGCGAGGGGAGGCCCTGCCTGGTTAGATGGGGACATGGTTTTGCCCCCCGAGTTTCCAACGAGAACTTCGCACAAAACAAGAATTTGATGCTCGACCACGGCCTGCGACTGGACTTTACTGCTGACTCTTCTTCTCCTGGCCCAGAGGCAGCACTGAGGCAGTTCCCTGCGGGGGCCTCGCTCCCTGTAAACACATACACACACGTCGGCCACACACACTCAGCACCCGCCTGTCATCCTCTCCCGGAGCGACTTAATGACTTCCACGTGACCCACGGCGCAGCTGTCAGCTCCCCTAGGCCCAGCCCCTCGGAGAACCGTTAGTTATCAGGTTGCCCTTCCACCCCTGCTTGTCCCCAGCCCAGACACACTCTCTCCCCTTTCCACAACACACACACACTCACACACTCACTCACACTCACTCACACTCACACACACACTCACACACTCACACACACACTCACTCACACACTCACTCACACTCACACACACACTCACACACACACACTCACTCACACACTCACTCACACTCTCACTCACACTCACACACACACTCACTCACACACACAATCACACACACTCACACACACACAAACACACACACTCACACACACTCTCACACACTCATACTCACACTCTCACACACACCCAAACACACACACACACACACTCACACACACACTCAAACTCACACACACACTCAAACACACAATCACACACACACACAATCACACACACTCACACACTCACACTCACACACACAATCACACTCTCACACACACTCACACCCAAACACACACACTCATGCACACTCACACACACACACTCTCACACACACTCACACTCACACACTCACACACTCTCACACACTCTCACACATACTCATACTCACACTCTCACACTCACACCCAAACACACACACTCATACACACTCATACACACTCACACACAATCAAACACACAATCACACACTCACACACACACACTCACACACACACACTCACACACACACACCCAAACACACGCGTGTGGTAAGAGAGGCCTAGAGGATGCCCCCAGGCTCTAGCATTTTCTATCAATGGTAATAATGATGTCACCTGAAAAATCACCACCAGGCTCTGAAGGTTGTTTTTTGCTTTAACTTATGAAGACCTCTGCTGCCCAGCCCAGAGGAATGCACAACCACAACAAAGGTAAGAAGAAAGTATGAAGAAAGGTCAGGAGACATGGTGAGGAGAAAGTGCTGACCTGCTACTTCCAACCAAAGCTCGAGTTGGTGTCCGTGGAGAGGATCTGGGGACTGGGGATTGGAGAAGGTCATGAGGGTGGGACCCTGTGATTGGATACAGAGGGCTTTAGGAGAAAGGGGACAGAGATTGGAAGAGACACACATGCACTCCCTGTCTCTCACCATGTGATGCGCTGTGTCACCTTGGGATTCTGCCAGCAGGAAGGATGTCACCAGAAAGGGCCCCTCACCCTTGGACTGGCTCTGTGAGCCCAAACAGACCTTTCTTCTTTATAACTTATCCAGCCTGTGGTACTGTGTTATCAGCCACAGGAAACAGACAGGTACAACCAGTATGTCATTTCATGCTTTGAGTCTCTGGAGGGCAGGTCACACAGACCTTTCAGTGGTTACAAGTCAGACCTAGTCTGTGTTCCGATTCTGGCTCTCTATGTGCTTCTGCTTGACCCTGCAGGCAGGAAGTCTCAGTTTGCTTGCGTGTGAGATGGGTAAATACAAAACCAACTCATTGACTCTCAGGAGGGTTCAGTGACATGACCCCAATCAGGTGCTTGGTCCTTGGTAAGTGCTCAGTGTGTGTCAGAGAAGTTAGTTAACATACCGAGCTCACAGCAGGGAAAAGGAGAACCGGGATTTGAACCGTAATCCAGAACCCACTCCTAACCATTCCTCAGAGCCTCCAAGCCGCAGCCTGTGTTAGGTTGAAATTGCCAGTTTTCGTCTGATTCCTCCGAGGCCTTGGAGCAAAGACGGTGTGTACTTGATTGAGTTTGTAACCCTAGCAGAGAGCTCAGGGTCCATTGTACTGTGGGTGCCCACATACATAGTAAATCCTCCCTTGGTGCCCAAGGGGATGGGCTCCAGGACCCCTGTTAAATCTGCAGTTTCTCAAGTTCCTCACATCAACAGTGTCGTGTTTCTATCCAGCCTATCCACATCCGCCTGCGTACTTTAGATCATCTCTATGTAAATAGTTATTATATTGTATTGCTCAGGGGTAAAGCCAGGAAAAAAACGTCAGTCCACGTGCAGTACAGATGCGATTCTGGGAGGACATTTTCAGTCTGTGGTGGCTGAAGCTGCAGATGTGGGACCCACGGATACGGAGGACCAATTCAGTTTGCATTTGGAGCCATTCAGCAGTAGGACAGCAAAGCCACCTGGAGCCCAGGCTCCAGAGCAGCCTCCCCAGACTCGAGGCCCAGCCTGGCCCCACTCGTCACGAGATCCTGGGCAATGCCTTCGCCTCCGTGCGCCTCCTTTTCGTTTGTACTGAAATGGTGGTGACGGGCTGCCTGTGGGGCGGCTGACTTCGGGCTTAGAGAGCAGTCAGGGGAGGAGAGGCTTGTGTTGATGGTGAACCGTCTGCAAGTTTTGCTGGTATCCTCGCCCCTGGTTTAGGACCTCGCTTGCAGGCCCTGAACCAGCGTCGGAGATGAGTCTGTGGTTCATCCTGCAGGTTTGGGGCTGGAGGAGTTCAGCCACCTCGGGCCTAAGGGATGATGGTCAGCCAAAGGCAGCGTGTGGCTCAGGCCTGCCCTCAGGATGCCGAGGTCCCCGTGGGCTGATGTGAAGGAGGGAAGTTCCCCTCTCACAGTTCTGGGGCCAGGGTGCCCAGGATCATGTGCTGGAAGATTCTGGGTTTGGGGAGGCTCACCCCCTGGGTCATGGATGGCGCCTCCTCACTGTGTCCTCAATGACCGGAGAGGTCGGTCCCTCTCTGGGGCTTTCACAAGGGAACTGATGCCATTGACCATCTCCTCACAGTCTGATCACTTGGGAAAGTCCCCTTCTCCAAAGGCATCAGCTTGGGGTGAGGACTTCGACACACGTACTCGGGGGACACAGCCTTCCTTCCAGAGCGCTCCTCGTGGGCTCTGGCTCTGCTCATGGCTGTGTGAGACGCGTCTCTCCTGCTGGGTTAGAGGCTATGGGAGGCTCTGGTCCCTGACACCACGCAGGCTTGACATTTTGTCTCTGCTGTTTCGGTGGCAGTATGATGTCAGGCGCGGCTCCCATCTCGTGCGTCCTCAGTGAGGTCATATAACAGAACCGATCCCAAGGCGGGGTGGCGGGGAACTCGGGGGACTCACCACGTCTCTGGCAGGTGCCAGCAGCACAGGGCAGACCCTCAGCCAGCGTCTCCTCGATCCTGCCCCTGGGGCCGTGGGCGCCTCTCCTTCCTCCCCAATCTCCCACAATGCCTTGCAGAGAGCAAGTGTGTCACATGACGCTTGCCGAGTGGATGAAGGGAGGCTTGTTGAAGTCCCTGAGATGGACTCAAGGACATTAAACTAGCTGAGGGGGAGGAGGGAGGAGGGGGGGACCCTGGAGGGGATTTTGCCATCCTACTGGGATGCAAGACAGGAGGAGAAGAAAGGCAGAGTCGGGGTGGGGGAGGCCGGGGAGTCCGGGAGGCCCAGAGGAAGGCAGTGGGTGGGCCTCGGGGTGGGCCCTGCAGGCAGCTCGTGACCTCTGCGCCCCGGGGTGAGTGGGCGAGGCCTGGAGCAGACAGCTCCTGGGAAGCAAGTGTGATCCAGAAGGTTCCGCGGGAGTCTGTGCGAGGGGCTCGTGCTGGAGGCTGATCCTGGGTCAGGGTCGCACAGCACAGGGCAGGCCTCAGCGGGTCAGAAGCCAGTCGGCCGACATCCCGTCCGCGAGAGCAGACATCTCTCAAGCTGGGGAGGCTCTGTCACTTACGCAGCCTACAGGATGACGGCGGAGTCACCTAGGGGGTCCACCATGACGGGCGGATGCCATCACTCGCATCTGATGGATAGGGACATGCAGGGTGTCAACGGGATTTCCATGAAGAACAAGCAAGAGGGTCGTGTACACGGGCAAGGAACTCCCGGCCGCTCAAAAGGGGACTGGAATTTGAAGAGTGAGCCCTTGTCCATCTGAAGGGAACAGAGAGGGGGATGTTTCACAACAGGGAGCAGCATATGCAAAGAGGTGAGCAGGAGAGAGCCTGGTGCACTTAGGGCAGCCACAGGAACGGCACCGGCACGGGCATTGCGAGCACTCCACCCGCTCGGCCCCACCATGAGCTTCACGTGGGGATTCAGTCAATGCTCAAATGACGCAGTCTGCGGGAGTGCTGTGACCTCTGTTTTATAGATGAGAAGGAGGCTCAGAGTGTTAAGTGATCTCTTTAAGGTCACAATGATAAGGAGTGGTAGAACTGGCACACGGGACAGGCAGACAGTGTGACCAAGGTGGTGCGGCTTAGCCGGAGGGGATGAAGCATGTGGCCAGAGGGACGGAGCAGGACGGTGATAAAGGAAGGCACTTGGATCTGCCCTGTAGCAATGGGGAGCCACTCATGGTCTCAGCAGGAGGGTGTTGAAGGTCAGCGTGGTGGCACAGGGGGAAGATATTTAGAGATCTAGCCAGACCAACCGGAGGCTCTTCCCAGCTGGATACCCATGGCCTACCTGGAGCTCAGGTTCACATTCCAAAGGGACATGGTTATGCGGCTTCACAAGCTTCTTCTAGAAGACAAGGTCACTCCCTGGCCCTGTGACAGGGCTGTGCCGCCCACATCACATTTTGTGTCCTCAGTGCCTGCCTCTCGGCTCTCTCTATGTTCCGGGATTGCTGGATACTTTTCACCTCTTTATTCCAGTGCTAGCTGGGGTTCCTTTTGTGCCCTAGGGGTGTAGGCCAGTCCTGGGGTCCTTGAAAAGACATTCCGGGAAATTCTCAATGGAAACTCTCCCACCTGGTGTAACCCAAGGCAAATGCCTGCTTCCTCTTTCCTGTGCTGCCTTGCCTTGGTCCTCACTTGACCTGGGCTGACCCTGCCTGGCCACCAGTGGACATGCCCACCAGTCCCAGCTCTGGGACTGGCTGTGTCACTTTGGGCCAGTCACTGTACATTTCCAGGAAGCACCTGAGAGGGAGGAGGTTGTACTGGACAATCCAGACAATCTCCTGCAGCTTTCTAGAATGTTGATTCCAAGTGTCTATTTCATTCATCAGCCTGACTTTTGTTTGTAGATCCAGGCTCTGCTAGGTGCCAGGTACCACCCTGTGAGCTAGGCAGGCCCTGGCTCTCATTCCAGGGGCTCATTCCATTGAGGCTCCAGGTGCCAGCACCCAGGAAGGGTTAGGATGTGGGCCAGACCCGAATGAGCTTTTCATCCAAATTTACCTCCTTAAGGGGAGGCCTGGGCCAGCTGAATGTGCACAGGGGTCTTCTGAGAGAGTGTCCCCTTTACCCTCTGCCACTACTGCAATCAGGTGAGTGTTCCCACCAGGCCCCAGCTTCTTTGGAGTATTGCTTCCAGGTCACCCTGTCTGGTAAGATAGTGGTGAGGTGGAGCTGGCCGGGCATGCCCACCAGGGGGCGGCAGTCCAGCATACTCCCAAGCAGCCAGGGTCATTGGGAAAGAGCGCCCTCTGTTGGCAGGGAAGGGAGACCTTCATCTCTCCAGGGGCCTCCGGTGGGCCTTATCTCAGCCCAGGTCTGGTCCTTCTGGAAAGTCCTTGGGAGATGCAGGAGTTGGGGCCACGGGAGGAAGAGCATCTGGGCAAAGGAAAATGGCGTGACATATTGCTTTCTTCAAGCCAGCAAAGCTTTCCAACGTGTGTCCCAAGGTGTCCTGTCCCCGTCTATGTTGGGTGGTCTCCTCTGGGCCCGTCCATCAGAATCTTGCCGGGTTGAATTCGCATGGTCTCCTTGCCTGTTATCCTCATTCTTACAGCTGGGACCACGTCCAGGCCATGCTGGACTTCCTGGTGCCCACACATGACCTTGCCCAGATTCAGGATCAAAGTTCTTCCTTGAATGAACGAAGCTTATCTAACCCTAACTTGAAGCCGACTGTATTACTCGGTACCAAGGCCCCGGTAAGGGCATCGTGGGGCATTGACTCTGCCTTCAAAGATGGGAATGGCAAGAGGCGCGAGCGAGGTGCAGTTCCAGATGCCCCCGTGTGTGTGACCGAAGGAAGGACTGGGATTGCATTCACATCTCATGCTGCCCCAAAGACGACCATCCTGTGCACACGACTGGAAGGACAGGGGAGAAGATGGGAAACCCAGATCTGGCGGGGCCAGGTGCCTACTGCGGAAAGCCGTGGCCTTTAATCTGGGTTTTACTTCACTTCCATCCCTAACCAGGGAGGAAGCGGTGAGTCTGGGGGTCCACCCAGCGGGACGAGCAGATTCAGCCTGTTTCTCTGCCACCCTCCTTCAGGCCCTTGGCGGTGCCACCTGGCGCCTCCACCTTCCGGCTGGAGCTCCGGCAGAGGGGAGGGCGGGCAGAGCCTTTGGAGAGGCCCAGCCTCCTTTCATCCCAGCCCTGGCCGAAGCCAGCCCGGGAGCAAGTGAGGAGCCCCTCTCGAAGGAAGTGATTCAGAGACCGCGATGGCCCGATGGCCCGGCGGGCGGGCGGCTGCCGTGACTCACAGCCCGTCAATGGGGGGATTGTCTGTGGAGACCGAGAATACCAAAGCTCTTTTCTTTCCTTCCTTCCTTCCTTTCTTATTTTTTTTTCTTTCTTTTTCGCCTCCTTTTGGTGCGATGAGCAACCTCAGAGCTGCCCAGCAACACGTGTTTCTCATTATCGGCTCCAGCAGCCACCTTGGGGGACGGGGAGAAGACAAGACAGAGGGCCTGGGACACATGGGTGGGTGGGAGGGCTCTCTTGAATTGCTCATCAACACCAACATCCTCAGAGAGCACCTGGAATTGTCAAGAAGAGAACGTTGGGTCATGGAGAAAGCTTCGAGTACCTCTGTTCAAATACCTGTGTCTACAGATGGGGAACCGGAGGCCCCCTGAGAGGCTCTGAATGACCTGACAGATGTCCCACAGCCGGGCTGCATCTGGCATCTTGCTGTAGTGACTGCAGTTTGACAAGAGATTTTTTTTTTTTTTCATAAATTGTAAAAGGTGAGCGGCTGTCCCCGACTTTGGTTCTAAATCAACAACGGGTCCTTTTCCTTTGTCTCCCAGTCTAGGGAGACTGTTCTGCATAGGGTCATCTGCAAGGACAATCACGAAATCTAAAGCGCTTCTTGCAGTTCTCCCGGCTCGGCTACCTCTGTAGAGTGGGACATGGCTGCCATCCTCTTCCAGATGTCACCACTCTGTTCCCCTCCGCCCTCTCCAGCTTCTCAGTTTCTGCTTCTTTGGCTCCTCCTGTGGAACCTTGAATGTCTGAGGTCCACAGGGCTCCGTCTGAGGTCTTTTTTTCTTATTCACATCCACACTCAGGGTGTCTGGGGTCACCTGTCGGTTCGGGACTCCCAGATCTCATCTGCAGCCTGTCCATCTTCCCTGAGCCGCAGATGTGGACACACCTGCATTCTCAGCGCCTTCTTGGGACACCCTAAGTGGAGGCCCCATTTCCCTCCAAATCTCTTTGGCTACTTCGATTTTATTGCCCTGAAACTATAGAACCAGTCTGGTGAGTGCCCCAAACCACAGAGTCTTTGGCGTCTTGAAGACCTGGCGGGGCCTGACTCCCAGTCACACTATTTACCTAGCCATCGGACCCTGACCAAGTTACTTGACTTTCTGATTTCTTGGTCTGTAAAATGGAGATGATAGCAGCACCTGCTTTGCAAAGCTCATGAGTGACATGAGCAGACACCTGGCAAGTAGCACATGCTCCGTTAATGCCGAGCTATTACTTTTCTTGGGTATCTCAACATCCTCCCCACCAGAGCCACACTGAATTGGCACCGTTTGTTTCTCAAACACAATAGCCCTTGTGTGACTGCAGGCTATTCTGGTTTAGGACGCACTTGGTACGGCGCACTCTGAGGCCAACTCTGCACTTCCCAGATGGGCTTCGCCTGCCGTTTCCCTGGGGAGAAGTGAGCAGCTCCTTCCTTTGTTCTTAGGGGGTCCTGTGGTGGCCCTGCCACAGCGTCATCATGCCGAGCCCTGGCTTCCGCCCCTGCAGCTCATTGCCCCGTGATGCCCTCACAGAAGCCACGTTCTCCCATGGGGCCTCTTGCTTGGTGCCTCTTCATATTCTGCTCTTTCTTCTTGGAAGACCTTTCCTTTCAGGGCTCACTATCCCCGAAAAAGACACCTCTGAGGATCCTTCTGGAAAGCCCAAGTTTGGGTTTCTGTCCCTTCTCCTGTCTTCATAGTGCCTCCCCGAGTTTCTCTAAGGCAACTCCCCGGGCACCGTGAAGAGTCATGTTGTGTTAGCGGAGGGAGACGTAAGGACAGCAGGGCTGGCTTCCTGGGTGTGACCCTGCTCACAGAAGGTCCTGTGCTTGACTTAATGTTCCCCGGTTGCTATCTTGAAATTCCTCATATGTTCACCTTTGAACTTATGTTTTCTAAGTGATAACTGATGGGACAGTGGAATGTGTTTGTGAGCAGAGGGGACGCAGGCAAGATGCATGTCTACGGCTCTTCCTTGCTGCCTCATTTGCATGAGCACAGAATCCCCCTTGCCCAGAAGACCCTCAGAAAGGATGTCAGGAGACAGGCTCCTGCGTCAATAAAAACAGAAACAGCTGACTTGGTTCGCGCAGCCTTTCCGTCCTTCTGGGGAGAATGAGAGACCTACCTCTGCGTGAGCTGTGGGATACGAATTTCCTTGATTCTGCTTTTGAGTTCCGTGTCCTTCTATTTGTATTTAAAATTTGGCATTGCCCAATGTAAAAGTGGACGGTAAAATTCTTGCTAATGTGGTATGATTTTATTTTATGGATGTATTCAACTTACAAGGAAATGAAATTGCAAATAAAAAAACCCCCAAAACCAACACCATGACAGGCCCAGAGACGGAGGTTGTAGAAGAAAGGAAAAAGTGTTCTATTTGAGTGACCTCAAAGGAATGTTTCCCCTGCTCTTTGAAAAAAGGGACCCTGCCCATAATATGGCCAGCACTCACTCACCGAGAGGGCGGGGAGTGTGTTTGAATGTGAGACCTGAGTGGAGGATATGAAAAGGATCTCAGTGGTCCCCTGGTCACACCTCTGCTTGCGAAGAAGCTCCACTTCGGCTTCCCCTTGGTCCTGGTCACCGTCACCTGCTACCTGGGTTATTCCAGTAGCCTCTGACCACTCTCCCGGTGCTGACCTTGACTCTTGCCCCCAGAGTCCTGTCCTTCAAGTGCAGGTCGGGCCCTGCCCCTTCTGCCCAAACCTCCCAGGGGAAAGCAGTTCACATCACACTCACAGCAAGAGCGCCGAGAACCCTGCCGCCTCGGGGACCTCTGGGCCGTGGCTCTCACTTGTCCCCAAGTCCCCTCTCTTCTTCACTCCAGCGTGTGACCCCCTTCTCCTCCTCCAACTCACCAGGGTCTCTCCTGCCTCAGGGCCTTGGTCACCCTCCCCAGGAATGCGCTTTCCCCTGAAATCTGCAGGCTCACTTCCTCCTCATGGAATGTCACCTTATCGTGACACCCTCCCTGGTCCCCTTGTGGACCTGCTTCTCTACCTCGCATCTCTGGTTTTATTCCCACAACATGACCCCGTCCAGCACAGCTTCTGCCTATGTCTGTCCCGTCCCTGGAGAGCAACTGCTCGTTCAGTGCTTGGGGAGTCTGACCTGCCAGGCTGCGGGCTGGGGTCCAGATCCCTTATGGCCAAGACCAGGTGTGACAATGACCGTGACCCATGAGCTTCTGGGACTTGACATTCAGCCTTGGTTCTGTTCTCTGAGTTGGAAGTCATGCCATCCTTCAAGGTCTGATAGACTCTCCTCTTGGAAGCCTTCCCTGATCCCATCTCTCCTGACCTTGATTGACCTTCACCCTACCAGAAAACTAAGCAAAATACAGCTGAGCCCCTCCCACGACTGCTCAGCGAGATGGAACAGAACACAGCGAGGAACGCGAACGCGCTGGGTATTGGGAAGGTGGCCTAGCACAAGCAGAGTAACACGTCACGCCTTCGACCAAGGATCCCCTTCCAGGAGCTTAGCCACAAAACATGGTCAACACGCAAAGGCGCGTGTGCCCAGGTGCCGCAGCACGGCTGGCCATCGGCAGAGCCGGGGTGGCACCTCTTAGTGCTGCAGACTCCTCCATGCTGACGGAGACATAGGTCATATAGTGTGTCAGGTGTAGACAGTGTCAGCTGGTGTAGACAGATTAGCCCATTGCTCGTAAAGAAACAGGAAGGGAGGAAAGCAGGGGGGCGGGGAGGAAGCCGGGCAAGAAGGAACGGGTTGATGTTACTCTGAGATTTGGTTCTGAGGTGTGGAAATCAGACAAAAAGTCTGCACACGGTGAAAATATCCCTGAGCACGTCCATTATGGACCCCGCACAGAGCCCCGCCATTCTCCCTCCATAGTCCTCTGCCATGGGATCAGATCCTGGGGTTTGGCCTCGAGCCCTGGGTAGGGCAAGGTGAGAAGTTATTTAAAGATGGCAGAACACCTGTGTGGGACTCGGTTCCGGGAAGCAGTGGTCCAGGCCTCCCTTCCCAGACTCCTCTGGAGCAGGAAAGGGAGGGAAGGAGTCCCAGGGTTCCTACAGCTCATCTCTGGCGCCATCTTGGTCTGTTCGGCCTCTGAGCCCACGCACCACGTTTTGAATGCCACCTGACCGCACACAGCTACGTGTTTGACTTTACCCTCCTTTGCCGTGTTTGAACTTCATGTAAGTTCACTTTCATAACGAGTAACGAGATGTTTGAAAAAATGGCTCATAGTCACAGAAATTAGAGTCCACACCAACCATCTCTCCATCAGCTCTTTAAAAAAGTCATTGTTTAGACGTGCTAAGAAGCAGCTATGGGTGATCAGTTCTTAGGTGATCATATTTTTAGTGTCTCTTGGCAAAGGGCTGTTTCCCTTCCCTTCCTCTGTCCCCCCTCCCTCCCTCTCTGCCCTTCCTTCTGTGTTTGTCATTGTTAGAAGCTGTAGGGGTCTCAGGCTTTAGCAAGTCCCTTGCAGAACTAATGTCAAGGGATCGGCTGAGCATGACATTAGGACCATCTATAATGCATGCATGGGACACGAAATCCAGGGGAGTCGAGTTGAGGCGGGGGCAGGGGAGAGGGAGGGGGCTGGGTTCCAGCTTCACGTGGTCCTCTGCTCTTCAGGACCTCGCCATCTGCCCCATGAAAGGCCTCAGTGTTCCCAGCTCTCGCTCACCCACCCCTGGCCTTGCTGCGCTCAGAGGGAGCCTGTGTTTCTAGGAACTGCAAGACTTCCCCGAGTCACCCTCCAGCTCGCCACCCTCCCAGCAGGGTCCTGGGCCACGGGGACACTTAGCGAGAAGAGTTGGCCTTCACGGAGCCTCACCCGGGTCGCCTTTTGTAGTCTCTCAGAATCCTATCAGGCAGGTAGGGCAACCTGCGTGTCGCAGAGAGCCACCGAAGCCCAGTCCGACTTAGGCTGATTTCCCCTGCGGGCGTGTGGGTCCGGGATTTGAAACCAGGTTCTCAGGACGAGTCCTTCTAGACGCCACCCTTTCCTGCCTCCAGGACCTCTGTGTTGAATGAACCCTGAGTGGACCAGACTCGCCCTTCTAAGGGTCCTTTCAGAAAATATTTCTCATATAAAGTCGGGTGGGTGTAGTGTGCAGGCAGAGCTGAGTCATTCACACTCAGCTTGTCATTGTCACGAGCCAGCAGGTCCGAGAGGGCCAAAGACCTTTGAGGAAGAGGCAAACGGAACCAGGTGGGTAGTTCCAGTTCAGCCAGAGGTGAGAGGGGCGGTGAGGACCCCCGCCCCCTGCAACTGCTAGGGTGGTGGCAGAACTGGTCAAGGTCGAAACAGGGACGATAACAGCTGTAACAGTGGGCACGTTTTTCTCCAGTCTCCATCCTAGCCCTCTTCTGTGGTTACAGAAGTCGAGTCCATGGATTCCAAAAGTCAAGGCTCTATTTCCCCGAGTCATTTTAAGTCAGTTATGGCTATATGATTCTTTTCTGGCAAGTGAGATTTAAGTGGAAGTGTTGTATGACAAATTCTGAGAAAGGTCTTGAGAGGGGACTGACACACACTTTTCCAGTCCTTCATCCTTTCCTCCTCCTGGTTGGATGAATACAGGTGTGACGGCAGGGATAGGAGCAGCTATCTTGAGCTACAAGGGCAGGGATATCAGTGTGCACACTGCTTATAACGAAACTGGAAATGCAATCGATGAAGGCAGCAAACTAGAAGGAGTTTGAGTCTCCAGGTCTTCCTTGAACAGAGCCACCGTACCTCCCCGGCTTGCTTACTTCTGATGCCTAAGTAAAGGTTTCATCGTGTTTAATTAATATACATCATCTTGGTTTCTTGGAAAGAATTTAGAATTGATGATAGGAAGACTTGTTTTACTTCTTTGGCCCTTGCCTTTAGCTCACATGATTCTAAGTTTGTTTTTAAGATAGAAATCAGAACTGAATATAACTCTCTTACACACATTGATTTTTATGGTGAGATATATTTCATAAAAAGGAAGATAGAAAATTGAGAGGTGAATGCCAAAAAGTTTGAGAGGTATGCTCAGATTGTCTTTGGATTTTTGGGTTAAGAGGGAAAAGAAACCTTCATTAATTAATCTAAGCACAAAGAGCGCACACGGGTTCGCAAAACCCACAGGTGCGTCTGGGTGTCAGGAAAATCTGGATGGCCAGTTTCCCGGCTCCCGGCTTGGCCACTGGGAAGGGGTGGGAACTCTCTGGCTCTCTGCTGTCAGTCCTCCCAGGGAAGAACCTGATTGGCCCGTCTGGGTTTAGCGGCTCTCCTTGGAGACCAATCAGTGGTTGCCAGGAAAGGAAACGCGCTCTATGGGAGAACTGCCTGCAGAATGTGGGCTTTATGCGGCTGTATTGAATGCGCATGTGTGACTTTTGGGACTACTGAAATAGGCCTGTAAGTAGGCAGTGGGGAAGTGGGCACTGTGCCCAGAAGGTGGAGCTGACAGCGCCCCCTGGGGGCTGCCATTGAAGCGGCACCCCCTTTCTTCACTGAAAAGTCTTAACTGGGCCTCTCCAGAAATCTTCACCCAGACTGATTTTAGGTCAGCAAAAGAGTCTCTGCAAAAGAGTTCAATGTAGATAAACTTCCTGTTTTCGTGTGGCCCTGTTTACTTGGCCACTGGCTGAGAAAATACCAGCACTCCAGGTGCTGGACACCCCCTAGTGAAAAAAACCACTAGTTTTCCACAAACGTATCCAGTACAGTACTTTGAAGAACTGTGCAAACAAGGCCTCTGGCCTTGAGCTGGGCTTCACAGAGATGTCCACATTCCTAAGATAAGCGAAGTTATCAACTGGGCTCCATGGTGACAGTTGGCAGGGGAGGAAAGAGAGGGGAGAAGAAGCTCTCCCCTTCTCAGGTGTGGTCCTTGAAGGGTTAACATGCCCAGAACAGAGAGAGAAAAAGCTGCTTTTATGTGAACTTCTGCAGACTGTGAGCTTCTGAGCCCATCGGGGTTCAGGGGATTGATTGATTACAGCAAAAGCTGTGCCCTCTGAACCTGGCTGCAGCCAAATAAAACTGTTTCCTGCTGTCTTCCGTGCCCTGCCTCGGCTGTCCCTACAACACGTTTCCAGGAATAACCCTCTAGCCTTGCAGCGCTGCTCAGGTGCAAGAACAAGCTCTGGGTTCAGCCTTGACACCAAGTGGCTGCGTGCACGTCCCCTCATGGCTGTGTGCACGTCCCTTCCTTCAGCGGGTCATAGCTTCTGCATGCCTGGTGACGAGGTTGTTTGGACTCTCTTGAATTAACCCGGTTTTTTTCAAAGCTCTTTTAGTTTGCTGAGGTTCTAGGGGGCCAGAGACCCCCACCAGGTCTTCTTCCCATTCCCTGCAAACCACCCCGCTCTCCTGGACCAACACGCTCACATATGCAACCATGCACACTCATACACACTTGTTCTCACATGCGCGTGGGCACAAGCATGTGAGATGCACAAGATGCACCCCCAGTCCATCTCATCTCTATTTGTATCTGTTATCCGTGTGTATCCATCTAATATTTATCTCTTTATCTTTTTCATCCATTAACTCATCTTTATCTTCCTCTCTCATCTGGATCCATCCTTCACCTGTCATCTATCTCATCTCTACACTTATTTTCTCTATATCTATTTAGCTAATATATCTCTTATTTATCTCTGTATGTATTTAATTTATATCCGTATCATTGTCTTTCAAATCTCTAGTGTATTATCTTTCAATACCTGTAGGTCAGGAACAAAATTACAGAATTTTATAGAATAAAAATTAAAGGTCTAAATATCTGTAAGTCAGGAATACAATGATGGAATGATAGGATTTTATGGAATATCTTTGGATTTGGAGTTACTTTCTCACTCTACAGTCACCCAGCAGAGAAGCCCGCTGTGTGGGGCTGGAGGAGAGGCCCGGGAAGGTTTTCCTGAGTGGACTTTTGGGTCAGGCATCTCCGCCCCTCCCCCGGGGCAGGTGTTGCTGTCCAGCTTGCCTGCTGCCTGGGGCCAGGGCGGCCCAGTCATCTCTCGCTGGTCCCTGTGATCACTCCACAGGACACTACGCCCCTCTGCCTGGTGAGAAAACAGATTCTCCGCAGCACAAAGCCGTGCTGTCTGGAGCTGGCAGCTTCCTGTGTGGGAACTCAAAGCCACTCAACAGCTCTTTCTTTCTCCCTGTGTCCTGTGAGCTGGGGAGGCAGCCAGCTGGGTGGTTCCCACATTGAGAAACTGGGTGGGGCCTGGGGAGCCCTTTGGCCTTGGTCAAGAAGCCAGACTAAGGCCTCTCCCTGGGAATTCCATATAATGTAGAAATGGTGAGAGAAAGAGGGCTTTGTGGAGTGTCCCTTCCCATCAGGCCACCGACATTGGTTTGGGCAGGAAAAAGTGGCTGCTGTCTTATCAGGGCCCAGGCCCCTTGGTGTGAGAGTGGGGGTCTGGTGTGGACTGGGTGATGCAAAACAACAGTGGTCCCCCTTCCGTCTCCCAGGAAGTGGAGCACAGTTAGCACAACGAGCAAGGTTTCTTAGGGCCAGGAGTGGGGTGGGGTGTTCTCTGGCCAAGGAGGGTCATGCTGCAAGGGGGTGCTCTGTGGACATCTGAGGGTGGAGAGAGAGGAGGAGCCGTCCCCACACGGAAGGGGGTTGTGTGGAAATTGTGGAAGGAGGTGGCTTCTCCTTCCTCTCGTCCCTTCCTCCAGCCAGGGAGCCAGCTCATGGGTTGTCCCAACAAGACTGGACACTTGGCCCCATGAATCTGCATGCAAAGCTCTGGCTGTGTTGTGATGGTGCACGGAAGAGACGACCGTGTCTGTCTTCCATGGTCCAGGCTCAGTGAGCAAGAGGCACTAGCCACCCAGGAGAGAGGGTGGCCGAGCCCTCAGGCAGATTTGGTACATGGGGAACCAGGCTTTCTGCAGAAAGCCAAGTTTACCTGAGTGTTCTAGGGCGAGCTGGGAACAGGTGCGGAGTGTTCCAGAGGAGAGGAACTAGACCTGCCAAGGCCGTGGGGCAGTGAGAGAGGCTGAGGTCCAGAAGTCCACATCCAAGACTGTGCATGTGAAGGCCCCGGGAGAGGAGGTGAGGTCAGAGAGGCAGGCCCGGGCCTGTAGGTGCAGGGCAGGGCTGAGGTGCCTCCTCGAGGCAAGACACCCTGGTGCGCACTGAGCTAGCTCGAGGAGGGTGGCATGGCCAGGCGTGAGCTTCAGAGTGTGCGCTGTGGCTGCCCTGTGGAGCCGGGTTAAGGGGATAAGACCAGAGGCCACTCTGAGCCCCAGGGCAGAGATGGTGGGGGCAGTGGGATGGATGGACCCAGGCAAGGACAGGCTGGCTGCGGGGAGCACGGGACAGGCAAAAGAAGGGGTCAAGTCTTCTGGGGTTGGTGGTTTAGAAGGGATGGAGATTTTCTAAGCTGTGACTTGCGCCAACTCTGCTGTCCACTGAGCCCTGTGGGACGGCTCTGGAGTCAGGGTCAGCGGTGGGGAGAGCCCAGGAAAGGCCTGGCCCTGCAGATGCCGTGGTCCCCGCGGAGACCCAGGCTGTGGCTTGCGTATTAGTCATCGGTCTTCCCCATGAGAACGGTCGTGTCACCGGGGGGGGGGGACGGACTCTGCTCGTGCTGTTCTCCATTGTATCCCAGGGGCTAGAACAGTACCTGGTGCCCAGCAGCTTCACAGCAGATCTGTGTCAGGTGGAGGAATGACGGAGGCCGCAGCTGGAGGAGTGAGGGGATTCGTGGTTCTCGTCAGTGGGACGGAACGGCCAGATGCCTTTGGTACGTCCCAGAAGTGTCATAAACGGGGCGGGTTTCATCATTCCCTTTATCCAAAAGTGACCAGGATGGTGGAAACATCCAGCATAGAGATGAGGGATGATGGCCTAGGTATGCACATGCAAACAGATGAAGGAATGAAGGACACACCCGGCGGGTCAGTAAGGAACCCCACGCACAAAGCAGCCCTGATGTCATTGCCTGGGTCTTGGTTGTCACTTGTAACATTGAGGGAGACCTCAACGTACATTGTCTCGCCTAATCGCCACCGTCACTGTGGAGTAGATCCTGTTAGGATGGCAGTTTCACTGACCCTGAGAGCAGGGAGGTAACCGAGGGGCCCCAAATCACGCAGCACGGACGTGCCAACCAGGAGCAGGTCTCTGAGTTTAAGCCAGCTTCCCCACCCCCTATTCCGATCTCCTGTTCTATGGCAGAAACAAAAATGTGGTGGAAACAGAGATCGCGGACAGAGAGAAACCCCTGTGCTGTCCCAGGAGGCCCCTGGGCTCTTCAGAGTCGGAATGGGCTGGAAAACTGTGCTCTGGCCAGAGCTGGCCAGACGGTCAGTGGGCAGTGCTCTCTCGTTATTTATTCATCTATCATCCACCCTTGCTGTGGGGCCTTGCCGTGAGCCTTGCCAAATGATTTCCAGACTGGACAAAACGCCAGGAGACCCTCACCTAACACAAGGCCACCCCAGCTTTCCCCCAAACCCTCGCCAGGTGTGTGTGTGTGTGTGCTTTCTGGAACCAGGGGCCGAGGCCTGCTGTGTGGGCTGTCAGTCAATGGCCTCGGATGGAGCACATTGGCCTGGGTTGCTTCTGGGGCCACTGGGCGGGTGCTGGTGTCTGCGGAGCAGGGCAGGAGCCCAGACGCTGTGAACAATGGTTTCACCAACTCCACACCCCGCCCAGCCCTGGAGCGTTGAATTTCTTCTATTGCACCCCAGGGCACAGTGGACAGAGATGAGTCACTCCTCTGGGGGAAGGAGGTTTCTGTGGAACCCGAAATCAAAGGTGCCACCTAACTGAGTGTCAGGCTCCAAGCCAACAAGGCAGGAAGGTTCACTTTTGGCTTAGGTTCTTTTTCTTTTATCACTAAAAGCCTGATTGAAGGTCTCCCCGAGCTAGTGGTGAGGTGGGAGGTGAGGCCACGGGTAGGATCTGAGTGAGGGGGCTCTGGCCACCTTTGTCCCAGGAGAAGCCAGAGGTCGAGTGAGGGCTCAGGTGTCCTGATCATCACTGTGTCAGGAGGACCGCGGGTGGATTTCTGGAGGAAGTAGTGACCCTCAAGACCCTGCTCAGTCCTTACCCCGACTTACTGTGTGGTCAGTTTCCTACCCAGGGGTCCTTAGGTCTCATGAGCCCCCAGAGTGGCCTCTGAGGAGGGACTGACCAGGCGAAGAAGGGAAAGGAGGGTTTCACCCCAACTCCCCCTGGGGAGCCCTCCAGCCCCGCCCTGTTGCTCAGTACGAATGGCAGTACCAGTACTAAAGTACTCAGCACTCAGCACTCAAGGCTGCCCTCCATCCAGCCTCCTGCCCGCTCCACACAAGGTGTTGGCTTGGAGAGGTGTCCTGGGCAAGGCCCACAAGCTTGCCCATCAGGGTGTGTCGCAGAGAACGGAAGCCAGAGTTTTCCATCCTCAAAGGGCTTGGGTATTTGGAAGAGGGAACAGGTCCCAGACAGCTTGGCACCAACAAGATGTATCTGGACCTTTGTCAGGGAAATGCCAACTTGTCCCAGGGAGTTTCCCTATCTGCCGAAGCCTGGAGGTGAGCGGACGGGGCCAGGCGCCAACCCAAAGTCTCAACCTAGCCTCTGTCCTCAGATGCACGCCAATCATAACAGCTTCCTATTTCCAAACAGCGCCATGTGCCAGGCCCCGAGCTCCAAGCTCTCCACAATCTTGCTTCATCCTTCCTCCAGCCAAAGACAGCCGGGGATCCTCCCTCCCTGCGCAGGTGAGAAACAGCCTCGGAGACCATGATGAGTCCAGCGCTAGCCAGTCTGGCTTCAGAGTCCAGATACTTTGCAGTTTAATTCCACAAGTCCATATCGATAGGACACATTTGTGTGGAGGACTCCATGCTGGATTGAGAGATGAATAATACTGACCCCATCCTCAAGGAGTTTACTAATCATTTCAACACTCCTGAAAACGGTACAGCAAGGATTAAGCACATGCAACTGGAGGGGCATCGAAGGTGTGCACGTGGTTTGCTCCCAGTGGTTCACGAGGTGGAAGCTTGGTGTCCAGGGTGGAGGAGTGGTGGGCCTTCAGGAGGTAGGGTGTTTCGGGGTGTGATTGGGTTGAGACTGCCCTCCTGAAGGACTCGTGCTGGTCTGTGGGTTTGGTCTCCCAGGAGGAGATCAGTTCCTGGGAGAGGGGGTTCTTATGAACGGGACAACCTGGTCCCCCACCTCCAGTCTTTTGCTTCCTCATGGACACAGAGGCCAGTCCTCCTTCCACTCCTCCACCATGGTGTGACAGAGTCAAGGTGGCTGTTTGAATTTTCCAGCCACCTGAATCATGAGTCACATAAACATCTTTTCCTTATAAAATACCTTGCCTTGGGTACTTTGTTGTAGCAACAGAAAAATGGACTAAGATAGAAGGATTCACTTTTTCCGAGTGATCAGTGATAGTTTCCTTAAAAGCACTGATTCTTCAACCAACTTTTAAACTAGTGGGAGTGTGCCAGGAGAACCTTCCAGATGCACAGATGCACTAGAATGTGGAACTTTCCTACGAGGATGTTTACTGTACCTTGTTCATGGAAGACTGTGGGGGAGTGTGATCATCCAGCGCTCACTGGTACGGGAGTGGCTGGATAATTCCATTCACACCAAGGAGTGTTTTGAAACCACTGGAAGGAATGTATTAGAGGCATATCAAAATGACACTACATTTTTTTTTTCTGCATAAAGCAAGCTGTAGAAAGTGTTTTTTGGGTGTGTACGTGCGCACACATTCAGATAGCCACACACCTCAGAGGGACGCAGGAGGCTCCCGGAAGCGTGAGGTCGTAGTGAGGGCTCGACTTGGCAACTGGGTAGGCATCGCCAAGTGTTTGCCTGTGCTGGGGAGACTGCAGGCTGAGTTTGGGCCAGGACTTGGTGCCACAGTCGTCACCATCGTGGACCGCGGGCTGGGCTGGGTTGGGTCTAGATTGGGAGTCCAGCAGGAGAATCCAGGTACCAGTCTAGAGCAAACTCACTGTGGGCTCTCAGAAGTCCCTCCCCTCTCTAGACCTGGCCTATCTGTCCCCAGTTCCCTCAGAGTATAGGGTGTGGGACCACACGCCTACCCCAGGTGAGATCCTGTAGCAGTTAGCCCAGGCAGGACAACGGACTGTAACCACAGCCCTGGACCCACGGCTCCCCAAAGATGCTCGGGCCCAGCTCCCCGAGGTCCCCAGCATGTCTTTCTTCTCAGGTCTGCCCTCGGGAGCACGGGGCTCAGGGAAATGCTCTTCCTTTCCACCCTTGGCCTTTGGTTTTCTACCTCCATCTCTGCTGGTCCGTCTTTCTTTATCTGAAATCTCCATTCTATCGCTTTAACTATTCACTCATGTTGGCCTCCATGACCAGCGTACTCCACCTGGGGCTTTGTCCTCCAGATCCGACCACGTTGTCACAGACCTCAGGACTTTCATCTTTTTAAAGGCTGAATAGTATTCCATTCTATGTATACATCACATCTTAACTCTCTTCATTTAATTTTTAATTAATTTTTTTTTGTACTTGTAGATGGACACCATGCCTTTATTTTATTTTTAAAAAATTTCTTATGTGGTGCTGAGGATTGAACTCAGTGCCTCACATGTGCTAGGCAAACGCTCTGCCACTGAGCCCCAGCCTCAGCCCCAAATCTCTTCATTTCTGGATGGGCATTTGGGCTGCTTCCACATCTTGCTTGTTGTCACTACAGTCGCAGTGGAGAAGGAAGTACAGCTTCTCTTTGAGATCCCGATTTCAGTTCTTTTGGATATGTACCCAGAAATGGGATTGCTTGATCACATGGTCACTGTATTTTTAATTTTTTTTTGAGGAAACTGTTTTTCTCAGTGGCTGCTCATTTGACATTCACGTCAATGGTTTACAAGGGCTCCAGTTTCTCCAAAAGCTTACCAATGCCTTTCTCTCCTCCTCCTCTTCTTCCTTTTCTTCTTCTTCCCCTCCCTCCTCCTCCTCCTCCTCTCCTCCTCCTCCTTTTCTTAAAGTAACAGCCATCCCACCAATATAAGGTGATGCAGTTTTGATTTCTTTCTATAATGGTTAGTAGTGCTGAGCAATTATTGGCCTTTTGCATGTTATCTCCAGAGAACTGTCAATTCCTGGCTTTTTTTTTCCCATCAAGAGTTTAAAAAATATTCATTTTTTGCTATTGGGTTTTAGGGATTTTTGGTGCCTTTTGGAAACGCATGCAGGTTGCCCATGCTTTCTCCTGTGCCACAGGCGGCTCTGCCACTGTGTTGGTTGCCTCCTTGGCCACGCAGAGACTTCTCAGCTTGACAGGACTTTTCAGTCCTGCTCATCTGTGTTGGTGGGCTGCCTGTGCTTTTGGTGTCAAATCCAAGAACCCGCAGCTGAGACCAAAGTCAAAGGAATAGAAGGGGACAACTGTACGGTGTTTCCAGGGCACAAGGGCAGGGTGGGGGTTGTTCTATGGGATAAAATCGCAGTTGTGCAGGGTGGGCAGTGGACCAGGCTCCCAGGTGGGGCGTGGGGAGGGCGAGAAGCCTGACGTACTTTGGTGAGCTGAGGAGAGGGTTTGGGACGGTGAGGTCACAGAGGGAGATGGGTTGCAGATAAAGCGGAGCCCAGGGCCACTCTGACCCCAGGGGATATTTGGCAATGGCTGCAAACCTTTTTTGGTTGTCCTACTGGTGGGGGGATGTGTTACCAGCATCTGGTGGATAAAGGGCCAGAGATGCCGCTAAACATCCTTCAAGGCACGGACCCGCCACGCCCGCCCCACAGGAACCGTCCAGCTTCAAATATCAAGATCATCAAGGTTGGGAAACTCTGGATTCTCAGAGCTCAGGACTCTGGCTTTGGCTGCAAGACGGAGAACCTTTTGGGGACTTTGAACAGAGGGGTGACAGGATCTGACCTAGTTTGATGGGAGCCTCTGGGGGCCGTGCTGAGGAGAGATACGTGTCAGGTCGGTGGCGGCGACTTGGTGGCGACTTGGTGGCGACTTAGAACAAAGCAGCCCGCGCGGGGAAAAGAACATCAATCAGATGCTGGCGGAAACACCTGTCAATCAGCAGGACCCCCTGGCCAATCCTGGAGTTCAGCCAACTCCCCTGACCAACTCCAAGGGGGCAAGGGACCCTAGAAACACCTTTTCCTGTCCCAAGCCCTGCCCTGCCTGCTGTAAGCCCCATAAAAGTCCAGTCCGGTCGAGCTTCCACGGTTTCTCCTCAGACCCCTCCCCTGTCCCCTCTGTGGGTCGGATCGAGTTCCGCCCAGGAGTGATATCTCAATAAAGCCTGTTCAGCGGCCCTTTTAAATCTGCCTCCTCGGGTCGCTGCCCGCCTCGCCTGATCTGACAATATGCTCTGGGGAAGGGGCTGGGGGGGTGGGGAAGCAGGGAGACCAGTCCAGATGATGCCGGAGGGTTCCAGGCCTCGGACACCAGACCACCCCACCCTCCTCTGGGGTGGAAGGTCCTAGAAGCCGGGGAGGGAGGGCAGTGGCATTCACGGAGCACGGAGAGGGACCGGCCTCCACGCAGACTGTGATTTCGTCCCTACCTGACCTTTGTGAGTGCAGCCCTCCTTCAGCCTGGGGTTGAGGGGCAGTGGTTGGACTCTGGATGCCAACAAGGCTTTGAGCAGGAAGAGGAGGGTGTGTTTCTCTCACCACTTCTCGTCACTCAGTGTTCGTTCTGTGCTGGGAGCCATTAGCCAAGTAGGTATGACAATTTCCTTGCCAGCGTACCCCATGTTGCTGACATTTTGCAGTGACATTGAATGTAGTTGACCTTGCTCAAGGACCAGGGCGGATTAGGGTGTTCCCGGTTTAACATAATCGGGTTTAGGGCGTTCCCAGTTTAGGTTCCAGGTTTAAGGTTTAAGATTATTCCTGCTGGGAATAGGGCGTATCCTGCTGCCTAAGTTCCCCTTGAGTTCTCACGGGATTCAGACAGTATATTTTGGGAGACAGAAGCCCAGTGAAGGAATTTGGGAGAGAACGTGGATTTGGGCAGAGAACGTGGATTTCCCCAGAACGTGGATTTCCCCAGAACGTGTTTGTATACGGCTGGTGTGAGTTCGGGAATAAAGAGTTGCTGTTTGAATCTACAAGCTGTGTGGTGGCTCGTGATTTTGTGCCCAGCCAGACTGCGGCAGTTCTGGGTGATGCTCTTCTGTCACCAGCCTGGGCTGAGGCGGGCCCAGGCCCTTCTAGAGGCACATGAAGTGGCAGACCTCTTGGGGATGCCCAGGCAGAACCTCCCACGGTGCGCATGTGCCGTCACCCGGCAAATACGCCCAGGGCGGCCCCTTGGCCCGGCCGCCTGGGTCACGCTCCGATGAGAAGGAACACTCGCGCCAGGCCACAGAAGCCAGGCAACGGTTGCCATTCTTTCTTGGAAGAGTCAGACCCTTGCAAACACCTGTGTTAGGGTCTTTCCTCCAAAGACTGGAAGGGCCTCCCTCCAAGAAGACAGACGAGGAGATGCTCTGGGCGCCGCAGGAGCAGGGGGCAGCTGCGGCCAGCTGGTGGGATGAGGGGCCAGCTCGTCCCTGTCCCCTGTGGTGGCAGCAGGGTACTTCACGGACACTGTGGCCGGCTCTGCCTCTGCTGGGGAGAGGACTAGCGCAGTCCCAGTTGTCACAGCATCTTTTCTCCATCTTAGTGGCCTTGCGTATCCCTGGGTTGGTGATCAGCCGGAGCAAGCCCCTCTTTGGGGGAACTTGTTCTTCTAGAGCCTTCTGGGGCCCTTGATAGCCTCTATTTCGGGTGTTTCTTCTGCCTGGATTAGTTTCCCAGGGCCTCAGAGAAGCAATGGGCCACAGTCTCTGTGACTTAAAACGGCAAAACCAGTTGCCTCTCGGTTCTGGAGCCGGGGAGTCTGGAATCAAGGTGCCTGCAGGGCCACACTCTGAAACCTGAGGCCGCCTCCTCTTCTAGGTCCTGGTGGCTCCGTTGGCGGCCTGTGTGCTCCTCGGCTTGCAGGTGCATCACCCCGATCTTGCTTGCATCACCACACGGCGCTACCCCGGGTCTCTGCTGTGGCGTGGCTGTCTTCCCAGGCCGCTGGCCCACCCTGCTCCGGGATGACCTCAGCTTAGCTCATTACATCCACAATGACCTGTTTCCAAATAAAGTCACATTCTGAAGTCCGGAGCATTGGGCGGGGGACACCATTTAACCCATAGCCATGTTTCCTCCAGGTCAAGTCCGTGAGCAAGGCTGGGCAGCATTGCTGCCTCTGGGAGGATTCCTAGACTCTCGGGAACGGATGAGGTGGAGTGCTTCAAATCCCTGCTTTGCTGCTCCAGTGGCCTTTTGGTCAGCTCTTATTTATTTCGAAGGACAACAATGCCATCCCCACCCATGTAATCTCAATGGAGTGTCAAATAGAATGGGGACATTGTTTGGCAGCAGTGGTTGATCAGCCAGCAGATGACCCCGGGCACAATGACTGATCCAGAGGTGTGCCCATGGCCCAAGAAGTTACAATCAGAGTTCTCCTGTGAAATATTGAGACGAGGCATCAGGAGGATGAGTCGCCCCTTTCTTTTGGGCTCATCTCAAGAATCCAGCAGGGACAAGCACAGGAGAGGAGAGAGAGAGAGACAGAGCCTTGATAATATCATTTCAGGCCCTGGATCCAGCTGTACCTGAAGTTATTACCCGTGGACCTGAGTTAAAGAAACCAATGATTTTCTTTTTTTCCTTCTTTTTACTTGGAGTTGGGATTTTTTTGTTGTTGTTGCTTTCAAAGGCAAGAGTTTATCCATTCAGCTGCCTTCCACCATTGACAAATTGTTTTCTCAAAGAGCAACCACATAGCCATCAAACACCACCAAAGACTGACTTCACAGAGCAGAGCGCTTTACAAAGCACATCCTTCTGTTGAAGGCACTGAATCATGATCTCCCTTGCTGAACTCCGAGCCCTCAAGCAGACTATGCATTTGGCCAAATGCCTTGAGCAGTTTTTCTTTCTTTGTATCCATTGCTTTTTATTTGACTCTCATGAAAAGGGATGCCTCATGCATTAAAGCGTTTTCTAAACTACAAGTCAGAAAATGTGGGTTCAAGCTGCAAGTCTCCCAGTGATTAGTTGTGTGACTGAGGATAAGTTGCTGGGATTCTTGGAGCCTCAGTTCCACTGGGTAAAAGGCATCCTCGATCCTGCCTACCTACTTACCAAGATTATTGGGAGGAAGAAACGAGACCGAGCAGAGGTCTGCAAACTCTGACTCATGGCCAGAGGCAGCCTATGGACCTTCTGCAAATAAACACAGTTTTGTGGAACACAAGGACGCTTCATTTTTCACATATTGTTCTCAGCTGCTGTTACAGGGAAACAGCGGAATAGTTACAGCAGAGACCTTCTGGCCCGTGGGCAGAAAACCAACCTTACGTCAAGGGCATTTTCTACTCTCTTTATTATCTGGTCTTTCAGAAGAACTTTGCAACCTCTGCTCCCCAGACTTCTACAAAAACAAGGCATGGTTTCTGTCCTCCTCTGGGTCCCCTTACATGCCTCACATGCCTCCCGTGTCCCCTCCAGGAAAACTCTTGGGGGAGTTTGTCTAAAGTGATAACATCTAGTATTGGCAAATCCTGGTGGATGGTGGAGGAGCAAAACAAGCTCTCGGGAGAGCAATTTGACAACATTAAAGCCCTAGAGTTACATCTTTCCTCTTGACCTTATCATCCGGCCTTTAAGACGTTGTCTTAAGTAATAATCAGAGTGGAGATGTGTCTACAAATTTATGAAATGAGGGTGGAATAATTGCATAAATTATTCAGCAAATTATACAGTCATTCCAAAGCTTGTTTGCAAAGAACCTTTCCTGATACGAGAAAGTGCCCTGGGATCGTATTAGTGACCAAAAAAAAAAAAAAAAAGGCATTGTAAAAAGTTGTTATATTGAATATGACCCCGATTTTATCAGGCGGGGCTGGCAGGAAGCATGTGCATGTTTTAATGGTAATTTGCTCCAGGTAGTGGAATTACAAGAGATTTTGGAATGTTCACTTCACTTTTCTTCTAGAATTTCTTTTTTAATCAGAAAAGGGGTCATTTAGCAAATAATCATTGGTTTGAGAGAGAATGATGATTTGAACTTACTCTCGTCATTATCTAGAAATAGGGGGTTCCCCTCAACAGGGGCCAGGCCGGGCACATGTGTGCATGGAAGGGGGTGAGTGGGTGCTGGGATGAGTGGGACTCTGTGTCTTGCAAAGTGGCATCTGTCACTCCACTGCACTGACCCTCGACACATGGGCTGCACTGACCCTCGCCACATGGGGATCTGCGTCAGACTCAGTGCCCTCTGTCTTCTAGATCCTCTCTCAAGACAAGCTAGACATCAGAGTGTGATGGGACTTCACCAATGACTAAACGTTGGGATCTCAGAAACACTCCCGTTTCCTGAATCCAGGCCCCAGTCGCCCATTTGAAATGCCTTCTCTGGAACCAAGAGACTTCGGGGGCCACAGGACAGCTGCAGATTACCTGCTCCAACCACTCCACTTGATTTCGACGCTGTAAATGGCTTGTCCAGGTCTCAGCTCCTGCAGAGGTGGAACTGGGGCCAAGAGGTTCCGATTCCCAGACCAGCACTGTTCTCTCTGTCACCGTCCCTGCCCTGCCCCAGCCTTCTCCATCCCAGGGAATCAGGTGCCCAGGGTGTCGTCCTTAGCCCCAGTCAAGCACGTAGGTTCAGTGTGGCTGGCCAAAGTCCTGCTGCCCTCTCTTTCTGTTGCTTCCCCCTAAATCCAAGATCCATTGCCTCTCAACTGGCCAACTGCATTAGTTTCTTCTTCTGCTTTTTAATTATTTTTTATTTGTTTACCCAGTTATCCTACTCCTCAGTCTGTACCCAAAGGACTTAAAATAGCATACTACGGTGATGCAGCCACACCAGTGTTTATAGCTCCCAATTCACAACAGCCATGCTATGGAACCAGCGTAGGTGTCCTTCAACGGATGAGTGGGTGAAGAAAATGTGGTACGTGTATACAATGGACTATTACTCAGCCACAAAGAAGAATGAAATAATGGCGTTTGCCGGTAAATGGATGGAACTGGAGACCATCATGCTGACTGAAATAAGCCAGTCCCCCAAAACCAAAGGCTGAACTCAGTTCACTCTGGTTTGTGGATGCTGACCCACAGCAAGGGACGGTGGGGAGGGGAAGAATAGAAAGCCATTGGATCAGACAGTCGCATCAGCTTCTTCACCTCTCTCTGATCATTCCCCTCTTGTTTAACACCTTTCTTGTTTCCAAAACTTAAGATCAGACCCTGCGCGGCCCCGTCTGTCCCCCCAGTGGATGCTGCCTCTCTCCCCTTGTTCAGGCCCGGCAGCTGCTCTGAGCCTGCTGAGGGACTTTGTCCTTGTCACCCCACCTGTCTGGAATTCTCTCTCCCCATCTCTCCCTGTTGTTAATTCCAGCAAATCCTCAAGGTCTCAGCACACGGCAGCCCCTCCCACGTGCCCCGTGTCAGCTCTCGTGATTTTTAACATGATCATCTCAGCCTAGATGCCACTTCCCCGCGGAGTTCTCCCCCGGTCAGGTCACCCTGTGGTCTCCTTTCTAGCAACTGGTACAACCGAACTCCTAATGAGCTGTTTTTATGTGTTTCCATGAGTGACTGTGTCAACCTGGTTCAACACTTAAAACCCCAGTGGATGTCAGAACGCAAAGGGCAGGGCTTAATAAATATTTGTTCAGTGGCGTTGAGTCAATGCTTGTACTCCAAATCCAGGTCAACTCTAAACTCCAGCGGCACCTCAGCCCACTGCCCTATTTGCCATGTTACAGATGAGGAGATCGAGAGTAAAAGGGTCAGCAGGTGGTTCCAAAGGCCTGTGGCACATGGGAACACAAATCCCCAAAGCTGAGTCCATAGCACGGTGCCCCGTCCCGGGCTTCTGGCCCTGCTGGCTGGGTGGCTGTTTACTTCTGCTGGTTCTGACTTCAGGACTGATAAACATCTATATTTTTCGGTGAAGCAAGTCTCGCCTTGGGGGATTGTGGCTTGCTTTAGGTCTGGGGAGAGAGAACTGCGTTTCCCTTTGTTAGCCGGCTCTGGGCAGCTGGAAACTCTTGATCCTGGCTGTCTGCTGTTCTGGACATAATGACCTGCTTTCAATCCTTTTCAATTATGGGATTTCTGATAGGAATTTGGAAATCAACTCCTAAATCCCATGGCTTGGATAGTAGCCCATGTCTCCTGTCCACGTCTGTCTACCCAATGGGACAGAGAGGTGTTTCTCACGTGGCCCCCAGGTGGAGCCCCCTCCTGCCCCCTGCCATTTCTCCCCGGGTCCTCACCTGGGGGCTGTCTAGCCGTGCCTATTTCCTGACTTCCTTGCTGGGTGACACCTCCTCTTACCTTCTGTATTGGACTGCTGTCCAGGGAGGAGAGAGGCCGCTGTGGACACAGCCTAGAAGTAAGCAAAACCAGGTCTGCTTGCTTCTTCTGGGTTAGTCTGGGGCTTTCTGCACCTGACCTGAGAAACCCAGACTCAATTTCCTTAACCACAAAATAGGAATAATAATATCCATGTTTTGGGGTTTGTGGCCAAAACGCCCAATTCAAAATTATTTCCTTTCCTCTTCTAACTTTTGGCAGGATTGGGGGTAGTGGGGATGGTGCATGGGTTGAAGATCCACAGATTGGGTGGGGAAAGGAGGGTGTCTACCAAGACCGGGCAGTTGAGACCCACGTCTGGGGCAGTGGCCAGGGCAGTGTGAGCCTTTGTCGGGTGTCCGTGTGAGTTCCATCCAGGAGGGCACCGTCAGGGGCCTTTGGACATTAGAGCCAGGTAGACCTGGTTTGAATCCTAGCTCTGCCACCCAATGTGGCTCTTAGGGACCTAAGCTGTTATGACCTTATTAGGATTCGGCCACTCCCACAGGGAGCAGCAGTTTTACCCATGTCCCTGAATTGTGAGGTCCCTCTAGCTGCCAGTGCCCCAGGCTCACTTACTGGACTGTCCCCACGGTGTCAGGCAGAAGATATGGGGAGGGGGTGGCGGTGGGGATTCTGTACCTGCCCTGAGCCTCCCACCAGCTGGGAGTTCTGGCAGATGGAAGGGCAGATTGGATACTCCCAGGAGGGCGGGAGGGGGAGCTAAGGACTATCAGGAGGGGCACCTGAGAGAGTTCTGACCCCAGGGCAGGAGCCACTTCCCTTCATTTCCTCTTCCCAGTGGGAAGGGGAGGGCCCTGGCCCTGCTTCCTGCAGAGGAGAGGGGATGCCCACAGGCCTGGCACTCCTGAGACAGGGCCTGGACCACAGGGGGGAGGCGGTGGCATTGGATATGGGGCCCGGGCTGCAGGTGAGGGGCTCGGGGTAAGCGTCCGTGGAATAAGTCCCCTTATTGAAGCTGATTCCTCAGCCCCCTGTGGCCCCCCTTTGGTTTCTTTTCCAGCTGTGCCTTCCTGTCCTCCACCTGCAGTCTCGTGGCCTGGCTCAGACCCGGCCCCTTTCCCCTTTCCCGGACCCTAGAATAGCAATGCAACATGATTGAAATTCAGGAAGAAAACTATTCTCAGGACAGCTCCGTGCTGTCAGACCGGCCAGGTGTCAGACGGGTCAGGAGGAGGCCACCTGTGAAGGCTGAGCTAGAGGCAGTTGTTCACCTTCTTGAGCTGCTGATTAGCTGTGAGGAAGAACTTCCCTTAGGGTGGAATCTGGGAATGAGTAGCGGGGGATGCAGGCAGCCTTATCTCCTGGGAGACCTCAAGGAGGGGGCAGAGGATGGCTAGTCTTTGGTCATCCCTGCAGGAATGTCCTTTTCTTGGCTCTGTAACTTTTCATACCTGAGTGTGGCCTGCCAATTAGCATGCGCTTAGGCCCTGTGACAAGCAGAGCCCAGCACATGTCCTCTGGCGCCCCACATGCCCCTTCTATTTCTGTCTTGTTGGCTCAATATGCACATCAAAAAATGACGGTCATTCCTTAGGGCCCAGCTCCCGTGTCACCCAGTTTCTGAAGCCTTTTCTAGATCTCTCAGGCTTGATGAATTCCTCCCAATGTCCTTTGCATGTCCTGCTACCATGGCACTTTTCATATCGTGCTACACTTCATAGTGAAATTCCATCTAAAATACAGGTAGGACACATATTCTCTGTACTCTTCTGCTAAGTAAAGAATAAAATCACTCCCCTACTCCCCAATCCTTCCAGCACCATTCCTCAAAGCTAACCATGACCAGCCACTTCTTTGGAGGGCTTCCAGAAATGTCTCTGTCTAAGGAAGCCCGGAGAAGAAGGTTTGTATGGATAGTTATTTAGTGGACCCAAAGATGTCATAGAAAGTTAATTTTCTGCAACTTGTGCTTTTTTTTTTTTCTTATTAAACTTGTGGAGGAGCACACCCCTCACCTGAATGCTCAGTTGGACATGTTTGTTCTAAAGCTGTGGCTCCATTTGATTCTCTTTTTCAAATAAAATACTGACTTTGTTTTCTAATTGTTTTGCTTTTCTTTCTTTCCTCTTTTGTTTGGATTGTGAGAGTTCTCTTCTTCCCTCCTTCCTCCTCCTAAGGGTTTGGAAAGTTTATATAGTCTGTCTGAGTTGGTTACCCTCAGACTTTCAACAGTGTCCTTGGGCATCACTTTCTTGATTTACCAATTTTATTTGATGTCCGCAGACTCTGCGCTGAGAGAGAAGCAGAACCCCGGGGCGTGTGCACCTCTCCCCACACCCCTTCCTCCGTCACTGCTGCTCGTTAAACTCCTTCTTTTTATAATATTGTGGTTTAGGACATTTACATTCTGTTCTGCGACCATAATCCCCACAGATGTTTAGCCTTAGTTTTGGATTTAAATGATCAGAATGTTTACCATCAACTCTTGTGTTTCATGAATTCTCCCTAAAATGACAATTCTGATAGCCTTTTGGGGGACTTAGATTCCTAATGAAGCCTGCAACCATCCACCCCCACCGCCGGGTGAACTTAGGAGCACACTGTGCTATTTTCTCTGAGTCTGTGTTGGTGAAATCTGTGGTTAGGATAAGTGTCCCCCATAGGTCCATGTGTTAAAGGCCCCCAGAGAGGTGCTATTGGGAGGTAGGAGAACCTGTAGGAAGTGGAGCCTTAGGTCATTGGGACTGTGCCCTTGTAGATTATGGGGCATCTTCTTCCTCTTCCTCTCCTTTTTCTCTTCCTCCTCCTCCTCCTTCTCTTCTTCCCTCTCCTCCTCTCCCTCTTGCTCCTCCCCCTCCCCCTCCACCCTCCTCCTTCCCTCCTCCCCTTCCTCCTTCTCCTCCCCCTTCTCTTCTTCTTGATTTAAATTCAAGTGTGTGTGTTTTGTTTTTAAAGATGTTCACCAGGGGGTTTCTGGATGGTCTGAAGGCAGTTAGAGGAAGCTAAGACTAAAATATTTCTTTCTTTTACCCTCGGGCGGTGGGGGTAGGGGCAGCTGACTGTCTGCAGGGCACATTCCCACCCTGCTCTGATGGAATGGATTGGTGTGCTTGATGCCAGTGTTCAGAAATAGGAAGACCATTGGCTTTCAGATACAGACTATAGAGGTAACCCAGACTTTGTCTGTTAATATAAGGGATATTTTGGTCCTGCATATTCTTTGACCTTATTTCTCACTTTAAGAACTTGGATGAGTTATTTATTAGTTGCCCTATAGGATACACAGGGAAAGTCCTCTGGCTGCTGGAACCCTAGTGTGAGTACTTTGTATTGCCTTTGCTATTTCCAGGGCTCTCATCATATTTTGTAACAAGCTTATGTACTTTTATTGCTGTGGTTTGCAAGGCAGAGGCCATGGTATGTTTTATCTTTGTAGCTCAAGGATCCTAGTAAATAAAGTAAACATGAAGCAAAGAGGCCTAGGAAGGCAGCTAGGAACCCAAAATGGGAGACCCAAATCAAAGTAGAAGGCACAGGGGTGATCAAAATAGAGTACAGGAAGTGCATCCCTCCACCTGAACTTTCAGAAGCACTAATCAAGTCTTAGAACCAGCTCAGCAAAGCTCACAATCTGTATAAAATTCAGGAAGTCAAATGAGTCATCATCTAACTAAGGCAGAATTGCTCCAATATTGCCTGGGCAGAATGTGACTGCACTTTAAAACTGAAATATCCTGGAAATTTTTTCACGTGAACCAGAAATTAAAGTTCAGAATCCTTAGGAACTTTTGTGTGTATAAAGTACACCTATAATTTTGGTCATCTCTTCAAGAAACATGTATGTTTGAAAAAGTGAAGAGTGGTAGATATCTACCCCAAACATTGCCTAGAACAAATATAAGGGTTCGTGGTTGAATTTGAATAACTTGTATTCTTAGGTGTGTGGTATCAGCAAAGCTGTAGAAATCTAGAACTAAGTTTGGCTTTTGTAGC
>NW_025999853.1:4637128-4706115 GCF_001458135.2 Marmota marmota marmota | reverse complement strand
TTTTTGGCTTCCTCTCTTTTGATGTAAGTGGTTTGCTCGGCCAAGTCCTTCCTAGTACTAATATCTGGCACCTCCACTAGAGGTCCAAAGCAATGGTTCAGCCTGATTTTGCACTAACACATGCAGAACAGTGGGCTTAAATAAACTTTTTCTCTGTATAAGTCAACTTTTTCTCCCCCAGATATTTTGTTAGAGGAATGCAAAGCTGACTACTATGGTAAAATCTTTCTGCTACTTTCATATGTGAAAGACCAACATCAAATTTGTCTATCAATTTTGAGGTTGAACTTATTTCCTTTAGAATTTTATTGCTAATATGTCTTTTGGCAATAAAGGATAAATAGATGTTGAAGGATAGCCTAATTTTTCCCTTAGAATATTTAATGATTTTGCTGTTGCAACGTTTTCCATCAAAGTCCCATGATATATTAAAGGTATTTTTAAAAAATTTTTATTCTGTAGGTTCAGGCACTTCTTTAGTTGAGAAAAGTTTTCTTCTATTATATCTTTGAATATGTTTTGTTGCTGTATTCTGTTTTTTTTTCAGGAATGCCCAGTATGCATATATAAATCTTCTTTGGATTTCATAATTATAGACTTTCCACTATTTTATTTTATTATCTTTATTATTTCTGTATTTTTTTCACTTTTGATAACAACTCTTTGTGTAACTGACTCTGTTCTCAACTGAATAAACTCCACATGTTTTAAGGTACTATTTTTTCTCTTTGTAATAGTTTTTATGATTATTTAAAAAAAAATTCCACCCCATGTTGGGTTCTGCCTGATTATTTGTAGGTTTTTCTTTGGAAATGTTTTATGATTGCCTGCAATTTTCTTAGGGATATAATGGGATGGGAAGGGAAAGTGAGCTCACAGATTCCCCTTGAGTTCGTCATCTTAGAATTTGTTACCAACGGTGCTCTGCCCTGGGGGGCACCTCTCCCTGGATTTTCAAGTATTTCTCTGGATTTTCAAGCATTCCCTGAGCATGTTTGTAAGTCATAAGGAAGGACTCTAGATCGCAGGTCTTCCGATGGGACCTTTCTTCTGGAGACAAGCCTCCAGGCGGATTGTGCCCCCCCCCCCTTCCTCCTGACCTCTCAGACACTTAAGCAATGGTGCTCTGGGTTGGAAATAATGATGCAAACTGCTTCCTTCAGCCCTGTGACCCTTGCCCCTTTACCTTATGGAAATGAGTCAAGTTTGGACACCCCTCTTTCCCAAGGTCCACCACAGCTCTGCTCCTTCTTTCTCCATGAAATAATCATTTATAGTCCTTTGGGGACCTTTTATGACTCTCCAGGAGCTCTGGCAACACACAGGACTTCTTTGGATGAAGTCCAAGCTTCACTGAAGGGCAGACATGGACTTCAGCCTGTTTCAGTTGGAATCACGTTAGGTTATTTATTATTATTATTATTATTTAAGGTTCTGTAACAAACAGCTCTACTTTCTAATTTCCATGGTTTGATGTGATACAAGTTCATTTCTTCATCGTGTAAGAGTGCAGACGTTCCCGGCCATCAGGCACCTGCCAGATGGTGCGTTAGAGGTCTGGGTTCCTTCTATTTTGTGGGGTCATAGAGTCCCCTGAATTCAACCAGGGAAAGGGATAAAGAGTGAGGATGGAGACGGTTGCCCACCTCTTAATTGTCTTGGTCTAGAAGTGACCCAGATCACATCTGTCCGAATGCCCGCTGTGAGGACCAGGTGTGTGGTTCAACTCAACTCAAAGTCCAGACCGGGACATGTGGCCCCTGCCTGGGCAGCTGTTCTGCACATCATGCTCTTCTGGAAAGACAAGAATGATCTCTGCATAACACTTCCTCACCTCATCCCCCAAAGCCATTTCCTAGTTTCTCCAAAGATGGGATTTTCTTGATTCAGTTTGTTGTGTTCTGTGGGTTTCAGAGAAGGGCGCAGAGTCCACCCCTAACTCATTTACAATTGTGGTGTCTCTCCACTCCCCTGGGCTTCCTCTGAGGGAGAGGCCTTCAAATGGGAACCCGGCCTCACTCTTTTCTAGATCCACACCCAGCACGATGGCTGACACAGAGTCAGGGCTCAAAAACATGCTTCTTGGATGACAGTGTGAGCGAATTCCGGTCCTGAGTGGGGGAAAGCGACTTTCCCTTCCTCATTCTTGGAGTTAGGAGGAGGAGTCACCAGGGCGGTCCCTTCTCTCTCCACTGGCCCTTCCCGTCCGGCTTGGCTCCGGCCTTTCATCTCCTGTTTCCCTGCCCTGGTTTACCCCTCCCTTGAATGAAATCTGGCAGCATCCGGCCGGCCCTGTGGCTCAGCAGGGCTTCTGCTGCCAAACCAACGCTGATCCTGTGCCTCCTTGCAGCTTGGCTGTGGGATCGGATGCTGGGAGGAGAAACGCTCTGTCTGTCTGGGGAAATAGCTCACTGGTTAGGATGCCAGGGGCCGCTCCACTCCAGCTGGTGCTCCAAGTCCTGAGCCCTAAGGAGGCCGGGGGTGTGGGTCAAACACGTGCACAGGCGCGTGGCCAAGGAAAGACGCCCTCCTGCTTCGCGTTCTCCCTCCTACGTGGAACACCAGCTCTGGCAAGTTACTTTTATGAAGTGGACAGTCCCCCAGGGGGTGGGGGCATCATAGAAACAAAGTACAACGGAGTAGGCCGAAGTGGGAGCATGAGAATCCAACAGGCCTGGGTTTATATTACGGTCTACCATTTATTGGCCGTGTGATCTTGAACAAATTATTTGAGCAATTTAATTTCAGTTTTTTCATCTATAATAATATTGAGATAACCATATCTCTCCTGCTGGGCTGTTAAGAGGTTGAATTGAATTTTAATCTTAGCACCAAGGAGATATTTGATATTTGTTGAATGAATAAATGCCAAATGTACCTAAAAAAGTTTTTCACACCATTCCTGGCATGGGCCAAGTACTCCATAGAGGATTGGTTACGTCAGGAACTGGAGTCCAAGTTTGCTAGGTTGATTGCAATAGCAAACCCCCACAAATTTCATGTCTTAAAACAAAGAAGGTTTGTTTTAAGTTTGTGCTACATGTTCAGGGAGGATTCTGCTCCAGGCCATCCTTAGGCTGATGGAATGCTGTCAGTCACTCTTCCTTAAAAGGCAGCGTGGTCATCTGGCTGACTCTAGCCAATGGGATGTTAATAGACTTGGAGCAAGTAGAGGCTTGAACGAGAACTTGCGCATTTTTCTTGGGCTCCCGTAACTCTGCCGTCAGCTTGATAACATGCCTGAGCTAGGCCCCGAAGCAAGAGAGACCTGGAACAGATCTGCCATTCCCCAGTTGTCCCAGTCAAGGCTGTCCCAAATCAGCTGACACCCAGCTGCCCCCAGACACGTGAGCGAGATCAATCAAGATCAGAGATGATTCTAAGCCAACCCTTACCAACTTCAGATTCATAAGCCATAAACACTGTCCTATAAGTAGAGGCCCAGGGGTTGGTTGTTACACACCATGATCGTGGCAATAGATGACTGATATACCTTGTGTTGACCTCAAACTCCATAGTATAGTGCAAACCTCTTTACATTTCTCAGAAAAAAAAATACACATGTGGGTTTTACTGAAGACCTCAAGAGAAAGTCAGAAAGGGTTTACCATCACATAGATTCAGATGTCACCAGTTCTGGTGGCTTCTCTGAGATCCTAACCAGGGCTTTTCCTTCACTCTTCCCTTACACCGCACCTGATAGCTTTTATTTACTCTGTTTATCCTCCCCTTAAAATCTCTCACTTTTTCTTTCACAGAACAATTCACCATGTTCCGAATATTCCAGACTCAAGTACGTGGCAAAGTCCTTCATTTGTGGGATTTACTCTCCTTGGCAGCAGACTTATAACTAACAAGAATCCTTGTTTGTTTTTCTTTATCGCTAAAATAGGCAGGGAAGGTTATCCTTAGTACCTAGCATAAGCTCTCCGATCATTTTAGGCAGCTATCAAATGCATTTGGAAGTGGTTCCTGGAAGAATTCTAAAGCATCCACACACTTAATATCATTTCTTGGTGCGTCAGTTCAGAAAATAAATATTTATCTCTCTGCACTTGAGGAAGACGAGAGACACTAGACTTCTGCAAGTACTCAGGGAAATGAGATGGTGGAAAATGGATAGCGTGTTCCAGGATGGCGAGGTGACACGCTGTCTCTGTTTTATCTGTGCAAGATCTTGAGGCCCCCCAACAGGTTATCTAGACCCAAGGTCAGAAAGTCAGTAAGAGAGAGGTCAATGGGAGACAAGCATCTGGATCTTTTACTCTCCACTGAACCAGACATTCAGCCCTGGCGCTGGACGCTCTCAAATTTGGCCTGGTTTCACACAGAGCTTGGCGGAGAGTCTCCCACAGCTCCATTGAGCTTGGCGGGGCACGATGACAATTGGCCCAGATAGGGTCCAGGACAACACCCAAACGCAGCAGTGTCCCCAACACAGACCCCTTGTTTGGGGGGCTTGACCTGGATGAGAGCAGGGTGTTGGCGATCCCTGGTGCGTGGACCGAGGTGGGTTCTGACAACCCAGAACTCCGCATGGGCTGCTGGGCTCCGATTAGGAGAAAGGAGGTTGCCAACGGGCAGGGAGATGGAGCATTCCGCCCGGCTCTTTTAATCCTCTCTGGGCTGGAATGTTCCGCTGTAGAAACAGCAAAGCCTGCAGACAGGAGAGGGGTGCCAAAAGCCCGGAGGGTGGTGGAGGAATAGCTCTAATGGGATTTAGGGTGGTGCGGATGGGGTGGGGTTGGTTGGACTCCATGTGAGTCCGTTGTGTGACCTTGGACAAGTCACATGCCCTCTGGGGATCCTGTTTCTTCATCTTCAGAAGCAGAGGCTCTCATGTTATGTGAGATTCAATCAAGACACATTTCTGAGAATTTAAGAACCATTTCAGTTGTGAAGTCCAAGGTGGGATTTGTTTTTGTTTTTAATCTATAGAACCTGTCCTGCACCACTGCATAGATTTTAGACAAGCATTTTTTCCCCCCCAGAAATAGGGTGTATGTGGAAAAGCCTTCATTCTCCCTTAATTATAAGACATCATTGTGTGGAATGCAAAATTCCAATTTGGCATGNGGGGGGGGGGATCTCAAAGGGACAGTCCACTCCTCAATTCAATTCTAGGATTGCAACCACCTTGGGACAAGGCTCATAGCTTGTGCTTCCCCACACAGAATTCCTCTGAACTTAATAAATGGAAGGGCCCTTTGAAGTCATCTGCCCAGTTTTCTCAGTTTTATGTGGGGAAAGGGACCAAAGGAAGGAAGTTATTTCTCAATATTATAGAATGAGACTCAGACCCAGATCCTAGGTTCTCTGATCCTCAGAACAAAGCTCTTTCCAACGATTGAACATTTCTGCCTGGAATTTGTGGTCTTTGAATTCTGTGGACTTCAGAGGGTTGCCTTTTAGAACAGGTTTGGCTCTTCCCTTCTTGGGGCAACTTTCAGGTTGACTCAGGGATTGACTGTGGAGATGGTCAGAGTCTGAGGGTCATGAGAAGTCTGTGAAATTCCAAAGGTATAAGTCTCCCTTGGGAACCCTGGAGATTCCTCCCTAGAAGCTCAAGCTGTGGACAGCAGCTCCTTCCTGGAAGGATCACGGCCTCCTGCAGAGCTGGTCCCCACTCCAGACCCAGGATAGGACTTCTGAGTTGACATAAAACAGCCCTATTGTGCAAAAGGGAGGGCCGTGACCCTTTATGGTGACTCACATGCTAATCCGAAAAGTCTGCCTGGAACCAGAGAAACAACAAGAACAATGAAACTCGGAGAACTCTTCAGACACCGGAGGCTCAGGAACATGAAAGAAAGAATCCCTGACGGCCACGGTGTCATTCACAAACATTCACTCAGCATCTACCGGGTGTCAGGCAATGGGTCAGTCACTCCGGGGGATACAAAGAGGAAAACGAGCCTTGCCTCGGAGACCTCAGAATTTAAGGGGCCTGTATGGCTGATGTTTCCAGGTAGCAGACAGAGAGCAGCTCATCTGTCCCCCAAAACCTAAACTGCGTAAGACCAAGGAGGCCCAGCCCAGATCTCTCTCTTGAGCTTCAGTTCACAGCCTAGGCAACGTCACCGGCTTGTGTGTTTCTCAGGCCAATGACATCTTCAAAGCAGCACTCTTGATCTTTCACCTCAAACTTCCACTCTTCGGTTAAAAAGTAAATGATACCATCGTTTACTCAGTAGCTCATTCCAAAAGTGGGAATCATCCTTGATAACTACCTCACAACTGGTCGCGGAGTCATGGAAACCGTGAATGTACTGAAAATATGCCTCAAGGTGCCTCAACTGTTGCTCCCCTGTGTGCGAGGCAGCATCGTTTCTTGCTTCAGTAGATTCAGGATTGACCTTCTAGAACTTCAAACCCATTCTCCACCAAGTAATAAGACTTTTTTTTTTTTTTTAAATATTTGATTCAGTAATCTTTCTGCTTAAACTGTCTCAATGAGGATTTGTGATCGACCTGTGGATGATCAGCTGCTGTGGGAAAGTCCTTTCTACTGTAAACAAGTAGAAACTGGTTTACAATGTTTTTCAGACATGGAACAACAGTAAGCAGTGGACTATGGTTCCTGAGAGAAAGGACAAGCAAGGTGAGCCTTTGATTGCCCAGGTCATGGCTTGGAGCTAGCATCCAGGCTGTGGCACAGAAGAAGAGAAGCAAAGGCCCATAGTCTCACTGAGCTCAGGAGATGGCGATTTGCCTCAGTCTGGCTGGGCACAATCAGAAGCCACTTGTCAAAAGAAACTAACTTTATTTTTAGAACCACACACGCCAAACAAAACAGCCTCTCAGGAAAAATCCTCAGAGCCTCAACTGCCACCACCGGCTTCCCACAAGCCTCTCTCTCCCACACAAGCTTCTCCCCACCTCCCCCAATCCTCCTGCTCTTGAGGCCGATTGGCTGGGTCACGTGGGCGGAGCCAAAAAAGTCCCCCAATGAGCAGCTCCGTGGTCTGAAAGGGCAGGGAAACATTCCAATGAGCATCACCGCAGAGGAGCCAATCAGCTAGATGTTGCTGGGGCCGCTGTGAGCCAATCATCAGCTGGCAGCTGGAAGTTTGCTGGCAGCTGGAAGTTTGCTGGAGCCACAGCCGAAGGGGCCCCAGCAGCGATTCACATTTGGGGGTGCTGAAGCACCTAGAAATTGTGGGCAGAGGAGTAGAGAGGAGGAAACTACAAACAGGGAGAGAGAGAAAGAAGGAGGAGGAGGAGGAGAGAAGTGAAGGGAGAAGAAAGAGAGGCACTCCCAAGCTTCACTGAGTTTCCCTTGAGTCGAAAACTAAGCTGAACAGACACAGAGGAAGATCCATGGCCCTGGGGAAAACATCCCTTGAAAAGTAATGGGCCAAGTAATATCCAGCATCACACAAGGACGGGAATAATTTGTGACCCCAAAAGTCAGAGAGGAGAAATCACATAGTTCAGGGTTTTGGGTAAAGTCTTCAAAGGGTCACACCTTAGTAATGATATTAAATGAGTTCCTAAGTAAAAGCTGCTCTGGATAAGTCAAAACAAACCTTAAGAGAGATCCTCTAAAGGATAAGAGGACTCCACATTTACCTAACGGCTCACCAGAGTCACAGCCAATGCTCTTGAAATACATATAACAAAATCCAACACACATCAACATCAACAAATTCACAGTACCCAGTATCCAGTAAAAATTATCAGGTATGCAGAGAAGCAGGAAAATATGAGCTACAACCAGGAGAAAAGTCAATCAAGAGTTGCGTCTAGAAACAAGCCAGATGGTCAAATTGGTAGACAGAGATTACTAATTAAAAAGCTTTTATAAGTCTTATAAATTATGTTCAAAGATATAAAAGAAAACATGAGTGTGAGGAAGAAAGAAATTGAAGATGTATAAAGAGTCATGTGGAACTTCTAGAAGTAAAAAATACAATATTTGAAATGAAAAATGTATTAAATGGATTTCACAATGGATCTGCACTGCAGAAGAAATGGTTACTAAAGGGACTTGAAGTTGTACCTACAGAGTCCATCCACTGTAAAGCACAAGAAAACAGAAAGCAGTGCCTCGGGGAGTTGTGGGACATTATCAAGCAGCCTCATATAGGTGTAACTGGAGTCCCAGAAGAACAAAGGTAGGGTACAGAAAAAATGTTGAAAAAAAATTAATGGAAATTTTAAACCCAAGAAACTCAATGAATCTCAAATTGAACAAAAACTAAAAACCCTACTATGGAATTTATAATCAAATTGCATAAAAAACAATGAAAAAAGGAGAGGGGAGTCACCTTAATTAAATACAGAGGGACAAAGACAAGAGCGACCGCAGACTTCTCGTTGGGAACCATACAGACCAGAAGGAAATGGGTAATAAAAGTGCTGAAGCAGAACATGCCAAATTGGAATTTTGCATTCCACACAATGATGTCTTATAATTAAGGGAGAATGAAGGCTTTTCCACATCCACCCAAATTGAGATAATTCTTTGCCAGTAGATCTGCACTAACATAAAGTTAAGGAGAGGGAGACCAAGGGGAGACCTAGAAATACAAAGGGGGAAGCTGAGGGAAGAGAGGAGGTAACCGAGGGGTCCGTGGAAGACCTGCTAAAGGAGACCAGAAGGTGGAGACCCCTCAAGTGGGTCAAGTCCACGTTCATCAAGGTTGTTTAGCGCCCTTGGTGCTGAGACTCTTTTTGGACCTGACCAGGCAGGCGCATGCACAGCCCGCTCTTCTCCCTCTTTTCAGGAGAGCCTTGTGTTGCCCTGGGCTTCCTCCCTTTCTCCCTCCATGTCCCTAACCCTCGTCTTCAACCCAGTCGGCCCTTTGCCTTCTCCCTGGGCCCCATCTTTCCTGGAGGCTGGACATCTCTCTGGGCCTCTGCGCATCACTCCTTCAGGAGGCTCTTTTCCTGCGGCTTCTTCTGCCGTCCTGTCCGTGATGGATGCTCACTCCCCTTAAGATGATCTCCTGTGACTTTTACTCTTTGATGTCCTCCAATCAGTATAAGCCCATGTCACCTCCATCATCATCATGATGCTAATGGTCTCAATAAAGACCCAGGTCGGTAAGGAATGAACGCACAAAGGCAGAAGGATTCCCAGGCCCAGGCTATCTCAAATTTAGAGGCAAGTTTAGAGGACTGTGAGCAGACGTGGACGTGTTTCTAGTCTCCCCAGGAGCGGTGGGGACTTGCCACATATTGACCAGGATTGTTAGCGTAAGTCAGGAAAAACCCAGGCCGTGTGGAGGAGACTTTACTCATCTTCCACCCCTAGACCTCAACTTGGAACCACAGTGGTTCTGAGAAACGTTGGCCTCCACACTCCTTTCCCAAACACCCCTTGCTCAGAAGCTCAGAGTCCTCAGCCCTGCTCAGCCTCCTCTTTCTCGGACCATGTGACACCATGAGAGGCACAGAGTCGTTGATTTCAAACTGACCAGGATTTGCTTTCTGCCTCTTACTTGTCTGGGTCCCTACAGATAAGTAACCATCACCTTCTGGAGATTTGGTATCTTTTCCTGGGACCAGAGAGAGCAGGGCCTGCCTCTGGAAGCTTCTGGGGGGCCCCAGTGAGACAAGTAGGGAGACCAGGCATGAAACTGTACTGTTTCCCCGTCTCCTCTCTGTCCCAATGGATTGACCTCTAAGTGCCAATGGATTGGCCTCTTGTCTTCTGAAATACCCCATGGGTGGGCCACTTTACCTAAGCCTCTGTCTTCTCATCTGTAAAATGGGCATGATTATACCCACCTCATAGGACCAACGTGAGAACCAGGAAGGAATGTACAAGAACACTTTGTAACTTGCTGATCTTGAGCACCGATGAGAAACTGAAGTTTGGAGCTACTGGATAATCTCTCAGGATTGCCCCATCTGTGGTATCACCACTTAGAATTCACATCTGAAAGCTGGACTCTTATTATATGTAAATAAGAGCCACTTATGCAATTGTTAATGCCTTCTAGTGATAAAGGAGCACTAGCTATCATTTATGAAGTGTGTAATCTTCAGCAGCCCCAGAGGGGCTGGTGGAGGGGTTGACGTGGATGACAGAGTATTTGTCACTGGCATTGTTTGGAAATGTTGGTGTGAGTGGATCATAGAAAGCAGTTGGGAGCTCCGTCAGCTCCATAATGGTTTTTAAATGATCCACAGATGACGCACCTCCTTGCCTGCACCCCAGGTGGCCAGTCTCTCTGATCTGGTGACGGGCAGAGTGGGCAACTGTAAAAATGATTCTATCTGATGTTCATAGCAACCCTGCGAAGCACGTGCCCGTCCTCCTCCACCCGGCATCTGCAAATCAGGAAACTGAGATGCACTTGAAGACGTGGCCCAAGAAAGATGGAGGTCCTTCCCTGAGAGGCTTGGGTGGTCTCTTGGAAAGTGTTAAGATCAGGGGCCTTCCTGGGCTCAGGTGGGGGGGACCTCACCTGGTGAGTTGGGGAAAGTGGGTGGCCCCGGTTCTCTTTCCCCATTTTTAAATGCAGTTTGTTTGGGTCAGGAGCTCCGAGTCCCTTCTGACCTTAATCCCATTGACCTCCCGCTCCTCGCATTTCCCTGTCTTTCCAAGAGAAAGGTGCCAAGTCCTCTGCCCAGCTGTGGGTGCACCTTAGGAACCTCTGAAAGGACCAAGATGCACGTTTTGGTGAGGACCTCTGGTCACCTCTCACATGGGCCCCTGCAGGCCATTTCCTGGTTTGGGGAACTGGGCCCACAGCATCACTCCACGCTGAAAGAATGTTACCACATGGGCTTGGCATGGGAGAGGGGAGCGCCCAGGCCCTGCGGGGCAGTGACAGGAAGTGGAGCCAGCTCCTGTCTCACAGCCAGCAGAGGGCAAGAGCACCAAGGGGCTGAGGTCCCAGGGCAGTGTGGCTCCGGCCGCATTGTGGTCAGTGATGCTGGGCTTTCTGGAAATGTCCCAGCCTTGGCTTCATTTGGTACTGGAGGAAGTGGCCATCTTGCAGGCCCTTCCAAACTGAGAGGGACAGTCATTTTCTGGGTGATTCTGGCTCCAGCTCTTGTCTGCCTTCATTTCAATTATCCAAGGTCACCGCGGGAATTCTGCAGAATGACTTGAACTGCGTCTAACATGAACCCAGAATAGGAACTAACCGCTCGACGGGTCGGATCTGGAACCAAAGCCCAGTATTAATGTGCTTATTATAAGTGACACTTAAATGGGATCCATAAATTTTTTTTTTTGTCTTTAAACAAAACAAAACCCAAGTAGAACCCGCATCAAAACCTCTGTTGTGTTCTAAAATTAATGAACCAGAACAAAATTGGGAAAATCAAAACATTTTTGAATGAAAACACTGTTTCATCAGTCTTTTTGGACCAGGATGTGTTTTATGTCTCTTTTAAAAATGGGACAAACATCTACATATGAAAACAATGATCCCTCAGTACAAAACATTCAAACTCAAAACAGTTTAAAGATAAATGTCCCTTGCAATCCCACCAGTGGGACATTTCTATAACTTTCTCTATACTCATATTTTCTCATTTTCTCTCCTCTTTATACACAAATGTAATCATTTTATAAGAGCTATTTAATCACCTGCTTTTTTTTTGTTAAAAATCTCCTGTGGAAAAGTTCTGTATCAATATGTAGAAAGCTCTATTATTTTTAGTAGCTGATGGGTACTCTGTTGGCTCTATACCGGCTTCTTTCACTAGTCTTCTAGTGGTAATTATTTAGGGTACCTATATTATTTTACTTTTACACATAATGCTTCATTAAGTAGCTTTGTATATGCATCTTTATACCTTGGATTGAGTTTTTGGGGTAAACTATCAAAGGGTTTCCAAGTCAAAGAATATACATATTTTTTGGTTTTCATACATATTTCTGACTCCCCCACTCAGAAAGGTCATAATAATTTTCATTGTCACCATTAGAGGATGAAAATGCCTATTTCTACATCTCCTGGCGTATTTGTCAGCTTCTCATTACTATAACAAAATACCCGACACAGGATACTTATGAAGAAAAAGATTTATTTATCTCAGTTTTCAAGGTTCAAGGGCATGGGGTCTGCATTGACTCAGTTCTGGATAGCAATGGTGGCAGCTGATGTCAAAGCCAGACATCTTGACTTGAGCCAGGAAGCAGAGGAAGGGAGGGACCAAGTTTGCTCCTTTTCCAAAAACCCTCTTACAAGAATGAAGATGGAGTCCCACGAGAGCTACCTCCTGAGAGCATGTGTCCAGTGACTAAGGACTTCCCATGAGGCCTCACCTCTTCACCCCCCTCAATACTATCACTTTGGGGACCAAGCCTCCCATCACTTGGGCCCTGGGTGGGACATATAACCATAGCACCTGGCTACCAGAGACATGTCAAAGATGCCTGTCACTCTACTTGTCCTTCCAGAGTCCCAAAGGGGGCAGGTTCACCCACAGACATAGGGGGACTAACTGTCCCAGTTTGCTCAGTAGAAGGGGCCCTCAGTCAGGGGAGGTTCAGTTTGAAAAACCAGGACATTCTGGGAAAATTGGGACAAGTCGGTCAGGGTTTTTAAGAGAGGCCCACGTGCTCCAGTGCTAAGTTTGGATAGAGCTGGTTGGACTGGAGAGGACACCTGGCCCGGGGACAGCTCATTACTTGGCATGAGGAGACGATTGGAGCCAATTAGATTCCCCCCCCCCTGAGATATTGTTTGGTAACAGGGAAAGAATTGATGAGCAGCGGAAAACCATCTGCAAGTTCATTAACTAAAGGGTGGCAGGAAGGTTCAGTCAAGGAGTGAGGGAGAGGGACTTTGATGGAGAAGCAGATTCTTCAAGGCCTCCTGCCGGCCCCAAGGTCTGTTTTGTTCTTCTTTGAATTTCTCTGCCAGTGTCCTCAAAGTAACTGCGTAAGCCCCTGCCCTCTAGTTCACTCGCTATCACTGGTGAAATCTCAGTTCCTCACAAGCCAAGAGGCCTTTTCAACACCCCTCGGCGCTGCCCATCAGTTTCATCTTTGGCCTCCAGCCTGACCGGCCAACATGGGCTTCTCACCTAACTTTGTTAGAACTTGTACATCTTGAATGATGCCAAGTTCAGAAATCTTCTTGGAAAAGTTGCTTCTGGGTGGTAGCCTGTGGGCCAGGGGCCGGCGCAGGAGGAGGCCCAGGATGAGACTGTCTGGGTCCCCTGGTGGGGTATCTGGGGCCCTCGCTTCCTGACCTCAGCCTGCCTCCCCTTCCTACCTCCTGGCCCTTCTGGCCTGGCCTAGGCCACACCCCTCTCTGCAGCTGAGAAGGGAAGATGTCATCTTGACCCCTCCGTTGACTGCCGTGCCCCGGGTCTTTCCTCTGCTGGTCACACTATAGCTTTCTTGTCATTCAGGTTTTAGGTCAAGTATCGGCTCCTTAGGGACATTACCTGTGCTGTCTCAGCTACTCTCTTCTTCCTCTCCCCAGCTCTTAGGAATTTTTTATTTTTTTTTTTTTGGTACTGGGGATTGAACCCAGGGATGCTTAGACTCTGGGCCACATCCCCAGCCCTATTTTTCATATTTTATTAGAGACAGGGTCTTGCAGAGTTGCTAAGTGCTTCACTAAGTTGCTGAGGCTGGCTTTGAACTCTCGTTCCTCCTGCCTCAGCTTCTGGAGCCGCTGGGATTACGGGTGTGCGCCACCGCGTCTGGCTCTCAGGCACCTTGACAGCACTGTTCTGATTTATGTTCTCATTCATCTTCCTGCAATGTCAAACGATGTGACTGCCTTTGGTGTTGTTCTGTCCCCTGGGCCTTGGGGAGGACTTTCTGCCTGGGTCTCTCCAGAGTCTAGGACGCCACCTCCCAGGGGAGCAGGCACTGTGGCTGGGTGAGTCCATCGGTGACAGGGAAAGACAGCTTGCTGCAGTACTAGCGGTTTGGCCCCCATCATGGTCAGCCTAAGGGGGCAGCTGGTGACCATCCTAGCTTCCGGACCATGAGTGTGACTTGGAATCCTAATGCTTTTAGGGAATGGGGCATGCTTTGTGGGAAGCCTCTAATGTCTTCCCCCTGCACACGCCATGGCAGGCTCTGCAGGGCTTGACCTCAGATGACCAACGTCATCTCCTTCCTGTGTTCCTTTCTCAAGCAGCATCTTGTCATTTCTTGAGTCGGGTGTCTCTGGGCCTCCCCACACACTGCTCCCCACGCCCAGACTGTGCCTCCTCTTGTTTTATCTGCAGCCCAGAGAAACCTTGCAGGACCTCGCCAAGCGCCTTCCACAGGACTTTGGCTCCAGGGATCCCCTTACTCATTTGCTTATTTGCTTTGGTGTCATCCGACCGGCCCTCCCCACCCACCTCCATTCAAGTTTCAAAGTGGAGACATCATCTTTTTATTTATTTTTTTCCTATCTCTATATCCCCAAATCCAGAACATATTTGATAAATATGGATTGAACGGATGAATGGAAGAATGAATGAACAAGCTGTTTTAAAACCAGAGCCAGGCGCCGCGGGAGACCATCTCCAATATTTTACCGACTTATGGCCAATAATTCTGCACGTTGCATGATCCCATTCAGTCACCTGTCAAGGTTTGCATTCAAGGCACCTTCAAAGGCACCTGAGGAAGTCTGCGCTTCAGAATGAACGCTGTGTGTTTTATGGAAAATGTCTCACAGGCTTTCAGCTTCACCCAAATTAAAAATGTTCCCGTTCCCGGAGCCCCTGTGCTCTGCAGGGACACCCCCAGTCCTTGTTTTGCTCCTCGCACAGGCCTGCACTGGGCCCCAGCTCATTTTCCAAAGATTGCCTGGGCCTGTCATTCAGCCCTCCTTTCCCAGGTGGGCTGGGCCTCCTTCAGAATGGACGAGTTCTTGCAAACAGATGCTCCAGAGAGCATTGACATCTACAGGAGCATCAGAGGAAACCAGAGCACAGAAAACAAGACGCTGCTGAAAGATCCCCTCCGGTGGCCTTCCCGGGGCCCAGCTCCTGGAGATTAGGAAGGAGCTCTCCCTCAGGGTGAGCTCAGGGAACTCAGCAAGAGCCTGATCCCACATGCAGCACAGGACAATGACCTCCTCACAACAAGCAGCATCTTTCCTGAGTGCCCCGAGAGGAGGGTCTGGCCTGTCCTTGGGAGGAAGTAGCCAAGCCCTGGTTACCCCCAGAGGGTTTGCATTCCTGCTCAGATCATCCCTGTAAAGCAGTGAAGTCTGAAGACCTTTTGTATTAAGTGAAAAGAGTGTCACCCCAGACTCTGGTCTTGTTCTGCAACTGGATGTCATGTGACTCTGGATGGCTCCCTTCCCCTCTGTGGCCCTTGGGGTCCCCATCTTTAAAACGAGGCTGTCTGACTGGTCTCTGAGGGTCTCCGTTTTCATTTTGGTGGCTCTTGGTCTTGGCTGCAGGTTAGAATTGACCTGGGGAGTGAGGAGAGCCCAGGAGGTGGCATTCTTTTAAGGAGTCCCAGAGGTTCAGAAATCTGGCCTGTTCTAGCAGGTCAACCCAAGGAGTGGCAGGTTCGAAGACAGGACCATGAGCCTGTTGAGGCTTTTAGTTATTTTATTTTCTAGAAGTGTCTGTGGTAACTCCAGATGACTGGATTCTCAGTATAGCTGGTGGCCTGTCTTCCAACTGTTGAATGGATTCTTCTGCACCTGTTACTTAAATCTCCTCGCCCACCCCACCCCACAGGACCTTATGATCTCTGATGGAGATAAGTTCTGGGCTGCTCCTTCCTGGCTGTGTTGGGACATTGTTTTGATCTTTTGTTTCCTGAGTTTAAAACTGTAGGTGACCTGTGCCTCTCTCTTCCAGTGCTATGAGAATTGCAGGAGGTAATGCACATACAGCGCCCAACAGCATAGCATGCCTGGCACATGATAGATGCTCACTTAATATTACCTCCATTCATCTTCCCTGACATATATTAAAATGTCTTTGCACAGGACTACTTCCCCTCAAAGTACATTCTGAGGAGTACTGCTTCCTGTGCAAGAGGCTTCCCACAAGATGTATTTTAAAGGAATTTTATGATTCAATGAATTAGAGGAAAATCTTTATGACATACTCTCTTTTTGAGGTAGTATTCGGTAACATACTGTTAAACCAGTTTACTTAAAACCCACAAATAAAACCCCAGACTTGTAGCATTTGCTGGTTTCTGGGTCTTAAATACTCCTACTACGGTCAAGTTCAAGTTCCCAATGTAGCATCATTGAAAGGTAAAAGCTGACTGCAGCACAATGCTGAGATCGTTGTTAGCATGCCGTCGACGCTGATATATTCTCTAACAAGGCTGTTTGACTTAGTTCACTGTTTCCCAAATGTATCAGATCATGGAACCCTCTTGTCTCCTCCTCATCGCTTCCATCCTGTGGAAGTGGCATTTCCTGGAAGTCACTTTGGGCATGGCTGATGTGAGATGTCGTATGTGTCTGCTTATTTTTTCCCCCAAACTTCATCAACACTTCATCATTAAAAAAAGCGAATGTGTGGTTCACATAGTTGGGGTGCCCTGCAAGGAGAGGGGTACAGAGAAGCCACCACTCCCTGCTTTAAGGAGGAGACGGAGGCTCAGGGTGGCGTGACAGCTGAGCGGGGATTAAGCAGAACACGGAGGTTTGATTCTCGGGGCCGAGGATGGGCCCAGCCAGGGCTGGGGATGCAGGGAGAGCCCCGGCAGGAGGTGGCTGTCAGCTGAGCCTTGGAGCCGGGAGGATGAGGGCGGTTTAGAGAGAATCAGAGGAGATGCTGGCACTGCCATGGGTAAAGGCTGAACAGAGACCCGGACAACACGAGCGTGGTTTTACCTTTTGTTAAAGGTGGAGTGTGTGACGCTATTCCTACACATGTTCACAGGGGGTGCTGACCAAATCAGGATAATTTGCATTTCCATCTCCTTAAAATTTCTTTGTTGGGGGTCTTGGAGCTCTCCTATGGTCCTTCCTTCAACCACAGTCACCTGGGTGCACCACGACGGAAACTTCTTCCTCCTGAAGGAGCTTGTTTGGCTGCCCCGCCCCCACCCCACCTGGGTCCTTCAGATCTTACCTCGAGCCCCCAGAGCTCCATCTTCAAAGGGCAAAACTCCCTATTTGAAGACCACGCCCCTTCCTGTGGCCTCCTCAGACCTGTGTGTGTCCGTCTCTGACACAGGGTACACCTCTTCGTGCCTGTGTGCTTCATGGTCAGCTCTTCTGAGGGCTCCCCTTGCAACCGCGTTCATGGGTGGAACCACTCGGGTGCTTTAGAGTTCGATTCTCTTGGATGGAAGAAGGGGCTGGAGCCTCATGCTGACCCTGAACTTGATATTGAAGGAGAGCACTCTTTTTCCGGTTGGCAAACATTCTGTGCCTACCCTAGAGCCCCATGAGGAGCAGAGCCACCCCATCAAGTAATAATAGGGGCTGTTATTTTTTTGTTGTGGTGAAGACACACACATCACCTAAAACTTGCCATTTAAGTATACAGTTCATTGGCACTAATTTTTATGCACCATCACCACCATTTCTAGAACTTTCTCATCTTTCTGAATGAAAACACTTCATCCATTACCAACTCTCCATTCACTTCTCCTGCTCCGTGGGTCCTAAGTGCCACCCTAAGACACTTACATATATCAATCCACTTAACCTTGATGTCACCCATGAGGCAACTTTCTCCACTTTACACAGGAAGAAACTGAGGTCAAGAAGCTTGCTCAAGCCACCGAGCTAGCAAGCAGCAGACCAGAATCCAAACTGGGCTAGATCCACCTCTGAGCCCACCGTGCACTACTTGGGCTACTTTGTCTGACCCCCTGGGAGGCCCTTGAGTCTCCTGGGTGGGTGAAGGCTGTAAGTCCCCAGCCCCTGGGGGACCGGTGGCCAGCATGTCCTTCTCTCCCTAATCAGATGAATGAGGCTCTGGCAGAGATCTGGGGTAGCCAGATCACCCTGGGCCGTGAGCCCAGTGCATGTGACTAGCAGGGAATCCGTCTCCCTGGGTTGTATCTAGACGTGCTCAGGAAGGAGTGGGACCAGGTCTGGCAGTCCCAGCCTCTGAGGTGGCTCTTTATCCTGGAGGTGGCAGTGGGAGGCTCAGGGTGATGTCAGACTTGGGCAAGCTGAGGGCTGGGGCTCGGGAAGTGCCGGGCAAGACAGGCTCTTGGCAGAGGCGGCTCACTCCGCACTTGAAAACAGCCACCTCGGAGCCGCCTCCAGCTCACAAGAATAGTCAGGCTGGAGAGGGGGGCGGAGGTGAAGAGTTCCTGGCGGTGCGCGCAGACATGTGGAATCTGACTGACAAGGCTGCCGAACACCCTCCCTGGGGATCTGACGGGAAACCCAAGCTCTGGTCTCGGGTTCTGTCTGCAACCCTCCGTGGCCTCCCTCCCTGGTGGCCTCCCCTCCAGCTCGCCTGTGGGTGCATGTACGCACGGACGTACCTCTGTGTGTTCAAAATATTCAACAAGCAGGCTTTCTGTAGCTATTTCAGGTCCAATCACGTCAAGCCCAGACAGAGATCCGAGGCGACTAGCTGGTGTTGCTTCCTGTCAAATTCCTCGGCCTTCTTGGAATCAGACTCACAAGGTTCGCTTACAGAGCCAGGATGTCTTTCTCAGCTGCAGCGGGGCGCCCAGGGAGCCATTGTGGCCATATTACTCCCAGACTGGCGGGTAGGCGACGACGGGGAGGGGCCCGGGTTGGGGCGTGCACACCCTGATCCCCACGCTCTTCCATATCCCCTCCGGTCCCCGTCAGGATCGCCCAGGTCCTGTCCCCACCCAATACATCCATCCTGGTCTCTGCTACGTCTGCCGTGCTCCTCGAAGTCTCGCTGCTCTGCCCTCCAGCTCTGCCAAGGAGGAGAGCAAAGAACGGCCACTGAGGGGACGCCAGGGGGACCCTGGACCCAAAGTCAGCCAAGCACGCTATGAAAGGACACCAAGGGACAGGACGAGGCAGAACGAAGCACAGGAAAATCGACAACATCATCGGATCCACAAGTGGTCTGCACAGGGGGTTACCAGCCACAGGCTGGTAGCTCATCGATACGTTCAAGGAAATCAAACAAAAAGGGGACAATTTTCACAAGGGACTTGAAATCGACAGTCAATTCCAGAACTGAAAGGTGCACGATGCGTTTTAAGTAACCAAAATAAAGGGTTAACATAGTTCAGATGCAGCTGAAGGAAGGGCCAAGGACCAGGGGACAGGTGGGTAAAGCACCCTGAGAGGCCACCGTGATGGCGCCCATGCACCTGTCTCTCTCCACCTCTCCCCGTCGTCACCTGCTCTACAGGCACCCAGCGCCCCCTGCGTGTTCTTGCGTGTGTCTTCCCTGCTTCCCAGAAGCTTTCCCTTTCCATCTGGTGGATCTACCCTTGCTGGTCAAGGAAGGCCATTTCCTTCCCCCAGGCCCCCTCCCCAGGCTTCTCTGGATTCTTTCCTCAACCCCTTTTTGAGGGCTGGGCGGGAGGTGTGACTCCTCCGAAGCAGTTCTTAGAGCCATGACTTGACATTCACGGGTCTCTCCCTCCTTCTAGACTAGGACCTGACCCAAGCTAAAGCACAGGGACCTCTTATCTTTTTCAATTCCTAGTGAAACGCCTGGCTCCCCATTGGTGCTGCCAATCACGGTGAGTGACACAAGGACCAGATTCCTGTAGGACGCGGCTGAGCGTCTTCCTGACCAGTGACAAACCAATCCAGGGGAAGCTGTGATTTGAACTTGAACATCTTCACTTGTTTGTTTGTGGCTTTCTCCCCCACCACATCTAAACTCCATAAGGACAGGGGTCGGTCTGTTCATGGTTGGATCCCAAATGCCCAGAATATACTTGGTGTTTAAGAAATGTTTGTTGAGCGAGGAAAATACTCCTTCTAACACCCTCAAGGAGACGGGGCCAAGGACGGACAGCGGGCCATGCAGCTTGGGTGTTTTGAGTCCACTGAAGGTTGGACTCCAGAGGCGACAGACCCCGCAAGAGAGGGGAGAAGGCCGCAGGGAGAGGCTTTGAAGCCGCCCAGGGACTTAGCACGTCCGGAGAGCAGCCTTCTCGCTCTAAGTCTTGGTTTTAGCCATTTAAGGGCAGGGGTAGTACCTGCCCCGTGTCCTCCTCTGTGAGCTGGACCTGGATCCTGAGAAAGGAGCATGAGAGGCTGTGCTCTGGGTTACCCACATTGTGTCATTTGGCAGGGGGTCACCTGAGTCACCTGAGTTTGTCTTCCGGTTTGGTCACAGATTGCCTGTTCCTTCCAGTTTGGACACACCGAGCTCCGTCTCCATCCTCAGCACCTCCGAGGGGGTTTCTGTGCTCCTTCTCAGTGGACCTCGCTACGCACCCACAAGATGATTATGGGTGCTGGTTAAAATGAGGAAGCAGCCCAGAGGAGCCAGATGACTTGCCCAGGCATTCCCTGGGGAACAAGATGGCTCAGAACTCCAACCTGCTTCTTTTTGTGTTATCCAAGCTCATCATTCTGGCCTGCCTCGTTCAAGGTCATGTGCTCGGCCAAACCAAGCCTAGAACCCAGGTGTCCAGGACCTCTGTCTCGTGTCATTGCGCTGCCTGACAGACAGCCAGGTTGGGATTCTCAGTCATCACCCTGGGGTGCTGTTTGGCCGGCTGAGAAAACTTAGGAACAGAGTCCACAAGTTAGGCACCGTGGCCACAAACCTCGTGGCCTTCCACCGTGCCACCCACAGCTGCACCCGGCAGCCCAGGATGAGGAAGCTGTTATGAGTGTCGCTTGACTTGGTTCCAGGCCTGGAAGGAACTCAGCATGACTGGACGGCCGCCCGTGGCTCAGAAGCCCCCTGCCCAAGGCCCTCTCGGCCCTCTGGGGACTCTGCCCTGCTGCACAGCCCCCTCTGGGTACCCCTCTCCCTGCCCCGGAGGGAGGGAGGGGGAGCAGCCGCTCACATCCGGGTCCTCGGGGGTTTCCGGTGCTGTGGCCGGAGCCAGAGGGTCTGGTTTCCATTAGCTGTACTTTTGCTGTGAAATGAAGTGCTCTTTGAACCTGTGGAGCAGGAAAGCCGTTTACACCCTGAGAAGAAGGGAGCCGGCTCCAGCACATTCCCTGCCTTTTATCTCCTGGGCGGGGCCCTTGGCAGGCGGCTGCCCCCACCTTCTGGCCCAGCCTGGGGAGGGTGGCTCTGGGGTTGGGGGGATCACGCCTCTCTCCCAGGTGTGGGGGGGAATCACACTCCCACTCTTTCCTGTCCCCATCTTTCTCCTGGTCCTTCCCCTGTCCAAGGGGGCTTCAGTAAAGCCCCCAGAAATGGCCCATCCATCCACCTGCTCATCCTTCCATCCCTCCACCCATCCCTCTACCCATCCATCAGCCATCCATCCTTCTGCCATCTATCCACCCATCCCTCCATCTATCCACCCATCCCTCCATCCATCCACCATCCCTCCATCCATTCACCATCTATCCATCCACCCACCCAGCCATCCATCCATCCATCCATCCATCCATCCTCTACCATCCATCCATTCATCCATCCATCTACCCACCCACCAACCCATCCATCCACCATCCATCCATCCACGTATCCATCCAACATCCATCCATCTAACATCCATCCATCCACCCACCTATCTATCCATCCACCATCCATCCATCTGCCATCCACCCACCATCCATCCATCCATCCATCCATCCACTCACCATCCATCCATCCTTCCATCCACCCACCTACACAACCATTGATCCTGATAGATTCAGACAACTTTGGAATCAGGAAAGTCCTTGGGTATGATCTGGCTCATTCTTTCGCTTTACCAATTATAAAGTGGAAACCCAGAGAGTTAAATTGCTCAAGGTCATACAGCAAGTTCATGGATTGACTCCACAAATAATCATGGAGCACTTGTTAAGTGCAGGATTCCTGTCCCACCCGCACCTGTGTACTGTGACTATAGCTGTGAAAACATGCATGCAAGTGTCTCAGACTTCATTATTATTCTAGTTAATAAATAAACATGACAATATCAGGTGATGGTAAATGCTTCAAACTACAGCAGAGGTGCCAGAGAAGAGTGACTGGGCCGGGGGCGGGGGGAGGGCAGAGAATGAATGCACACAGGATGGTAGGGCAGGATCTCTGAAAAGGATCTGGGTGATGACGAAGGATCATGCCATGGGAACCTCTAAGGGAGAGCATTTTAGGTCGGGGTAGCTGGTGCAATGGCCCTGTGGTGGGAATAAACTTAGCTTACTTAAGAAGCCTGGCACAGCATGATCAAATGAGCAGAGGAGGCAGGGTGTAAGACAAGGCAAAGGGTGAGTTCATCCTGACGGGACTACAAACCCCAGCATTTAATTTTTTTTTCAGTTGGAAGACATGAAGGGTCTTAAGCTGGAGACTGGCAAGAAGGGTTTTCTCAAAAAGGCTTCTCCATCCACCACCAGAATAAGAGAGGCCAGGGAGGGGTGTGGGGGAGGCTGGCTGCAGGGTGCAGGGACAAAGAAAGTAAAAGACGAGGGTGGTCTCTGATCCTGGCCCACGGCGGGGAGGGCAAGAGTCGGGGCACACTTTGGAGACAAGGGGGTGGTGTTCACGATCTGCATGTGCCTCGGGCTTGGGCTGTGGAGGACAGAGAAGGCCAGGGCTTCGTTCTGAGCCCCCTGGGTCCGTGGCCATGCCCTGGTGGGAGGGAGGGAAGACGGGAAAGGAGCCGGTGTCAGGACGGAAGCCAGGCGTTCTGTCTGGAAGCTCAACGGGAGAGGCCCCCTGGGCACTCGGGTGGGCAGGGAGGCGGATGGACAGACGCCTGGGGAGAGTGGCCGGGGCCCGTTTCTGGGGCTCCTAGGTCCACGGACGCCTGCACACAAACCCACGGGGCTGGGGGAGGCGCTGACCCTCAGAAGGGCCACTGCGCGCTCTGGACAGGGGGTCTCCAGGTTCTAGGAAGGTCTCCCCCGTCCCAGCTCCAGGCTGGGGAAGGGGCCTTGGAACTGTCAGGATCCAGGGGCAGCAGACCTTGGCCATGACCCAGGGAACCAGGGTGGGCCGGCAGACGCTGGCCCCTTGGGAAATACCACTCATAGAAGCCTCCTGGGAGACGCTTGTCAAGGTCACCAGGCAGCCTGCCCTGCCACCTCACTGTCCCCAGCGTCTCCGGGGCTTAGCAGCCTGGGCCCAATCAGCCCCATTTCACTGACGAGGAAATGGAGGCTCCAGGGAACCCAGTGACCTCTCCAAGGTCACCCAGAGGAAGAGTCCAGCCTTCAATGTGGGCCCTCTGACACCAAACCGATTCTGCTGCGCTCTGGCCCGGACCCGTCTTCAGTGGCAAGGGCCAGGGGCAGAGTCTGGAGTCGGGCCACCAGGGGCTCAGCTGACCTGACCACTCCCGGATGCTGCGACCTCAGGTGCAGTCCCCCTCATGGCTCCTGTTCCATGGGGCTAGTCGGAGTGCCCACTCCAGAGGGTACTTAAGGGGACATTATTGATAAAGTGCTAAGAACAAGCTGGGAAGCAGACCGGGCGTCGGCCTCCTGGTGACAACTACTTCAATATCCGCCCAGTGGAGCCAGGAGGGCCCAGAACCCGAGGGAGGGCCGACCTGCCCAGGGACAGCTGGGGAAACCGAGGCCAGAGGAGGAGGCGAGGCCGCCTTCCAGGCCAGCTGGCTCTGGGACGTGGGGGCAGGGGAGCTCTCCTGCCTGCCAGGACCTCCCCCAGGAGCCCGGCCTCCATGTCCTCCATTCAGGTGGACTTTCTGCTCTGGCTCGGCTCCCGGAGGAGCCCCTGCGCCCCTTTATGAAAACAGCGAGAGTCACTGGGCGAGGCCTCAGCCGGATGCTCTTAAGGAACTGGCAGGTCGCGCAGGAAACGGTGCTAAGTAAAAACCGCAGAACAGCACATGCTTGTGGCTGCTGGCTGCGGCCCCGTCCCCGCCCCAGGACCCGGGAGACGGTGGCTGGAGGCTGTGCCACGTGCAGGGGCCTCGGGAACCTGGTCCTGGCGCTGCTGACCATACGTGGCCATGTGACAGCAAACGCCATGTCTCAGGGCACATTGTAAAGTCATAGCAAAGTAGGGTGGCCGGGTGGGCTACTGACATTAGAAACAGGGAAGGCTAACCCAGAGCAAAGCTGCCCGTGCTGGGCGAGCCTGTCATAATGTATCTTTTGAAACTAAGGCCCAGAGAGGGACAGCAAATTGTCTAAGACACCCAGCATGCAGTGGTGCAGCAGGGGAAAGAACCTAATCTAATGCTGCACCCAATCTAATGCTGTTTAATAGTCCTTCCTTGCTGAGCAGCCCACCCCCTGTCCACCCTCTAATGCACCCCTTTCTGTGTGGGTTGATTGTTTAAGAACATAAACTCCAGGGCAGAAGATCAGCATTCAATGTATCCTCTGCATCTTCCTAGCTGGGTGACCTTATGCAAGTTAAGTAACCTCTCTGTGCTCAGTTGTTGATATGTGTGGTTTTGGTTTTTAATAACATGGAGGAGAATAAGGTGAGTAGAAATCCCTAATAGGATTTCTGGAATGTTCAGTGTGATAGTCCATGTGAAGCTCTTAGTATAAAGTCTGACAAACAAGTGAGGGCTCAATAAAGTCTTTCTGATTTTATAAATAAATAAATAAGTAAATAAAATGTGTGTGTGTGTGTGTGTGTGTGTGTGTATTTTTGGGGGGTGGTACCAGGGATTGGATTCAGGGGTACTTGGCCACTGAGCCATATCCCCAACCCTATTTTGTATTTTATTTACAGACAGGGTCTCACTGAGTTTGCTTAGCGCCTCACTCTTGCAGAGGCTGGCTTTGAACTTGTGATTCTCCTGCTTCAGTTCCCCGACTCACTGAGATTACTAGCGTGCGCCACTGCGTCCGGCTCTTATTATATTTTTAATGTATCAAATGTCTAGTGAGTGGCTGCTGAGTGCCCCAAAGAGTTCATCAAGGGGGAGGAAGAAATAAAAGGAAATTTTGGTTTGCGGCAGCGGCGTTGAAACCAAAATTTCCTGCTAAGAAACTGAACAGACACTTCCCAGAAGAAGAAATACAATCAATCAACATCTATATGGAAAAGTTCTCAATATCTCTGGCAATTAGAGAAATGCAAATCAAAACTACTCTAAGATTTCATCTCACCCCTGTCAGAATGGCAATCAATCTCCTGGGTGTGCGGAGACCTGTGCGGCAGCCACAGGAGGCTGGTGCCCTGGGCCGGGTTCAGCTGGACCTAGCTCCTCTCAGCCCTGCCCTTTGCTCCTCGGGGCTTCAGCCCTGGTTTTGGCACATGCCCCGAGTACCAAAGTGTCCTCGCTTGTTCTGCTCCTCCCAGAAGCCCTTCTCTTATCCGAGGAGAGGGTCTTGGAGGACCCCAGACTATATACAAGTGTGTCACGGGAGCGCTGGCCTCCAGAGAGCCTGCGCCGTAGTCCGCGAAGTCCAGGCCTCTCCCCACAACCCGGCGCAAACCTCTTGGGGGAACACAGAGGGGGACTGAAGTCTGTACCCCTGTCGACTTTGGGTGTCATGCTCACAAAATGTGTCATCAACTGTCACACGGCCACTTCTGGGCAGCCATGAGAGCAGAGTGTGAGACCCAGGACCTGGAGGAGAGGTCACTGGCCCCTGGGTCACCACACCCAGGCATTTCGGTCTGTCCAGCTGCTGCTGCTGGAGCTCGGGTCTCCCGCCCCTCCCTGCCAGGTGCTTCCAGGTATGGGTGCCTAAGTACTGCACCGAGGAGGGAGCGGGGGAGGGTGTGGTAGGAGAGCAGAAGGTGGAAACAGACGGAAGGGCATCTGGACTTGCCTGGTCTCTTTGTTCCAATCAAGTCCTCCAAGGATGGGTGGGATCCCTGTTTATAGCGGCTCAATTCACAAGAGCTAAGCTGTGGCGCCAACCTGTGCCCTTCAACAGATGAATGGACAGAGAAATTGTGACATATGTACACAATGGAGTATTACTCAGCCATAAAGAAGAATGACTTTATGACACTGGCTCCTAAATGGATGGATCTGGAGACCACTATACTGAGTGAAATAAGCCAATTCCCCCCCAAAACCAAAGGCGGAATGTTTTCTCTGATATTTGGCTGCTGACCCGCAAAAAGGGAAGGGGAGAAGAAGAGCAGTTCAGTGGCTAGACAATGGGGAGTGGAGGGAAGGGGGTGTTGGGGAGAGGAAAGACAGTGGAATGCGTCGGCCATAACTGTCCTGGGCTCCTATGTGAACACACCACGGGGAACCCCACCTCGTGCCCATGCGGTCCTGGTTAGAATAAGACATGCTCCATGCTTGTATAATTATATCAAAATGGACTCTGCCGGCGTGTATAACTAAAAAGAATCAATGAAAAAAGACATTTGGACTCAGAATTGTTAAAAAACAAAAAAAAAAAGAAAAGAAAGAAAGAAAGAGGAGTGGGTGGGGACATTACAGGCAAACCCCGGTGAAATCACTTAAGGGTGACGAGAGACTCCGGGCACAGCTGAGCTAGCCTCTTGCTGGCTCCTGTCTTTCTGTCCCACGAGCATCCAGAGGATCTCCTGATGACGTCATCAGACAAGCCCACCCTCCTCTTGGCCTCCTGGTTCTGTCCACACGGGCTCGCTCTCTGGTCCCTGAACACACGGCGCCCTCCTGCCTCAGGGCTGAACTCCTGCCCTCCCTTGGTCTGGGAGCCCTCCCTGCAGAACTCTGAAGCTCCTCACTCCACATAATTTGGGTCTCAGCTCAGACACCACTTTCTCAGCGAGGGTGACCTTGGCCGTGTACCTTGGTTTGAGTTCCTCCTCCCAGACGCTGAAAGAGGTTGACGCGGGGGCTTCTTGGCGAGGTGATCCCCGGGAAAGGGTGACGGAGATGGCTGTGTTGCCAGCGTGTGCTCCTGATTGTTACCCCTGGGGGAGTCTGAGGTCTGGTCCCTAAGGTATCTTGTAAAACATGCCATAGAGCCACCCCACAGAGGGACAGAGGGCTTGGAGGGTTTGTCCCCTGGTTCTGGTCCTCTTGGTTGCAGGTTACCCAGGGGTTGGCCAGTCCCTGTGTGTGGTGGAGCATGCTCAGTGGGCACCAGGGAAGGCTTTACAAAGGAGGGGAGGAGAGACGAGGTGGGGGATGTCTGCGCTGGAAACTGGCTATCGAAGGTGCCAGCGAAGGCAGGGAACAGCCGAGGGGGTGCGGGGTGGGCCACCCATCCCACCTAGGGCTCCTCTGTCCAGGAGACCTTATCTTCTTTATAGTCCTTCTCTCTACGGGGTTTGCTTCTTCAGCTGTTCCTTTGTGAATTGCTTGTTTCTCACTCTTCTAACCACAGCGACCCAAGGCTGGGGACCTCTCAGCTCATGAGTCTCTCCCCAAGCCCCAGAATGGGGGCTGGCACAAAGTAGATCCTCAATAAACACTGAAAGAAGGAGTGAATGGACAAATCTGTGGATGAATGATCCCCCTGGCCTGGGAGCAGAAGCTGGGGTAGGGCTTAGTGGGAAGCTGGTACCAGGCAGCCAGGTGGATGATGGACAGGGAGCAGTGGACGGTGGAGACCGTGGGGCAGGAAGAGGGGGATGGACAGCTGCTCATAATTACCGTGGGCAGGTTATAAGGCATCTTTGGGGGACACTCCCATATACTGGGGATTACACCGAGGGGAAATGAAGTCCTAATACCCAGGTTTGGGAACTTTCCAGCCCTAGCCACCCTATTATCAAGAACTGAGTTTGTATAAACACTTCCTCTCTTAATAAATTAGAGTGGGTTCAAGGTCACCCCTGTAATGACATCACTCACTGACTCACATCCAATCCACTTTCCTGCTTTGGGGGGTGCGGAGGTCGGTTTACAGCAGGCATCTGCTCGGCGGGCGTGCAAGGCAGAGGGCCGGTGTGTTCCACACCATCGGAGTCCCTTCATGTCCATGGCTTGCTGAGGGACCTTGGGCAAGTGATACTGCTCCTCGGAGCCTCAGTTTCCTCTTTTGTCACCTACAAGCTGAAGGTGGTAAAACTACCCTTTAAGATCCTGTGGGCTTTGGTGGAGTTTAAGAGTGGACCCTGGACCGGGAGCAGTCTTTAGATAATGACCTAATAATAGTGCCCTCACCATCATGATGCAGAGGCTGATGGAAAGGTGAGGCTCCCGGCTCCCTCCCGACTCTACCCTGGATGAGTAATGACGGCCCCGCTAGTCACACCATGTTGGCTCCATTGATGTCACCTGGTCTAATGCCCTTAGACAATGACATTGTCTAAGACGGAGAATAGTCCTAGCGGTGGTGGCTGCCATGACTGAGGGTGTGTTTTGAATATTTTCCAACCCATGGGGCCAGCTGAACCTACTGTGAGCTGGTTCCATTGAACATCACCTTGAGTGGTGCCTGTCACTTTGACACTTCATGCACTAAGTGTGGGGACCCTGTGGCTTCCCACGTGTGAGTCCTGCGGCTCCCGGGCTTTCCCATTTCAGTTGATGTTCTCCTCGTGGGTCAATCGACTGATCCTGATCCGATTCCCTGTGTATCTCGATGTGCCCAGATGAACGGCTGCTGTCATGAAGAGTGCTCTGGTCTAGGTGCCCGCGCTAGTTCTCAGGTCACCTTCAGACAAGAGCGGGAGTTTGGTTAACACCTCTCACCCCTGAGCCGTGCGCTGCTCAGGGTTTGTGGATGCCTGCGGGTGTGGGGCCTGTCCTGCCGGTCACCTTGCTGGCCGCTGTCCCCTTCGCCGTGTCCTCTGCTGCACAGGCAGGACCTCTGCTGGGGTGCACCTCCCTGCCTTCCCCTGGGGAACTCCCTCTACCCTTTGTGTCACCATCAACGTCACCTTCCAGGTTGGCCTTCCTGACCCCTGGACAAGGTCAGTGACCTGATCCTGGGTCCCAGAGTTTCCCGTGCTCTTCCCTTGTCACATCATCAGAGCTGCAACTACTCATCTCCTCGCTGTCTTTCCTGCTGGCCTGTGAGCTCCCTAACGGCAGGGACCACATCGGCCTCGTCCACTCTGGTATCCTTGGTGCCCAGCTCCTGGGTGGCGTCCATCAGCGCATTTTCAGTGAACACGTGCACACGGTGCGGGCAGGGCAGCGTCTTGGAGGAGGAACCAGGAGCAAAGGCTCTTGTCTGACCTCTGCCACCCTCACCGGGGGGCATGGGTCCTCTGGCCATTGAAGCTTCAGATAGCGTTCTGGGGCTGGGATTCAGGAAGCCCGGGGACATCACCGCACCTAACTTTATTGGGTGACCTTGAAAAGGTGACTTCCTGTTTCTGGTGCCTGCAGCATCACAATCCATAAATCTGGGATGAGGCTGCAGCCTTGGTTTCTGGGGAAGCTGACAGAGGACAAGTGAGGTAATGCCCAGGAAGTTCCCAGAAAGATACCGCTTCCCAAGAGCCTGGGCCAGGCCTTTACATGCAGGACACAACCCGGCTCCTGGCTTGGCCATCAGTGATGTCAAGGCTGGTCGCCGGGGAACTGCCAAGGCCGGACTCTTGCCAGCCAGGGCCGTGGCACTCTGCTCCCCAACCTGCAGCCTGGCGCCCGTCTCCCTGTCTCACGTTGGTGCAGGATCAAGACCAGGGATGGACTTGTGGGCTGCATCCTCCACAGTGAATGTAAGGACCTTTCCAGGGTTTCCAGATGGTTCTAAATAAACTACTGAGAATCAAGAAGCCAGGAGCTGTGGTAAGAGGCCACTGGGGGTGGCACTTAGGACAGACCTAAAGGCAGACCACCTGGCTTTGGAATCCAGCTCCACTGCTCGGCTCAATAATGAACCACCTCTCTGGGCCTCAGTTTTCTTGTATGTAAAACGGGTACCCATTAAAGCCAGCACAGAGGAGACCTTCTATACACATTGCTGTTAACCTTGTTGTTTTCTTTTTATGACGTCCCCGAAGAGTGGCAAGCCCTTTCACTGAGATGAGCTGTTAGCGTGGAACTCCCAGTGAGATCCCATTCTCTCCTTGGTCAATGAGGCAGGGACCCACTGGAGATGGGACTCGTCCTGTTCAAGGTTTGTCCCACAACCTGGGACGGTGCCTGGCACACAGCAGCCTTTGACAAACACTTGTTAAGCCAATGGATTTGATAAGACCGACACAAGACCTCTGGAGACAGGGAGTATTATAGATGTCATTTTGCAAATGAGGAAACAGGGTGCCATACCACAATGGGGGACTTCAGAGTTCAACCCGCCCTACCCTGCATCGGACACTCTTTCTACCACCTTCTGTCTCTTGGTGACTCCCTTCACTATTGTTGCTTAGCAAAGATGGTGCAGGCAGCAAAACAAAATGGTAAGATCATGGTCCCTGGATCCAGAAGGACAGGTTCAAATCCCAGCTCCACCACTTTCAAGCTCTGGGACCATGGAAGAGTCATCGGGTCATCCTGGGCCTCCTCACCTTATCTGTAAAGTGGAGGTCAATAGTGCCTATATAGCCCCTGAGGTAGATCTTACTGCCCTGTTGACTCTTGGGGCTGTGACATAGGTGAGCCTAATCACTAAGGACAGTACATTTCCAGAAGGTGGGGACCATTTACTTCACTTCCCCAAACTTGCTTAGAACCTGTGGATGGGAACCATGTTTACTGAGCATCTACTAAGTGCAGGCGCAGTGCCGGGGCTTTCCATTTGCTCTCTCATTTAATCCTGATATCATCTTTCTCAAGATGATTTCGTAACTCTTCAATAATACATTGGAAAGAATCGAGACGAAACAACCTGAGGTTCAGAGGATTATTCAGCCTTCACAGCTGATCAGTGGTTCAAACTCAGGGCAGTTAATCGTCAAAGGCCACGTCCCTCTCCCCCACCGTGAAGTCTTTCCCCGGACGCGGCACCCAAAGCAGTTGGGGCATTGGTGGACCCCAGTGGCTGAGGGTGGGAGCCGGGGCAACGGAAGGAAGTGACCCCAGATCCTCAGCTCCTTGAAAGTCTGAAGCAAAGGCCACCAAGGAGCCTTGATTGATGGTGGCCATGGCCGCAGCGGCAGCAGCAGCAGCAGGAGCAGCAGAACTTGATCTCGCCTGACCAGGATATGTCAAAGGTGGGGCGGAAAGAGGGCAGCCATGTTACACAATTAGGATGACGCACGGACTTTTCTTGGGCCTAAAGTGCTTCCCAAGTCCCGAGGGGAAGAGCATGAATACCTCATTGTGCCCCTGGAGGAGGAACTAACAAAGACTTCTTATCCTCCAGCTGGCCGTGTCGGTATCGGGGTTGTCTCCGCCATCCTGGGCTGCGGATGGCTCTCCTTCGGCTGTATGCGCCTAGGAGAGGGCTCCTCACAGCTGGCTCTTGGTGGCTACCCAACGTCTGACACAGAAAGTGCCTGCTCAAGCTGAGCCTCTGCCCCATCTATGGCCTGCTTAAGTCAACAGCCTTAGATGCTTGTCTCTGCGTCCTGGCGCCTGGATTGGGATGGAGCCCAAACTCACGGAGTTTATCCAAGTGCCAAGGGCAGACGCCCACGGGATGCTCTTAGAGTCCTCAACACGGGCACCTCAGGTTGGTTCAGCCAGGCTGTGACCAGCAAGAGTTGGGGCTGGACTTTGAGGCAGTGGACAGTGGCCTCCCTGAGGAAATTCTGTGGGCCAAGGCCAGTGGCGGCCTGGTTGGGAGAACAGAGCCCACTGTGGAAATCAGGGCTGACATTGAGATGGGAGGTCCAGAAACCAGGATCAGGCCGAGCCAAGAGCCAGGACTCCAGAGGAGACGGGATGTGAGTGAGAAAAGGACCAGACATAAGTGGGGGGCAGGAGAGGCTGAGGCTGCCGTCTTAAAGGGCCTGAGCTTAATCTCACGACCGAGCGTCATCAGCTTGAAGGTGTCTTTGTAGGTGGGGCAATCTGAGAAATTCCCGAGCCTGGATTAGGCCATTTAACAGTGTGAGTGGACATGTGCATGAAGGACATTTCCACTGCATAGGGAAGGTTCCTAGCCTATGACCCAAATCCCCCTCCCCAAATCGTCTTAACCCCGTACCCTCTTCTCTAGTGCCATAGACAGGTGGGGGAGGAGGAGGGCCGCTCCCCATGGTCCTCAACGCACGTGACGGGAGGTGGGGAGAAGGTGCTGACCCAAGCCCAGCCAAGCCTCTTCCTTCTTGGAGCTGGTGGAAGGAAGGAGAGAGGCCAAGAGACAGGCACAGAGACGGTGACTCTCTGTAATAGCAGCCACGCTCTTGTTGCCTGGATCTGAGAATCAGCAGAGCTCATCTGCAGGGAAGGGCACAGCGACACCCAGTGAGGGGCTTACATGGGAGGTGAAGGGACAGTCCTGGCAGTTTCCTGGTCCCAGGCCATTTCTAGATTTACTGCCTGTGGATTCCATGAGGCACTCCCATGAGTCTGGGGCACCGGTTTCTGCCGCCCGTTATCTAGGGCCTGACCTAGCTCCCTGCGTACCCTCTGCGTGGCCTTTGGCTCTCCCAACCTCATGTTGCTTCTCGGAGTTAACAGGACCTTCAACATCATTCTGGTTTCCTTCTGAGGTTTCTCTCTGTTCTAGAAGGTTCGGGAATAGGTGAAACTCGATTCCTAGACTCCTTTGGACCTCGGGCTCCAGGTTTGAATGAGGTTTCCTGGGTTCAGAGCACCTGTGCCCGAGCTGGGGGCAGAAGGGAGAGGCAGGCCACACCCCAGCTGCTCTGGAGACACCCCCAGGTCCCTGTTTCTGGCCTCTGGCTGTGTGTGTGTGGAGGAATAGGACAGGAGGATCTGCTCTCTGCAGACTCTAGTGTCAGATGCACCAGGTTCAAGTTCCAGCTCTGCTACTCCTAGCTGTGAGACTTCAGGCAAGTGACTCAACCTCCCTGTGTCCTAACTTCCTCGTCAACAAAATTGGCAGGATTTCCCAAAGGTGGGGGCTGGCCGCCTTCTCAGTATGCTAATTTGTTGTCAAAAATAAGGTCCAGACCCTGATGCCTCACCACCAGCTCACGGCCCTGCTGCCTCCCACGCCTGACTCGTGAGTCATGGTCACCAGCTCCTACAGGCAGAGGGGTCACCCGTTCCCCTGGCCTAAGGGAGTGCTACAGGCATTTTCTTTCAATTATGAGCTAATATCCATGGATCCCACTTATGTCTGGGACCTTGTGTCATGTGGCCCACGCCCTTACCTTAGCTTATTGACAAAGCAGAGGCTGAGCTGGCTGGCTTGAGGGTAGAGAAGGGGAACAGAGTGTGTGCTCTTGCAGCGGATGCGCACGGGAAGGGGGAGCTAGAAAAAGGGGCTCCCAGCCAGGAATCGCTATTGGCGAGCGGAGCTGGGGGCATCTCTGGCAGGACTTTGTGGAACCAGTTACAATGCACCCGGCCCAACCCTCTCATTTTCATCTTTGTTTTTTATTTCTTCTACATTTGTCTGATTTTTGATTGTGAAGTGTACCTGACTCAGCTGTACCTGCAGGCAATAAAAGCATCGATTTTAAGGGCTCAGGTTTAAGAGCATGGATAAATGGATACACGCATGATCACTGAGACACAGAACGTTTCCATCACTGCCCCAAATTCCCTATGTTCCAGGTAACCACAGATCTGCTTTCTGCCGCTCTAGTTTAGGTTGGTCTTCTCCACAGTTTGGTGTAAATGGAGTTATATGCATCGGACTTCTGCTCAGTGTAACGTGTTTGAGATTTATCCATATTGTTTCCCAAATCAATAGTTCATTCTCTTGTGTTGCCAAACGGTATTCCAATGTATAAAGCAGCCCCCCTTTTAATAATTTTACCCAACCTTATTGGATTCATGTCAAACACAGTGTGAATCGTTTGTAAAAAAAATTCCCACAATAATCCTATGAGATAGGTATTATGATGCGATTTCCATGGATAGGAAAACTGAGTCCCAAGAGGAATAAGGCAATTGTCCCAAAACACACAATGGCCCAAACTTAGAACCTATGTTTAAACCAAGGTCGCCTGACTCCAGCCTCTGACCTTTAAGATTCATGCTCTATGGTCTTCCATTTTCCAGATGGAGAAACAGAGGCAGGGTAGACGCAACCAAGCAGCGCTACATTACATTACATAGACCATTTTGAGACCCCAAGAGCATCCACTATCAGCATATCATGTGGCTTCCTTTGAAGGGAGCCCCCACAATCCCACCGGCACTATCTTGACTTCCTTGAAGCCTGTGCATCCTTCAGACGTTCCCAGACTGTTCATTCATCACATAAGAGCAACCAGCTCAGGGTTGGGCGTCCCAGGAAGCCATCAGACATGGCTTTCTGAAAATAAATCAAGGGATCCAAAGCACCTGCCACAGAAGGGCTGAAAGGGGAGAATGGCAAAGAGCCCTTCGGGATTCTCGTGTACGCTGAGTTCAAAATGTTCAGTGGCGTTACAGACCCATGAAGCCAATTACAGCTGGGCTCCAGATCCTTCGAATTGCTACAGAATCGTCTTAATTGGTCAGCTGGAGCCTCTTCACTGTCATGTTCATCAACTAAACCTCAAAATAACCCCATGGGGTTAGGTACTCTTATTATTCCCATTTTGATCTAGAGGAATCAAAGGATTCGTGAAGTTAATAATGCCATGGAGCGCCTCTTGTGGATCTCTTCTATAAATGATCTCCTTGTTCCCAAATCCATTCTCAAATGAGGCGAAGGGCAAATCTATTCCTCTCTCCCTCCATAGCTGCTACGGAGGTGGCATTAACCAACATCCCTGCCCATGTTCCTCCATATTTCCCATCCTCCTTAGAAGTCACACTTGGGGTACTCTGACTAGTTCTGACCAATGGACTCTGAGCAAAAGAGGCTGAAGTGTTGCTTCCAGGTGGAGGCAGTTAAGAGCACACCTCCTTTATCTGTCTCTTCTTTCTCGTTGACATGACCTTGGAGGCCACATGTTCCAGAGAGTGTTGTTACCAGATGGAGGAGTACAGCCTGGCCCATAGCACTTGTCATATGAGAAAGAAATGAACCTGTAATCTGGTGAGTCACTGAGATTTCAAGGCTTCACTTGTTGTAGCAGCTAAGCATTAATTATCCTGACTACTATAATAATAACAAACATAACTCCCACCACATACTCCATGTTGATTCTGCACTAAGCAGAAAGGCACTCGGCTAAGCACTCTACACCCGACATTGCTGGAATTTCAGTAGCTTCCCCATAGACTTAAGCAGTATGTGATCTCAAGTGGGCTCTAGATTTGTTAGAGGAGCAGGAGGCAAAGACTCTCCTCAAGAAGCAGGATTCTCAGGCCTAAGCAACTTCATGACCAGAGATAGTATAAGCAATGGCACAAGCTTGGAAAATGCCCTGTCCCAACCGTGTGGACACTAGACCACCAAGTAGAACCCGCCCTTGTTTCAGGGAGCAAGAAGCGCAGGGCTCAAACAGGAAACAGACATCGAAAGATGGGAAAGAAAAGCACCTTTTAGGAGGAGCCCGTCTCGCCGCCCCTGTGGGTAGACCAGAAGGCCCAGTTGAAGCTCTTGCTGGATGGCTTTGAATGTGATAAAAGCCCTTCCTGCTAATCAGCTTCCTGCAAAAGCAGGCTGGCTCCCTGCTGGCTTCCTATTGCCCGGGATTCAGCATGACATCCAGGGGCTTCATTAAAGTTTAAGTTCACAGGTAGGGCTAGGCTTTTGGGGGGGGGTGTGGGGGTGCATGTGAGCCAAGTATTAATAAGTGAGTAGGAATTTGTTGGCCCGAGAAGGGAGACAGAACATTCCAAGACAAAAGAGCACCCGGCGCAGGCATGGGGCGATCAGAAGAGGTGGTATGTTTAGAAATGCCATGGAACTCAGTGCGGCTGGAACGTGGGTGGGACAGGTGAGACTGGAGACCTCGGTGGGGACAGAACTGTCCTGATCCTGGTCCAGAACAACCTGTGACCTTGCAGGGGAGTGGATCTCATCCTGGCTGAGTGAGCCGCCACTCCCTGTAGTACAAGCCCCCACCACAGACTGTGCTCAAGTACTAAAGGAGACATTTCCTCTCTCATCGGCTCATTTGTTTTCCCCTATTTCTCAATTAGTTCTGGACTTTGGCATTTGTTCTGGGCATGAAGTGGCCAGATCATGGGAAGAGAACTGGTCTTAGGGGAAGTTGACATAGGTTCAAATTCACTCTGACATCCCTCAGCTGGGTATCGATGATACCCCAAAACATTTAACCACTGATGTGGCCCAGGAACTGACCGATCAACTACAGCTTTGAAGCAGGATCCAAAGGCCCCTGTTGTACCCAGTATCAGCCTTTAGGTTTTTGGATCATGAGAGTGGTGAGAGAGTGAGAGGGTAAGGTAGCTAATTAGTAATTAGTAAGAAGTAACCGAAATATCCAAGTATTTTTACGGCTGGTCCATATGGTCAGGCCTGTATGGATCAGGTAGATGTTGGTCGTGGCTATGACCAGATTCAAGAGACTTCAGTACCCCAAGCCTCAATTTCCTCATCTGTGAAATGGAGTTGAAAGCAGTACTTACTGTTGGGGACCTTGAAAGAACACAAATAGTAACACCCGTCTTCCCTGCCAAACACAAGCATTCTGCCTAGAGCCCAGTTGTCCTTCATACTGTGCTGGTGAGTGTCATTACCTCACTGAGCAGGTTTTTAGAAAGTTGTTAAACAAAACTCTAAGCTTAGTACATATCTTTCTCTTCCAGCAGATAAATTAGTGGGAGACAGGATGGATTTCTCATGGATGGATTTCTCACTAGGTCTCTTGAAGTAGCATCTTCCCAAGTGTCTGTTATTGATCCCTTTTGAGAGAAGTGTCCCAAGTCAATGCATTCCACAATTCTACCCATAGCCAACAACCCCTGCCAAAAACTAAACTCCTACCCACAACTAAGATAAAGCAAAGATGAAATTCCAAATACCAAAGATGGGATCACTTTTTCAGTTTGAAACTTTCCATTTCACCAGACAGGAATTTAAAGAAGTGGTACTTTGTCACACCATCCAGAATGGCTCCTGGAAGGGAAGAGACAGGACAATCATCACCATGGCAACCAGTGTTGTGCCTATTCTGTGCCATGCACAGACACGATCTACCTAGCTTCATAGAAGAGGAGACACAGGTCCAGAGAAGAAAAGCAATTCTCCCAAGGACACCCAGAGTGGAAGCTGATGCCGCAGCCCGGCTGGCTGGGCAAAATAAGCGGAGGGTGACGAATAACTTGTGTACGTTGATACAGCAGGAGTGGAAGCCGTTTATTGCAGGACAGGAACAGTATTTATACATTCCACACAGCTTATCTAATTAGCATAAACTAGATACATCAGTCAACCAATAAGGAATCTCCACACTTAATGGCTCGCTTTTGTTACTTCTCAAACCACTCCCTCTGGCATTTTGCCAGGCACCATCCAGACTTGTTTACGAACTCTAACATTCCCCTGGCAAAATGCCAGGTGTTATTTTGACTTGTTTACAGACTCTAACAAGATGATGAGCTGGGTACCTAGCTCTGCCTGAGTCTAGAGCCCATGTCCCTGCATTTGACCATATGGCCTTCCCATTTTGCCTCGTGGGACTTATTTTCTCATCTGCAATGGGAGAAGTCTCCCCATGGTGCCTGCTGAGCTTAAAGATATTCCATATTTCATCTGATTATTAACAACGATGCTAACAAAAATAGCTAGTGATTCATATTATCAAGTCCCTGGAACTGCCCTAAACATTATAGAAGAGGAATCAAAGAAATCAAGTAACCTACCCAAAGTGACATAGTGAATTGTCTGTTAAATAATAGTGAATAGCAACAGATCGATCACTCTTTGGATTGATCAAAGACTTCTACTAATAACATTCTGTTGATTACTATGAGATGGTCGGCATATTTAACATGAGCTATTTCAGTAGCCCTGGAATCGACACAGATGTGTGATTCCTGTGTGGCCTTGGGGAATGGAGGAGATAACTAGGGCATTCCTTGCAGTGGGGGACAGAAGTCACAGTAGCCAATGCTGAACACCTGGGTGGCACCTGAAGAATGGGACTAAAGGGCAACTCTTGGCTGGGCTCTGCGGACAATGCCCAGCTACCCTGTTGCCATAGCCAGCTGGTGACCTGGAGTCCCTTCTAACCCCGGGCAGTGGGCCCAGTGGGAGCCAGAGGAGAGGACAGGAGCATCAGGAGAGGAGAGAAATGGAGGGGGAGCCCCTACAGGCTGAGCCAGTCTCCACAGCTGGCTTGGAAGGTTGGGCCAGCTGCCAACCCTCTTGGAAGATTTGTCTCGTAGGTTCCATGGATTTCACCAAAGAGGTTCCATGTTTGGAAGTGGGGGCATCAGAGAGAACCCAGTTCCCCACCCCAGGTAGACAGAGTGGCTCTCTGTACCTGGGGCCCATGGGGTCAGCTGACTTCAGCCATCACCTCTGTGGGCTCTGATTAGCACAGGTGAGCTGAAGGCCCACTGGACGGCCGTCCTCTCAGAGAGAACCTCTCAAAACAGAATATGCCTCAGCAGCTCGATGAAGGGATCAGGAGTGAGACAGCCGTTTTGTCCCTCGCCCCCACCATCTTCTCTGTGTTTTCGTAGGGGACACGCAGCTCTATGAACCTGGTTATCAGAAGGTTAAGCAAATGGCTCTCCCTCTCAGGGCCTCATTTCCTCCTCCTGAGTGTGAACATGGGCGGCAGACCTGGGTGGTTCCAGAAATCCTCCTGAGTCTGGGGCTGGACACTCTCGGGAGCCTCTGTCCAGGCCAGCTGTAATAGACAAGTCACCAGGAGAACAGTTGTCCTGCGAGGGTTGATGATTAGGTTCTGTCCACCTACAGTCTCTGTGCCCAGCAGTAGGCTAACTATGGGCTGGAGTGAGAGTCCAACCTGATTCCCGAGGGTCTACTGTGCTAAGCTCTTTGTCATACTCAATCCTACTCTCATTATCCCCATTTCATGGGTTAATAAGCAGAGAAGGTCAAATCCAAATCTGGGTCTAGCTGACCCTAAAGTGCTGGCTTTTCCCCATGTGCTCAGGTGAGCACCTGACTTTGGTTGAGAAACTGTCAACAAGAACCGGAATTCGTCAATTTGCCACTACTATAACAAGATACTAGAGGTAGATTGTTTATGAAGAAAAGAGGTTTATTAAGTTCATAGTTTTGGACGCTCCAAATTCAAGATCGGGTGTCCCCACTGGTTTGGGGTCTGGTGAGGACAGAAGATGTCATCAAAATCCAATTATGGTGGAAGTGTGTTAGGAGCAAGCAGTTACCTCCCGAACCAGGAAGCAGAGCGAGGGGTGGGGCCAGGCTTGCTACTTTTATAACCACCCTCTTAAGAGAACTACCCAGGGGTCCCCTGAGAAATGCCTTAATTTCTTTTGAGGGTGAACCCCCGATGACCCAAGGACCTCCCACTCAGCCCTACCTCCTAATGGTTCCACCACCTCCCAGTACCAGCGCCCTGGGGACCAAGCCTTTAACGCCTGGACCCTTGGGAGGGAGACATCAAGCCGCATCTAAACCGCAGAGCCACAGAGGGGAGGAGACGAGATGGCGCAGGAGACAGTCCGAGACCCAACAGTGACAGCAGTGGTGTGGCGGGTCCCCCGCAGCCAGGCCGCTTGGCAGGAAGACAGACCAGGTGGACAGCTGAAGGGACAGGGGGCGGGAGAGCCAGGACCTGGGCTTGTCCTGGAAGGCGGAGGAAGGGGACCAAAGTGCCACGAGTCTCCAGCCAAGCTCTGAATGTCCTAGAGCCTGCGAGGGAAGAATGGTCCCCCCTTCCTGATAGGGGACGCCCGGCCCTCCAGGGAGGCCTGGCTACAAACTGGGAGGAGCCAACGCCTGAGCCCAGCTGGAGGGGATGAGGGGCCTCTCCCTCTGTGTCCCCGCTTCCCCCCGCAGTGACCCATGGAGCCTGGACTCGGGCCCTTCATGAAGACTGGCTCCTGTCTCTCCATGGTCGTCCTCTGCAGCCCTTCTTAAGGGGGCTCTGGAGTCACTGTCATCTCTCCTGCAAGCCACGCCAGCTGGAGGCTGAGACGCCATCTTGCCTCCCACCAGAGGTCTGGAGAGCGAGGCCCTGGCAGGTGCATTGCTGTTGACCAACGTCCCCTTTCCTGTCCCCTCTGGAAGTCCTCTCCTTTGCTTGCCAGGGGAATTTGTAGCTTCAAGCAGGGCCTCACCAGATTTCCTCAGTGGCCTCCCCTTCCCACTGCCCCCCCAGAACTGAAGGCTGAGTCTGCAAGAAGCAGCCCTGGACAGGCCGAGGTTCTTGGAGCAAAGGTCTCGGCTATTCTGAGTATCTTGGTGGGGGAGGGGTAGAGAGGAGGGAAAGGGGACAGAGCCCGCGAGGGACCCAGGTAAGTCATGAAGACAGCTGAATGGGAAACGCAGGGGGAGGCGGGAGCCATGCAGAGACATGGCGGGTCAGAGGTGGGGCCCACGGGCAGGAAGAAGCCCCACTGCCGCCGTAGGACAGTGACTTTTGCTTCTTAAAGACAGTTTTATAAAAGAGAAGGAGAGAAGGCGAAAGGAGGAGAGGGCCAGGGAACAGTCACATGCTCTGAAGTACCCAAAGTGACTGCAGTTTGAAGTGTCAAGATGCTGGCCACGGGCTCTCTGGTTTCTGAAATCAGTTTCCCATCAAGACTTAAAGACTTTTGTCCAGACTCAGTTTCCTTATCTGTAAAACAGGTGGAATGAAGTCACTCCATGGAGTCACTGTGGGGACTAAGCAAATGGGACACCTGCCTAGATTCTCAAGTGCCAAGCAAGGCCTGGGCTCGCTGTCGCAGCCCGGGGGCAGGAGAGGAGGGAGCTCTGGGATGCCCTTGGACTTATGTCTAAGACCAGTTTTTGTCCTGGCCCCAGGGGCTCCGTCGGGTTGGGAATGGAATATTGATGGTCACATAGAAGTCGCCCAGTAGTCCCAGAGACCCAGCCGGGCGACCGCTGAGAAAGTCGTTGCAGCTCGCTGAGCCTCTGTGAACGGACAGCGAGGCCCGAGGATACTCTAGAGCCTCCTTGAACTTCAGCGTGGCCAAGTGCTGAGTGTCGGGATGACGAGACGCCGTGGAGAAGCTTCAGATCGGACGTGACCCCGTGAGGATCAGGTTCTCTTCCAACGTCGCCTCCTCTAGGAAGCGGGGATACGTGCCTCCTCTGGGGCCCCGGACAAGGTACAGGGACTTGTGATTGTGGCTGTTCTGTGATTCGACCCTGAGGGCACAGCCTGTCTTGCTCACCCCGGGGTCCTCAGTGTCCAGGGCCAGGGACAGAGCAGACGCTCCAGGGATGCTGTGGGCTGGAGTGGGAAGTGCTGATGTTTTCGAGGAGGTGGGGCTGGGGCCGGGCCGAGCGTTGGAGGCTTTGGAAGCAACCTTCGGACAATTTGTGCTGAGCTCTGAATCCTTTCTGGGAGCCAAGTGAGATTCCAGGGCAGCCGAGGCCAAAAAAGTAGGGTGGGGGGGGGGTAGACTGGCTGGCTGGGGAGAGCCGGAGTCGGGTGGGGGACCAGAAAGGGAGCAAGTGTCACACGACAGCTCACATGTCTGAGGCATTTTGTGTTTTACATAATGTTGCCACATACACTGTTGCATTTGAGCCTTGCACGAATCCCAAGGGCGGAGTGGGGCAGGTCCAAATATCCACCACTTTCTTTCTCAGATGACCAGGACAAAGACCTAGAGAGAGGTCACACGGCCGGACTTGGATCTTTGGACTTCAAGTCTGTGTTCTTCCAAGACCAAGAAAAAGGTGCAAAATGGGGTCTGTGAGGCTTGGATTGTTTTCTGTGGTCAGTGGTGGCTTAAGGGATTGTTCAGACTTTCTTGACCCACCTCCGCTGAACCCTTAGTGTGACTGCAGCTGCTATTGATCCTCCAGGTACTTGTCAGCACTATCTCATTTAATCTGATCTACGATGCTAGGAGACAGGTTCCGTTATGAATCCCATTTTACAGAGGAGGAAGGTGAAGCTCAGAAGGAATGACCATCTGAAGGTCATACAGACAGTGAACAGTCTAGATTTAAACCCTTGGAATGGAAATTCCAGAGGCTGAGCCCCCAACCACCCACCATTTTGATGATTTCATTCTCTGCCTAAAATCAGGAGTCATGCAGTAAGCAGCCTCCAGGGCCCACAGGGAGGCCATGAGCCCTGGACAGTGCACAGACGTGATGCTGTCTCTGTTTGCTGAGACGTGGAGGTGCCCTGTCCTGGGTCTTCCCTCCACAGATTCCTGGGGCTCCTTCCAGGTCCGTGCACAGTAAAGCTGGGCTGGCTGCATTCACCCGGCTGGAACTGCACAAAGAAAATCATCCAAGGAGGAGCAGACTGAGGCCTCGCTCTCAATAGCCAGTGTCCATCGCCGAGGGTTCACCAGTCTGGACACTGGTGGATATGGATGTTGGGGTCAAACAAAGTCAGGTTCTAAGCCAGCTAGGTGACCTCAGGCAGCCTAGGTGATCTCGCTGAGCCTCAGTGTCCCCATTTCTAACAGGGGGCGAACACAAGTCTCCTGGAGATCAAATAGAACAACATACTTGAGAGGTCTCCCCGCAGCGGCCAGTACAGACACTCTGTATTCAGGAGAGGGTGGCCCAGGAGGAAGAGCATGGGATTTGGAGTCAGACAGATCTGGTTTCAAAGGCTGGTCCCTCCAGCTCTAAGTTGTATAACTGTGTAGACAACAATCTGCGTTTCAGTTTTCACATTAATGAATTAAGGCTGGCAACAATCGTCTTAGGGGAATTGTAAAAAGAAGAACAAGTGGGCGTTGGATGGATGGTTGGCTTCCCTCTTCCTTTCCTAGGAGCGGGTGTGTCCACTCACTCAGGCCCTGGGCTTGTTCCTGGGGTACCACGTCCAGGTCCTCGTCTTCCTATCGATGTGGAAGAGACAGACGGCCATGTGGATAATCATGCTGACATGTGGAAGGGGCGCAGCTGGAGCTGTTCACACAGTGCCACTCTAGGACCAGAGGAGCTGGGGCAGGTGGGCCAGCCTTGTCCTGCAGCAGCAGGATGGAGCCGGCCCTGGATGGCCCAGGGTGGACTTGGATGGAACATTAGCAGCCTCTGGTCTCGGCCCTAGATACCTCTCGCAGCACCTGTGGCCTCTGCTTCCCTGCCATGGCACAGTTCAGCTGCGTAATCGACCCAAGGTCTGTTCTGGTGACACTCCTGCGTCCTCTGCACCCGAGTTTACTGAAACCCCCGTGACATTCTGTACTCCCCACTCTCCCCCATCCCTGCCCAGATCTCTTGCACTAGGGCACGTCCTCTGTCTTAGTTCAGGAAGAAATTACCATAGATTGGGTGGTTTGTAAACAGCAGGCATTTATTTCTCACAGTTTTGGAGGCTGGAAAATTCTAGGTCAAGGTGCTTGCAGATTCAGTGTCCTCACCTGGCAGGCACAGCCGGGGATCTCTCTGGGGTCTTATTTAGAGGGGCATTGATCCTCTGAGGGCAGGCCTCAAGACCTGACTGCTTCCCAGAGAGCCCACCTGCTGATACCAGCACCTTGGGGGGTATTTCAATATGTAAATTTTCAGTATGTAAATTGGGGAACACAAACTTTCAGTCTCCAGCTTCATCTGAGGACCCCGGCTCTGCATCCTGTAGGCCCGACCCCCAATCCCGCCATCTCTGGCCAGCGATGAACAGCAGCCTGCTAGGGTTTGACTCGGTTTGCAGAGAGGGGCGAGGTGAGTCCAGGGACCGCTGAGGATGCCAGACCAGCTGGAGGGCCACCGTCAGGGCTAAGTGGGGGTCTATTTGAGTGAGAATCTGAGGACTTTCCCCATGACAGTAGTGGAGTTCAAGGTCATGAGGAGGATTGGAGGCAGCTGGGGGTTGGGGTCAGTATCCTTCACAGATTCATTCTGTACAACCCCTACTACATGCCAAGCCTGTTCTAGGTGCTGGGGACACAGTGGAGTTGGGACATAGACTTGTAGATACGTCACTGTAGAGCATGTCAGCTGGGCTGTGTGCTGCAGGGACAGAGCCACAGAAGGGGGTTGCGAGTGCTTTCGGGTGGGACAGGTTCCAGTTGAAACAGTGTGGTGGTGGGGGCTCCATTTAAGTAGGAATTGGAACTAGGTGAGGGACAGAGCCACATGAGTACCCGGGGGGACTATTACTGCAGGTAGGGGACAGCAAGGACAATGGCCCTGCAATTGGAGCACACCTGTTGTGTGCTTTCCAATGGCCCCTGGGCTCTGCTGAGTGCGTGGAAATAACAGGAGGTAGAGATTATGCAGCCCCTTGTAGGACCTGGCAGGGATGTGGTCTTGGACTCTATGTGAGATGGCAGTCACTGGACAATTTGGGGCAGTTGGAAGGGTGGGCCTACATTTTCAGTGTCACTGTGCTCTGCTGAGAATACAATGGCCCCTTGGTACCCACGGGAGATGGTCTTCAGGACCTCCCACAGGTACCCACGTCTGCAGACGCTCAGGTCTCTTTTATAAATAATGAAGGATTTCCATACGACCTACGCACGTCCTTCCACAGACTTTCAGTCACCTCTGGGTGACTTAGAATACCTAAGACAACGTGGATGCTGCGTAAATAGTGTACCAGCTGATATTGCTTAGGGAATAACTGCCAGAAAGATCCCGTACCCGTTCAATATAGATGTAATTCCCCCCCTCTACCCCAAACTTCTGACCCTCACGAGTCCACAGATGTGGGATCCAGGGCTGGGAGGGACAACTAAGAGTGGACAAGGACAGAAAGAGCAGAAGCAGTGAAAGGTGGCTGTGACGGTGCGCGCTGGGTTCTGGAGAGACGTTGAGGGCCGGTGGATGGACTAGGTCGGGGGTGGGGAAGGCTGGTGAGCTGAGGAATGTCCAAGGAAGACCCTCAGGTTTGGGGTCTCAGGTGCAGTGGCCTAAGCTAATGGGGATGGGGAGGGCTCGGGGGAAGCAGTTGATCAGGAGCTTGGTCTGGGACACGTGGACCTGGACACCCTGGAGACCTCCAGGGCAGCCACACAGCAGCCTCGACTGTCCACGGCTGGAGTTCCGCTCCTCATCCTCGACACTGGGTGACATCAACCTGGGAGTGGGGAGAGGCGCAGGCAGAGGAGAGAAGAGCTGGAGCCCTGGCCCCAGGCCCCAGCCCATGTGAGGAGGCGGCAAGAGGATTCACAAGGAGCACAGGAGACAGAGGGGGGCTCTGGGGTGAGCGCATGGCCCTGGGTCTGAGTGGAGGGTGCTCCAAGGAGGATCAAGGGCTCCGCGTAGGTCAAATGAGATAAGACGGAGCAGCAACATTGGAGGCCACTGGGACCTCTACAGGAGAGGCTGCGGTGGGGTGGAGGACGGCAGGGCCCGGCAGGAGGCCACTCTGCACACCCCACACGGTCCCCGAGGATTCAACTCGAAGTTCCAGGTGAGGGTCTGTGTCTTTTTTAAAGGGATGGGGGACAAGAGGTGCCTCTCCAATGTCCCCCTGGGATCCGGGGAGTGCAGGTGCCCATGGTCATGGGAGGGATGGGGCAAGCCATTGTCGGTCAGCACATGGGCCTGGGTGGGTGCCTGGCAGAGCTGGCCTGTGGGAGATTTCTGGTGACCGTGACAGAGGGTGTTGGAAACAGTGAAATATACCACTTTGAGTCAGAGCTGAAGAATCAGAAATACTGCCTTTTTTTTTTTTCCCCAAGTGGACAAATTCTGAGAGTCCACGTGACAAGCCCTCCCAGAGTGGCCTGGGAAGGGTTTTCGAGGACTAAAATGCTTCAACAACGGAAACATCCTGCTCCAGGATGGCCCCAAGCTATGCTTACACCAAGACTGAGGAGGCTAGAATTAAAATAATAAGAAGCATTTATTGAGCACTTTCTATGTGCCCGCCGGGCACAGCCTAAGTGCCTCCCGTATGTTCCTGTTTTAAAGCACAAATAATCTTCCCCTGATGAAAATCAATGCATACAACATATTCTCTGGCTTGTTCGTGGGTTGCCTGCTTCTTCCCCGCTAGATGACAACCTCTCTGAGCACAAGATTCATTCACTGCTCGGTCCCCCCACTCCTAGAATCGTGCATGAAATTTAGTAGGTGCTCAATAAACAGAACATTTTCATACACGCGTTTGTTGAATGAGTGTGCATTATAACTCCCAACCACCCTGAGGCTGCAGTTTCCCGGTGACCGCCTCAATACTGAATATACCCTCCTCCTCTTCCTCACCGTCTCCCCTTCTCACTCCCAGCTCATGTGTCCCCAGCCCCCTCCTGGTCTCTTCTGTGCTGTTTGTACATCTTTCTTTCTTGTCTCTCTCTCTCTGTCATTAAACCACAAAACCCTTCAGCACCTCTGCTGCCCCGACCACCACTGCGAGCTGCCCTGTGACTCAGCACTCGCCAGGTGCCCGCCCTCGCCTGCCCCTTCTGAGACCCCTCTGGTCCCCACAGCCCCCTACTTCACAGACAAGCAAGGGACCTGGCCTCTGCTGATAGCGCCTCCTCCCTCGGGGCCCTGGTTTCCTAGGCCAACCTCAGTGTCCAGGAGAGGCTCTGGACGGAGATGGCCACAGGGTCGGGCTGAAGTGCTGGCGGAGCACATGTGGGCAGCTGGACTCTCTGGCCAAGGGCAGGTGGGGGACAGAGAAATGGAGGAGGGTGGGGGGAAGCTGTGGGACAGATCAGGGGAAGTGGAGCCCTCTGGGGAAACCTCCCGCCTCCCTCAGAGCCACTGAAAGCCAAGGGAAGGGCCAGGGGCTGCCCAACGTCCTGGTAGCGAGCCTAGCTGGAGAGGTCCAGTGGGGACGGAGAGAAACCATGGCCCTGAGCAGGACACCCTGTGACAGCGCCCTCCCACCTCACCGGAGCCCTCCCCTCCTTCCAGCAAAACAAACCCTAGAGTCCGTCAGGGCCAAGAGGTCAGGGAGCACAGAGGGGCCAACTGTCAGGGGTCCGCGCAGGCCTGCGGGATGCTGACCATGGGACCCACTCAGGCAGGCTGGGCTCCTTCTCAGTCCCAGGGAGCAGTCTGACCTGGTCGGCCTTTGGCCACCTCCACACATTCTTCATTCCTGACTCAGGCTGTCTCCAGAGGGGCTACAGCTGCCTCCTGAAGACCCCAACGCCCCGTGACCATGACATGCAGGGAACTTCCTCTGGGAGAGTCACAGGAAGGACTTGCTCAACCACAGGAAGGACCCTCGGCCAACAGACTCCCCGGTGGGGACTTGCGTTTGGCCATAGGGGGCTTCCTAGGTCCACCAGGAACCCCCCTGCTTTTTGGTCCTCACCAGTAGAGCCGTCTCTGGGCTCCACGGGTCAAGGGCATCGTTTTCCTTGAGCCCCCGGATCAGACACTTGACATCGTGTCATTCTGCAAACAGAAGGGGGTCACCCTGGGCCATCCGTTGTTCCAGGCCTTGGCCTCTCAGGTCGGGTGAGATCTGGCCTGCCATGTCCCAGCTGCGACTCAGGTTCCAGTGAGAGGTTGTCACCCATTTCCCAGAGGAGGACGGGCGGGCGGTGGCAGAGCAGGGCTCTGTACACAGGTGCGTCTGGCTCCAAAGCCCTTCTGTCAATCCCTGTCCTCTCTCAAAAACTCTAGAAGCCCCTGGACCATGATGGCACCCCTGCCCCACTTCTGGGTCCTCATACAACTATTTCCTCGGCCTGAAAGTGCCCCCTCATCTCTTCTCCAACTAGCGGAGTCTTTTGTTTTACTTTTTAAAAGAATCTTCCCTGGTTTTCTGGAGGCACAGTTGACAAAAAAAGGTGGAAATGTTTAAGGGGTACAGAGGGGCGTTCTGACGTGCACACTGTGAAGGGACTGCCCCCAGCAGCTGATCCACAGACCTGCACCGCAGAGACGGCTCGCGGTAAGAACCTCAAAGATCTCCATTCAGCAAATGTCCCAGTCACAGAACAGCACCACTAAGTGGTCACCAAGCTGCACGGTGGGTCTCCACGAAGTACTCATCTTGCATGGCCATCCGTCTTTCTTTCTTCCTTTCTCTCTTTCTCTTCCTTCCGGGCCTTTCTCACAGTCACCTCCTCTTGGAAGACTCCCCCCTCTGACTGGGAGAGGCGTCCCTTCCCGTCCCCTCCCACCTTCCTCAGGTTCACAGCCATGGGTAGAGTTTCTCACTCCTTCCTTTGCTGGTCATCTCCACTGGAACACGGGTCCCTTGAGGCAAGACGGAGTCTCCTCTGGTCCGAATCGCCAATGTCCATCAGGAGAGGGGCTCAGGAGGCTCAGGGCCCTTTGGCTCAGTTTTCCTTGTTCTAGACTCTTTCCTGGGGAAGAGCTGCCCTGGAGGGGCACTTCAGGAAGGACTGTCCAGGGCCAGTGCCTGGGTCTCCTCCCTCCAGCACCTGACTAGTTCTCATTCCTGGATTCCAGAACACTCTCTGGGTCAACTGGACCATCCTCTTGTCCACCGTCCCTGGGCAAGGCGCGCGGGGCTCTCCAGGACTGGGCCTTGTCTGGGCTCCTCTCCCTGGCTTCTCTTCTCCCCACTCTCTGATCTACTCTATGAATCCCAGCAAGTTCTCTGATGGACAGTCTTATCCCTTGGTGCCTTTGCTCCTCCAGCACTGGCCAAGAGGGAAGGCAAGGGTCTCCGTCCACCTTCAGCCAAGACCTGTGCAGAGTTCCCAGGCTGAGGATCTCTCTCCTCTGCTTCTGTTGGTGGCTGGAGCCTTGGGCCAGGGCCAGAGAGGCTTCCAGAAATTCTTCCTGTCTTACTCACTTTTCTCCCCCACCCCCGGGCCCCACAGCTGTCCCAGAGAGGGAGGTGGAAACTCCCCAGTGTAGGAGGGGATTCCTAACCTCTGCCGTCGGGGCAAGGACCTCGTGGAGACTCAGTGCGTGTGAGTTCCTTCCTTTCCCAGCCCTGCTCTGGGATCCAAGACGGGGGAGCAGAGCAGAGGGGCAGAGGCTTGGAACTGGTCTTCGGAAGTCGGGGAAGTGACGGATTTGGGAGGAAGGAAATGAACATCTGACACGTACGGAGAACCGTAGAGTCCTGCACTTTTCGCAAATGACCCCTTGTTAGACCTCATTCCCCCCCTGGGGTAGGACTGCTGTGATGCCCATTTCACCAAAGCTAGAACCAAGGCTCAGATAAAATGACCCGTTCCAACTAGGGGATTCAGACTCTTCCAGAAGGGATCTTGGGATTCCTCAAGGACAGATCCTACAGCCGTGGAACATTACACCTCAAAGTCACCTCGTTCTGGACCCAGCGGCCCCTCTTTTAATGGAGACCCCGAGGCCAGCGAGGTTTTACCTGATCTCAACATTAACTGGCCAAACCAAGATTCAGACTCAGATCTTTGGACCATGCAGCCCGTGCTCCATGCATTCATTTATCTACTCGAAATACAAACAGCTTGCTCACCCAGGAGATCACGCCCCAAATCGACTCCAAGTCTCCTAAACCCAGTTTCTACTCTCTGTCCTCCGTGGAGTGACGAGAAAAGCCTGTCACCATTAGCCCCACCCCCACCTCACCCACCCAAGGCCCTTTCACAAGAGTCTTGTAATGTTCCTTGTCCCACGTTCAAATAAAGTACACAGTTAACCTCATCCACACAAAAATAGTGTGTCCTACTGTGATGCAGAGGAGAAATCAAATAGCAACAACTTATAATAAAAATGAAATAAGTTAACTTATAATAAAAAAAACCAAATGTATTTCCACTTATAAGTACTTGCCCACGACTCCCCTGGATAACTAATGCCGTGGCCTGATGCTTGCACGGGTCCCAGAATGGCCATGAACTTTACAGCTCCAAACCTGGGCTGACTGAAGCATTTCATTAGCTACTCAAATGCCAGAAAGGGATTGTCATTAGTGATGTGATTCTTAAAAATGACCAAGAGCTCTTGGTGGTAATGTTTCAAACAAAACAAATCACAATCTTCTTTTAGCTTACTTGGTGGTTGCATTTTGGGTGGGGAGAGTTCAATATTGAAAGTATGCCAGGCCCGAATGTTTTGTATTTAAATTTAACATGCAGTTATGCTCTAGGCTCAGGTAATCATCCATGAGTTTCCTCCTGTATGGTGTCAGGTGGCCCAGTCAATGTTCCCTGGGGAGCAGGATGGCTCTTGGCTGTATACATTCACCAGGGTACATTCCTGGTGTCTCCCCTAAATGCCCTGTGTTTGTCCATTTTATGTTGCTATAATAAAATCCTTGAGACTGGGTAAGATATAAAGAAAAGAAGTCTATTTTAATAAGCTCACAGTTCTGGAAATTCAAGAGCATCTGTGTAGCTCTGGTGAGAACCTTCTGTCTGTATCATTGTTTGGTGGATGGCATTGTGGTGGGTGAGTGGGCCAGTGGCAGAGATCATGTGGCAAGACAGGAAGCAAGAAGGGTTTGGGGCCAGGCTTGCTCTTTTTATTACAATTTGTAACTTTCAGGAACAAACTAGGGTCCCCTGAGAACCACACTAATCCCTTCTGAGGGTGGAATGACCTGGCCACTTTTCACCAGGCCCTGTCTCTTCAACTTTCCCCCTAAACACCACCACCTTGGGGACCAAGCTTCCAGCACATGAACCTCGGGGGGACACCCAAGCCACATCCAAACCATGGCCTGCCAAAGTGCCTGCTGCTGTAATAGCCAAGAACAGCATTTCCAAGCTTTCCCAGTGTTCTCCAAGGGCTGGTGTTGCCCCCGTGGAGAACCAAAGCTGGCACTGGTAAGGTTCACTCATAAAATTATGTCCCAACCTCTTAATATCATTCTAAATTATTCAAGCCCTGCATGGGGTTGTGGTGCCCAGATGGAAGAGGCAGCAGTCCCAAGGAGGAGGACAGGGTGTCAGAGTTGGAGTGGGGCCCAGGTTACCTTGCTTACTGCTCTATTTCCAAAACATACTGGGTGTTCAACAGATTTTGAGCAATAAAATGATTAGCTGTGTGGCCTCAGGAAGATTGCACAGCCTTTCTGTGTCTTCGATTTCCTCATGGTGAGTGGGTGGTCACATGGTGCTCTGGAGGGGATTAAAGGAGACCCAGTGCATGAAAATCCAGAATGGGTGGAGCCAGTTCAGAAACTCTGTTGACAATGTGACTCAAGATCCTGCTGGGACCTAGCTAGGGGGAAATTCTGGGATCCTGGAATAGTTAAGAGAAACGTGCTTTCAACGTGCTTCTAGATCTTTTGGAAAGGCGGGTCCTTCCTGAGATCTGCTAATATGGAGGGTCCTGTGTAGGCAGAGCTGGTGGTGAGGGGAGATTCTCACCCTCCCCTCTCTGGTCTGCTTCCTGCACACCCCCACCAGCTGCCCCCCACATTCCTTCACTGAGTCTAAGCTGAGCTCTCCTTATCGCCCCCATTACCCTGCAATTCAGCTCACAGAGAAGCATCCTTTACTGAGCACCACCCTTCACTATGAAAGAAGCTGGACTTTCCCCTAAACTCGGCCATTCAATCTGGTTCTCCCACGGGACAAGCTGGGCATGTTCCACCCATGAGGGTTTAGATATGTGAGCAACTTAACTTGCCCAGGGACTCAGTGAGCATGAGGGGGTCTTTCCTTCCTCCATAGAGGGACAAGCAGCATCCAGGGAAGGTACACTTAGGGCACCCTAGGGACAGAGCTCCTGGGCCAGCCTCCCTCACATCCCCCCAACCACATGCCCACACTCAGGCTCTGAGACTCGCACGCAGTGGGACCACAGCTCTGCTGACTTCAGATTCCACATCAGCAAGTCGAGGGGCCTGACGAGTTGATGACCAAGAGCTCCCAGTCATTCTCTTTCTTTTTTGTTGTTTTGGTACTGGGGATTGAGCCCAGGGGCACTCAATCACTAAGCCACACCCCCAGTCCTTTTTTGTATTTTATTTAGGGACAGGATCTTGCTGAGTTGCTTAGAGCTTTGCTTTTGCTGAGGCTGGCTTTGAACTCACGATCCTCCTGCCTCAGTCTCCTGAGCTGCTGGGATGACAGGCCTGTGCCACCGCACCCAGCTGTCCTTCTCTTTTCATGAAGGGGAAGCCACAAGGGGTGGCTGGTGGAAATCATGTGTACAAGTCACAAGAAGAGGTGGGTGAGCCCCAAAGGAAGCCAAGCAAATTCAAAGGACATCAGACCCCAGGGCAGGGCCCTCCAGGTCCTTCTAGTCTGGAAGGGAGGTGAGAGGACAACAGCAAGGTCAAGGGACCCAGAGGCCCTGGGATGTGGCCAGCTTGTCCCTGAGATTGGCAGCCGGTTCTGAGCATCTCTCAGAGGGTGGGGCAGGTCCTTGGGGTGGGGGTGCCTCTGAACCTCTAAAGTGAATTATAGCCCTGAGAGGTCAGATCTTACAGATTTCTTCTGTGATGACAGCAGCTTTGTTTTGGAGAGAGGTTAAAAAAGAATTCCTTTTGAGCAAGGTTTCCTTCCTCCATTTATTTATTTACTTTTTGCTGAGTGATTCAGCGAAACAACCTCAAAACCAGTCTCCAGTGGAAGCAGGAAGAACCGAACCCTCAAGCCTCAGTAGCCTTGTGAGGTTTCGCCCTGTGGAATTTTCCTTAAAATAACCCCATCAGGAGATTGTCAGGGTGGGGGAGGCGGGGGGACCTCAGACAGCGATGAGGTGCTGGTGAGGGACTTGGGAAGCCGGAGTGAGGACTTTCCGGAGCCTGGCCTGGGGTTTCCCCACAGCAAGGGCTTGGGTGGGTGTCTTAGCATTGGGCTCCCCATCTGCAGATTCCAAAGGGCGCCATCTTCCTGAACTCTAAGAGAAATTGAGTGAACTGCACCATGGCCCCCAGAGGGTGGGCACAGGGACCTCTCACCATTGTCCATGGGCTCTTCCTCCAGGCTACAGTATGTCCCTATTTGCAACACACTGGCTTTGGGGCCTTTAATTCTGAGGGAACAACAGACAGAAAATGTCTTTCTCTTTGTTACAATGCATCTGGAAATGGACCAACACAATAAAAGAAGAAGGCTGTGGTATAAATAGTGCCATCCTGGAAATCAATTCAGGAGGCCTGAGTTCTGTTTCAGCTTTGGCATATGAAGCTGTGTGACCCAGGGCGGGTCACTTCCCTTAGGGCATCGAGAGATCCCCAGGATCAGGGAAGCCTGGCATCTGGAACCAGGAATGGAGGAGCTGATGGGCAGAGCAAGCTGGGGGGAAGCCCTTGCATGACAGTCACAAGTGGGGGACATACCCCAGATCTCCACTTCTTGGCTGGAGGTTCTCTTTTACAGATGATGGTTTCCTCATCTGTAAAGAGAGGAAATTGGCACCTGTCTCTGAACCCTTTGGACACTTCTTTGAATGTATGAACTGCAAAAACTCATTTTATCCTTTTTTTTTTTTTAAAGTATGACATTGGTCCTTGAAATGCTTTCACTTTAAGAGTACTCCTTGATAAAATTTTACATTGGCACATGTCACGTGATCTCATTTCATCTTCACAATTCCCTGCACGCTTTATCCCCATTTTATAGACCTGGAAACTGAGGCCGGGCTGGGACTCAAATCTAAGCAGTCTGTGTGCTGTTAGCCATGCAGCACTGCTTTAGGGATGTGGCATGTCAAGAGAGTGTCTGGAGTGACCTGGAGTCTTAAGAGGTTCCCTTGAAGCCAATTGGAAATTTCTAGAAACTTTTATTTACTGCCCCAGGTGAGAAAGCCCAGGATCCAGAACTGAGGACAAGACAGGGGGTGCAGCTGACCAGGAAGGGGAACAGAACGGGGCAGAAGCATGCTCTGATAGCAGGGCACTTGAGGGACCAGGCAGTCACAGCCCATGGCCAGGGAAGGTTTCAATGCCCCCAAGGGTGCGGGCAGAGGACACCCCATTGTTAATCCACCTTCCTGAGACGAGGTTCAAGCCCAGAAAGGGAATTTCTCCCTCTGTGTACCTGCTCACCACCCCGGGAGTGGGGTCCCCAGTGGCAGGCGCCCACTACCTTCTCCAAGCTCAATGCCCGCCTGTTGCCCCTTGGTAAAGAGCCCGAGGTCCTGCTGAGAGGGCAGCTTGGGAGAGGCGCAGCCGACCCACCCAGGGCTCCAAGTGCAGGGGGGTCAGAGCCCAGGTCCCAACACATGGAGGGGAGACGCAGCAGGAAGCCCTGGGCTGGACGGCAGCAGGGTCTACCTTGGGCTTGGCTCTCTCTGGATCCACATGGTCTCCCACCAGGACCCCAAACGTCCACATCTCTGAGCCCTGGTAACCCCACTATGGAATTAGAGCCAGGAAGAAGGTGACCTCCGGGTCCTCCACTCTAAAACTCACTGCCCTCTCTGCCTGAGGCTGAGACCCGTGAGAACCTGCGCTCCGCAGCTCCGCAGGTCCAGGCGCATGCGCGGGGTGAGTACTGGGGGGCGGAGCGTGGCAGGTGTCTGTCTGTCCTGTTCCCATTTCTGCCCGTTTGTCCTGTCTCAGGCTTCCTCTCTTAAAAGCTCCAGGAAGGTCCTGAGCTCCTAAATGATGCCATGAACATCACGCCTGTCTTCGGGAGGCAGGAAGTCCCCCCATCTCTTTGTTCCGCCCATTCAGTTTCCTGCTTCCTGAGGGTCTTGGAGCTGGTGGGGGCCATGGCCGTGAGCTGGCCCGGGTTGTCATGCTCCTCCGAGAGTCCCACTGCGAGCGCGAGTGCGGCTGTGTGGGCCGGAGAGCAGGGGCCACCCCCACCGGGCAGAGGGGAGAGCAGGGTGAGGGTCAGTGGGGACAGATCAGTCCCAAGAAGCTAAAATTAGTTCTGGGAACTGGAATGTTGGGGTCTCCAAGGAGCAGCAGCTGTGAAAAGAAAGCACAAGACCAGAAGGAAAATGCAGCCGGCCCCGCCCCGCAGCCCCCTGCCCGCTGCGGCCCTGGGGTCTCCCCGGCCTCGCCGCCTGCCCCTCCCGAGCTGCGGCCGGGTCCGCCGGCTGCTCAGGGAGAATTTCCTCCGCATGCCGTCATGTTCCTCTCTGGTAACCGCAGAACAATGTGGCCTGGGATTCCTGATAGGACAAAGTTTTTTAATTGGAAACAGGAAAGAGGAGGACAAGTTTGGGTCTGGGGTGGTGAAGATAATGAGAAAATGACAGGCCGGTCCGGGCGGGCGAGAGGGTGACAGTGGAAGGGGTCACATGGCAAGGAGGGTGTGCACATGCTGGAAGGCGTCCTGGGAGAGCCGGCCACGTGAGAGCGAGCTGGGGCCTGGCTGGTAAGGGGGAAGGAGCCTGGGAGAGGCTGAGAGAGGGGAGCCCGGCTGGGAGCTGAGTGCCCCTTTGCACAGATGCAAAGAGACGGTGTTGACAAAGAGGTCCCACCCTATGGTGGAAGAATGTTGGGGAGGGCTAAGGAGACAATCTGAGACACCCAGGTGCACCCTTCCCACTGGGCTTGAGATGCTGGTCCTGTAGCTCTGGGGCCCCAAGTTCTGAGCTTCCTCTTGCAGCTCCTCACCCAGATGAGGGACCCAGTTTTCAAGGGTACTTGAGGTGAAGAGAAGGTGGTTGTATTTTGTGGTATGCAGGCTGGGGGCGCTATTCAGAGCCAGACTTTAGCCCACCATGGAGAGGAGGGCTGGGGTTTGGGAGGGGGGATATGAAAGCCTTTGGAAAAGCCACTTAGGAAGGGAAGGGGTGGAAGAGGAGATCTGTTATGCTTGCCCCTGGCTCTGTGCCCAAGATTGTCACTCAACTTCTCACCATGGTCTGGAATGAAAGCATCTAGAATGGAGGAAGAACCCCGAAAGATCTCTTTACCAAGAAGGGCCCAGCATTGAAGACCAGGCCTGCCGTGTGGCAGCCTTCCACAAGAGCCCACTGAATAAAAGTGTTACTTGCAGAAGCTCTGTCAGTGGGTATTGCGGTCCTTTGTTACAGACGAGGAACCTGGTGCTCAGAGAAGCGGAACCATCCTTTGGGATTCTTCTGAGATCTGAACCCCCGGGGGCTCAGAAGGTCATGCCCAATGCATCCCTCAGCCAACCCCATCCCGGGTAATGCTGTTTCCTAAAGTTACGTGGTTTGGGGCAGGTTCCTGTCACTGTCTCTATGATGCTTTCCCACATTCATTATGCACTTACACACTTACACATGTTCATTATGCACTTGCACAACTAAGCATCTCAATGCTTCCCCACTAAGTGCCCAGGCTAAGACTCCCAAATGGACTTGGATCCATCTTTTTTTCCAAAAAGAAATCATTCCTGGGTGTCCTCTGGCTGAGGGACAGTGGATAACCACACAGAGAACCCAGCTCTCCATGCACGACTGGGATGCCCTTTCAGATTACGGAATTTAAGATGCCAATACCAAAATGCAGGTGTTCATGTGTGCCATCCTGGTAGATGGACAGCCATAGAAGACTGTTTTCTTTGTCTTTCCTCCACTTTCCTTCTTCCCTTTCTCCTTGTGATTATTTCTCTCTCTCTCCTTCCCTCCCAAATAAAAAAATAGCCAAAAGCCTGTGCCTTTAGGAATAGAAAAAATTCTATTCTCAAAAATCATCACATTGATTTAATCCTTACTGTGTGTCAGGAATGTCACATATGCTGTTTGTGTACCTTGCACCCCTGCCTACCTTACTTCTTCCTGTAGTATGCTTGACTTATGCTTTTATAAATAAAGTCAAGTATTGTTTTCGTTCTCTGAGTGGCTTCTTTTCTTGTTTTATCTCTACATTTCCTTCATTTTGAAATCTTATTTTTATTGAATTTTCACTTGATTGGAGTATACCCTTAAGTAATTTCCTCAGAAAGGGTAGCAATGACATACTTTGAGTCCTGGTATTTTGGAACCTCTTTGACATGAATGGCATCATGGCTGGGTGAGGGAATCCCGGACCATACACATTTCTCTTATTAGTCTGAGAACCCTGTTCTGTTCCACTGTCTCTGAACTTCCATTGTTGCAGATGGGTAATCTGGTGATAGTCTCCCCCTCTTTCTTTTGGAAGTAGACTGTAAGCTCTCTTTCTCTAAAGAAAGATTTTCTCTTTACAGTAGAGTTCAGAATCATCACTAGATTGTTTTTCCTTTGTATATATTTTATCTCTGATCATTTTAGGACTTGTGGAACTCCTTTGATCAGATGATTCAGATCTTTCCTTAGTTCAGGGACATTTTCTTCCATCTTTAGAGTATCACTTCTCTTCCAGCCACTCCCTTCTCTCCTTCCAGAGCTCCTGGGACTTGTCTGTAGCTCTCTCGTGCCTGGTCTTTCACTCCCTTTATCTTTTTGCTCAAATTTCCTTTCTTTGCCTTTCTGCTAAGGGCTGTGAGATAACTCATCTCCCACTTCCTTCTGGGCAAATTTAGTGTTCTTTTACCTTCTTCTTGGCCTCCCTGAATGACTTGACATTCTTTTTTCTTGACTCGTCTCATTTCTAAGCTTCAGGAACCACATGCTTCACCTTCATGTTCAGCTCCTTTCTCTGCTTTCTCTGATGGATCCTTTCCCTCCTGCTAACCCCAAAGTGAGGACATTTCCTCAGTTTATACCCAAATGTCTTCTTCCTCTATATTTCCCTCCTTAGGAGAACTCGCCTACTTTCTCAGGGTCAATTACCACCTGTTTGCTGATGATGCCACCTTTATCCTGAGCTCTGGACCACACACACACACACACACACACACACACGTGTATATATAGAATTGGTTGCCTCCCGGCCATGTGGTGCATTCCACGGGCGCTCCAAACACATGTTCAGAACTGCTCTACCACAAACATCAAACATCTTTCTACCACAGACTTGACTCTGTTCCTTCTTAATCTTTTCCCAAACGCAGAGGTAAGAAAACTGTAACACCTCAGAACATGGCTGGATAAAAATGCGATCATTAACCTCAGAGCCCAGGGCTGCCCTGACATCCTACGGTTCTGGCCAGCCGCTCCCTCCTCCACTCTTGAAGGTAATGATTTAGCAAAGTTTTTTCCTTCTCCAACTTCTCAGGTCATCCTCCTCCAGATCCTCAGTGGTGAGGATTTGGCTTCATAGGTCACTGAGAGCACTAGAAGCCATCAGAAGAGAATTGCCGCAGCCCTCACCGCCCATGTCTCCACCCTCTAGGAGCCATAGGCTCCACCTGCCACTCACTGGGGAAGGCTGTACTGTCCCCAGGGAGTCCCTTGCACTCTGTTAACTCTAGGACATTAGCTCCCTAGCTTCTCTCTGTCCTGTGTCACCTGTGCTTTACTATTAGATCATATCCATTACGTTCAAACCTGATATAGTAACATCCCCATTAAAAACCCTTTCTTGGTTCTAGATTCTCCATCAATTTATCATTTTTTTTTCTATCCTACTTTACCGGAAAGAAGCCTGAACTTCTGGTCTCTGCTTCCTCTTTTCTGTTCCCTCTTGAACCCACCCATCACCCCACTTGTCACCATGAACAGTGCCTCCATGCTGTGATTCCTAATGGCCAAATTCCAGCTTTCACTTTTAGTAGCCAAGCAGCTGCATTGGACATAGTTGACCGTCCCACCCCGGAACACTTTCGCCATCTTGCTCCTGGGACCCCATGTTGCTCTTGATTCTCACCATTGCCTGATCCCCACCACCTTTGTGGATCGTTCTTCACCTGCTGACCTCCAAACAGAGGAGCCTCCCAGGCTCGGCCCGCCCCGACCCACACTCCCCCCAGTGTGATCTCATCAGCCTCGTGATTTTCGGTACCATCTATGTGCTGATGGTTCCCAAGTTTATGTAGCTCCAGCTGCTCTTCCCACCTCACTTGGAGGCCTGTAAGGCACTGCTCACTTCATGCGTCATCAGCCAACCCCTGACCTCCAGCCTCTCCAACGCCCGGCCCACAGCCTCCCCCATCTCAGTTAATGGCAGCTCCTTTTATTTGAACAGTCCCAAAGTCTTGGGGTCACCCTCAACTTTTCTCTTTCTCTGACACTTTATATCCATTCAGTCATCCAATTCCGTCAGCCACACCTTCAAAACCAGTCAGAACTGGCCACGTGGACCACGTCGATTGCTAACCCCTGGTCCAAGTCATCGTCCGCTCTTTCCTGAATCATTGCAATCGCCTCTATCTGCTACCAGTCCCTTCTTCTCATAGCAGGCAGTATTCAAATATGTCACTTGTCACTCTTCTGCTCAAAGCCTTCTCAATGGCATCCCATCTCACTCGGAATAAAAGATAAGCAGCTTCCTATGGGACACAAGGCCCTACTCAGAACCTTCCCCCACGGCATCTCTGACCGTCCAGCTTCTCCCCCCTCCCTCCCTCTGCAGCACCTGCTGCTCCTTGGCCATGCCCAGGAGGCCACCACCTCAGGGTCTTTGTACTTGATTGTCCCTTGGCCTAAAAACTCTTCTCCCAGTTCCTCGGTGGCTCTTATCTTTGCCCTCATCCCTGCTTCTGCCTCATCAGAGAGACTCCTCCCACCCACCCATACACGATAGCAGACACCTTGCTCCTGGCCCTCCATGTCCCCCATGTCGTAGGCGGGTGGCCCTGAGTCATGGCTCTCAATGGTTTTGTGTCTTGGTTTTCTCTTCTGTAAAGTAGCTAAAATTAGAAAACACACCTTCCAAGAAGGCTGTGGGGATTGAGTGAGTTAATATACATAGGACACATGAATAGTGTGTGACATATACAAAGTGCTCAGTTAAACATTAATTATTGTGATTATTTTGTGGAACCAGCTGGGCCCTTGAGGTTATCCACCAAGTAGTTAAGATGTTGACAATGGAGTGCGGGAGAGGGAAAGTTTACCCCAACGTTAGCAGCAGAGGAGGCCTCAGAAGCAGCCCCCAACTCTAGGCCAGGCTCTTTGTACCCTCTGCACAATTTCTTCTGTACATGGACCCCCCCCGTGGGCTGGTAGAAATCTCGCTACATGGGGAATGGACTCCCATCAGCTCTGCCACCGACCAGCCTGTGTGACATTAGCCCATTTCCCTGACCTTTCTGAGCCTCCGTCTCCCTTCTTTAGAACAGAGACAATGACATTCGCCCTCCGTCACAGGGAAGGATCACATGACATAATGACGCCCAAGAATTTTGATGCTCGTATTCAGTGTAGGTGATTGACCTTTATAAAGGTCCCACAGAAAGATAAGCAGTATCTTTTGTTCCTTTTTAAGCTTGAGGACCACGTGAAAGATGCTGACTCCACCGGGCGCTTGTGTTCTCGTTCATTCCCACAGCTGATGGTCCTTCATCACTCCGTGTTCGAGTTTTACCAGCCGAGGAAGACCTGGGAACTGGTTCATATCTGTGTTTCCATGATCAAGCTTGGAAGGGTGGGAGCACGCTCTTGGGGAGCTCTCGTTTGGGGGCAGGTTTACACGAGCCTTGGAGAGCAGAGCTGTTGGCGAGAGGCAACCGGTCAGGTGAGGCTGGAATAGGAGGCTGGTGGCAGAGTTAGCCATGGAGGACGGGGAAGCCCTTCTAGGGCATCTGGGAAGGTTGTCAAGGCTGAAAAACAAGGTGAAGAAAGGATGCTACGTAGAAAACAGACCTTCTCTGCTAAAAAAAAGACAGCTCTGGGCCACTGGGGAGATAACAGCAGAACCAGAAGGTCCAGAAATATTGCAGATGTTGGTGTTATTTATTCTTTATTTGTAGGGGGACGGGGGCAGGGATGAGGGGGATAAAGACAGTTCTAGAAAGTGTTCCACAAAATGGAGAAAAGGTGGTGTGGGCCAGATATCACTGTAGAAGGAGTCTTGAGTCTGTCCAGTCTGGGGATAGGTGTCCTGTCCTTCCAGAACAGGGGTCAGCAAACGTTTTCTCTAAAAGGCTGTGGGGTACACTGACCATCAAAGATCTCCTCATCCCTAGAACCTGTAAATGTTTTTTTTTAACTTGGAAAAGAGGCCTGTGCCCATATGATTAAGTTGAAAATTTTGAGGCAGGAAGATTACCATGAATTATTGGGTTGGACCCCAAAGCAATTGTATTTATTCTTAGAAGAGGGAGACAGAGAAGGATCTCAGACAGAAGAGGATAAAGCAAGGTCACCATGAAGCCAGAGATTGGAGCAATGTGCTCACAAGGCCAGGAAGGTCAGCAGCCACCAGAAACTGAAGATGCAAGAACAAGATTCTCCCCTAAGGCCACCCAAAGGAGCATGGCTGTGCCAACACCTGGCTTTCAGCCCCATGAAATTGATTTTGGAACTTCTGGCCACCACAATTGTGAGTGAACAAATTCATGTTAAGTTACATTTCTGTAGTAGCTGTTACAGCAGCCACAGGAAACTAATACTAGCTACGTAGTGAGTATTTGGGACTGCGCAGTCTCTGTGACCACTACTCAACTCTGCTGGTATAGTGCAGCTAGAAGTCGTGCACAAACAAGCAGGCCCAGTCGTGTGCCAATACAGACAGGAGTGTGTGCCCTGCCTAAGAGGCAGCATTTGTTGAGCTTCAGCAAATAGTTGCTAGATAGGAACAAAGACCCTGGGTGACCAGATCCATCAGTTTCTCAAGGGAATCTGCAATTCCTGGGTTTTATGAGAAATTTCCTAGATTTGATTGCCAGCAGTGATTTCCAATTCTGGTCAATAACATGCAGACCGCATGAAACACACCTGTTTGTCCACAAGTCTCCAGGTGTACCTGTGGTCTACAGAGTGCCTGACCCTGGTCACTGAAGACATGGTGTCTGTTCTGCAGGGCTCAAGTGAGGAAGACAGGCTCTTGACCTAGGGCTGCAGTAGAACTGGGCAGAGGTCGAGTGGGGCGGGGGTGAGGGGCTGCTTCTACCTAAGAGGAAGAGGAGGGGAGGGTGGGGAAAGGCCACCAGAAGGGCCGATGCCTGTGGTGAGTCTTGCAAGGTGAGCTGGATCAGAAGCAGGCAAGGGTTGCAGTGGGATGCTGGGGAGGGCTGGCAGGAGCAGAGCAAGGCCCAGGAGAGAAGGAGGTGTCTGGGCAGGAACAAAATGCTCCAGGCTGCAGGTCCCGAGGGCGGGAAAGAAGAGGACCAGGTGGAGTTGGGCCAGGAGGGAGAGAAGGGAGTGGACGTCAGGGCCAGGAACGGCCTTGGGTTTATCTTGAGGACAAGGGAAGTCATGAAGATGATTCGTTTCTTATGGACTGAATGGGGGCTCTCCAAAAAGATGAGTTCAAGACCCATCTCTCCAGATCCCTGAATGCGAACTTATTTGGGGGCTGCAGATGTCACCAAGTTAAAATGAGGACACACTGGATCAGGCTGGGCTTCATGTAATGATCTGGTGTCCTCCTAAGAAGAGGAAATGGGGACACATACCTCCACCGAGAGAGCTGGGTGGGCAAAGAGGTAGAGATCAGGGTCAAGGGGGCAGTGGCCCCAATCAAGGAGCGCAAAGGGTTTCCATAAACTATCAGGAGCTGGAAGAGGTAAGGAAGGGTCCTCCCCTGAAAGCGTCAGGGACATGGGGCCCTGGTGACACTTTGGTTTTGAACATCTGGCCTCCAGAAACCCGAGAGAACTCATTTCTGCTGATTTAAGCCACCCGGTCTGCGGTACGTTGCTATGGCACCCCCAGAAAGGAGTACACCCACTATCTCAGTGCATCCTGAAGGTAACCTGTGAGGTGGTAAGCCACTGTCACCTGCCCTGAGCCAAGTTGTGCTCTGTCCACAGCCAGCGGAGGCAGAGACTGTTGTCATCTGCTTCCCAGATTAGGAAACGGCAGCCAGAAGAGTGATGTGGCTTGCCTCAGGTCACCCAGCTGGCACCTGGGAGAGAGGGGCTGAGACTGGGGGGCTCTGGCTCCAGGTCCCTGCTCTGGGCCACCTCGAGCCAGGCTTCCTGGGGGGCCACGCAGCCTCGAGCGGTTGGTTACTGCCCTCCTTCTCTGCTACACTAAGTGGCCTCGTCTGGGATCCCACCATGATCAGATGGGACAGAGGACATGAGAAGCACGTAAGAAGTAAACCTGGAGCAAACCGTAAAGTGGCCCCGGGGGGAGCCAGGAGAATTCCAAGTGGAGGCAAACGCGCTGGCCTGGCTGGGTGTGGAAAGCAGTCCTGACCACCCCGAGACCCGTGGGGAAGCCACCGCTCTCCCCTGGGCACACACAGGGGAGCTCCTAAGCCTGGAAACACCCCACATGACCTCACAGATGCCACCACCCAGAACCCTGATGCTGACCCACATGGCATGATGACAGGTGTCCCGGTGACATTTCTTCAAGCCTGGCACTAGCCCACCAGTGCTGTCCCCGCTGCCCGCCCTGGATGACAACTTCTCTGAATCCTGGAGTCTCTTTAGCGGCCACGAATCCTTCATCCTGCAGAGGAGCCAGCTGGGACATGGAGTGACCTCTCCAGGAGCACGCAGCTGGGGGATTCTGTCCTAAGCGTCCTTCGTGCCCTGGCTGTGCGTGCTGGTGTCTCAGCTCCCCGTTTACCCGAGGCCGCTGGCAGCCCTGTGTGGTGGAAGGATCTGAGAAAGGGGAGCTGGCGCTGGAGCCCTTCAGATTTCATTTCTCGGCCTGGGCCAGCCCAGCCCTCATTTCCCCATCATCGCACAGAGACCTGGTTAGAGCGACAAGTCCCTGCTCAGAGGAATGCTGTCCCCAGTGCACTGGGAGGGATCCGACCCCAGTGAGTTTGAAAGAGCCCACGATGCCAGGGGCTGGTGGGAATGAGACCCAGGTCCGTGGGGCTCTACAGCCGGGCTTCTCCTGCGAGCTACGTGGCCTCCTCAGGAGATGCGTTAGTGGGAGCTATAGCTTGGGTACGGAGTGTCCCTCGAAGGACAAGCCTGTGTCACTAGTCAGTATCCCATGCACCCCACACTCCCCGAGTTTGTACAACTCCTGTGTCATGTAAGGGGCCTTGTGCTGGGATCTAAAGAAATAAAGTCTGTATCTCCAAGGAACTCAGGGACCAGTAGGAGACCCAGGGAGATGCAGAACCGCCAGAGTCCGGCTTCCTGAGACTCGCAGATCGGCTCTCGAGTTCAGGGTTGGCAGCCTTTTCTGTAACAGCTGACTCTTCCTGCTTACTTCCCACTGTCTTGGGATGAACTTGTTTTTCCCCTGTTAAATGCCAGCCTTGGGGTTACTCTAAGCAATAAGATCCCAGAATTTGTAGGTTCCACTTGCTCATTAAATTGGCTTCTACCACACAGTGTGCCAAACAGTTCGCCGCTAAATAAAAAGGGCACGAGGATGCCCCCAAACCCTCGCATGCTGTGCTCATGCTGTTGGGTGGCGGTAAATAGTTGCCCAGGTAGCAACTGTGGTGCTAGACTAGAGGCCCACCCGCGGCCACACCACGAGGTGCATGGTTTACCCCACCAGGCCTGGCTGGTCGACATGCAGCGGGGTCCACAGTCTGATAAACGGCATCTCTCAGGCAGGGCCGGTCGGGCAGGAGGCAGACAGGTCCACGGCCCCACCCCGGCATGCCTACCGACAAGCAAGGGAAAGAGGTTGACATCACCTTAAAGGCAACCCCGAGCATGCTTTAATTTATTTCTTAAAAAAAGAAAATAATACACAAAGTCCGGGACTTCCACGATCAGTAACAAGAACTTGTTTGTACAGGGATACACCGGGGCCTTGGGGTACCGCTTCTTGTTTCATTAAAATTGTCTGCAAATATTTGCTGAGCACCTATTATGTGCTCACCCGGCTTGTGAGAGATGCTGGGTTGACCGTGGTGGCCCAAGATAGAGTTCCTGCCTCCAGGCGGTAGGTGGGTGAGGATGACATGAACTAAATAATCATCCAATAAATGTAAACCGCCGTGTGATCCCCATGGGGATGGACACCTGGTGCTGGTTTCCAACAGGAGGTTGCTCTGAGAGAATGACAATGGCCAAGGACCCTGGCAGTCAGACTTGGGGGGACCCCATGGGAACATTACTAGTCACTCTGTTAGGTTTCAGGCCCAGTCTCCTGGACTGTTCGCTGTGACATTCCGACGTCAGAGTTACCGTTCCTGCTTCACAGGAGAGGAAGGAACCCTGGCTCGGAGGGGTCACAGCCAGCTAGTGGCAGTGCTGGGGTCAGACTTGGGTCCGAGGGACTCTCGAACTGTACCTTTCCTGAAGGTAAACTGCCTGTCCCAGAGACGCATTAGCGGGTACTGTAGTATGTCACTCAAAGGCTATGTGTTAAAGGCTTGGTCCCTAAGGTGGGAATATCGGGAGGTGCTGTGGCCCTTGGTCGGGCCCCATGGGAGGTTCTTAGCCCTTTGGGGTGTGCCCTTGAAGGGGATTTTGGGACCCCCATCTCTTCTTTTTTCTCTCTGCTTCCTGACTCATGATGTGAACCATTTGTTCCATCACGTGTTTTCCACCATCGCCGTCCAGTGCCCTCACTAGAAGCCCAAAGCAATGGGGCTGCCCAATCTTGGTGGGGAATCTCCAGAACCATGAGCTAAATCAACATTTTCTCTGTATAAGGTTAATTGCCTCAGGGATTTTGTCATAGTAATGGAAAGCTAATACAATAGGAAAATATTACAACTGTGATGTCATCTGCAATTCCTCCTGTGACCTTCAGTGTCATCAATGGTAAGTACTCATGCCTCCATTCTGCAGTGAGATATCTAGAGCCATAAAGCAAATCATAGCAGACAGAGGGAGCTGGGACAAAGAGCTCCCTCTTATAGCAAGGCTGTGTGTGTGAACTGCAGTCACCTCTACGCCTTGCCAGGTGTGACGCAAGAGTGCTGCACCCTAAACCGAGTCCCCTGAAGCCTCTGCCTAGCTCTCTGTTCCCCCCTGGCCTTCATGCCTACTGACACAGTAGGCAGAAGCCAGCGGTCAGCTGTGGGGCACCACAGCTGGTTTGTGCCTGGCTGAACTGGGCTGTAATTTCGCAGGCTGTAACTGGCCCTTGGAGACCAGCAGGGACAAGGGGTGGGTGTTCAGCAGCCTGTCCCCGGGAGAAACCTGCAGGCATTGATGACTGCTGCTCAGGACGGAGCAGAGCCTGTGGACCGGAGCTGGCCCCGACTCCTCTCCGCCTCCCGCGGGGCTTGGTATTTTCCACCCGAGTGTTGGTGGCGAGCTCCTGGCGGAGGTCCCGGAAATTTCTGTCCCCATCTCCACCCTTGGAAGCCATGCCACAGAGGGGTTTGTAATCCGCCAAGTTCCCTACCAAGGGGAGGTCACACCTTGATCTCAGAGAGTCACCGTGTTAGTTACTGGCTAAGAGCCTGGGCACTGGAGTCACCGGGCCCAGGCGGAATCCACCAGCCGCGTGACCTGGGCAACCTGCGGGGCTTCCTGCGCCTCCTCCCTGCATCCTGCAAGTGGAGGTGAGGATATCAGCCCCAGAGTGAGCTGCTGTGAGGGTCAGACGAGGGGGTGTGGGTTAGCACTTAGCAGGACCGGCACAAGGAGCTCTGGATTAGAGGCAGTTGTAATCAGCCTTAGTACTTCTTCCCCCCTCCCCCTCCCTCTGCCCTACCTGCCATCTTACCTCACTTCCTACTTTTTCTGCCTCTCTTCCTTTCTTCCTCCCTCCTTCTGTTAATTTTAATTAATTTCATTTTTTTCACCAAGACCTGCCTCATGCTGAAGCTCAGAGTCTCACCCCAGGCCCCTCAGCCCGGGAGCAGACGACCTGTGAAAGGTCCAACCCCAGGATTTCCCTTTCCCCTGACTCTCCACCATCCTCTCTCCCACCTCCATGGGACGGAGCTCACCGCCTTACACAAGCACACACGGCAGAATGTGTTCCCCCAGGACTTTCCTTTCACTCTTTTGCAGAAAGTTTTCATTCTGACCAGAAGGAACGAGCAACAGGAAGGGTCCCCTTGCCTGGCCATGGAGCTGCCCTCTCGCGTCCTCCCCTCCCTGTCTTCTCAGGGGGAGGGGGGTCTTTCCCCATGTAAAACCTTTTCTGGAGGGAAATTCCGTGGTAAGAAGGAAAGGGAATTCTAACAGCGGAGCCTGGCGTCCCCGGGCTTGCTGGATCCCGGCCCCAGCGGCCGTCAGGAGGGAGTGCATTGGTTCTCTGGCCCCCACTGGACCCCCAGAGACCAGCGGGACCAGAACTGTCCTCCCCACTGGGGAGCTCGGGGAGCTGGGGACCCACAGAAGCTGACACCCGGCCTCAGTTTGCCGCAGAGGCCAGTCCTGATCCTGGAAGCCGTGTCCTTGGCCCCCTCTCTGCACCTGCTGAGTGTCCCTGGTTTCCGTGACCTGGATGCCTGTCCTGGGAGCTCCTGGGGCAGAAACAGGAGAGAAAGAGAAACGACAGGAGCACGCCCTCAACTGAGAGGCAGGAGGGAGTGGCGTGGACTGTGGTGTCCCTGGGACTTCACCCTAGTGTCACCGTCACCTTCTAACACTGCTGGTCCTTGTGCCGTGGGAACTCTGGAGCCAGAGCGCCTGCCTTCAGAATCCCAGCAGCACCGCTCAACAGCGGGGTCACTGCAGGAGGCTCCTGGAACTACCCGTGCCTCGGTTTCCCTGCCTGTAAGTGGGGTGATAATAGTGTCTACCTTGTACACTCAGACGGGGGCACAAGGAGCCAATGGACGAGAGGTGCTGAGTCCAGGCGGTGGGTGCTGTCAGGTCCCTCTCCCTGGCTGAGTTTGCAGGTGTCCTCCGCGGCTCTCTGACCCCGTGGCTTCCAGGGCCCTCTGTGGAGGGTGAGTCACCGCGCCCCGCGGCCCTCCCTCCTGGTGTTCTCACCCTTGCTCGAGCCTCGCCCCTGGAGGGTGGGCCGGGCTTGTGACATGCCTTCCCCGGACCCAGCAACATCTAGCTGATTGGCTCCTCGGCCCCAGCAACATCTAGCTGATTGGCTCCTCTGCGGTGATGCTCATTGGGCTGTTTCCCTGCCCTTTCAGACCACGGAGCTGCTCATTGGGGGACTTTTTTGGCTACGCCCACGTGACCCAGCCAATCGGCCTCAAGAGCAGGAGGATTGTGGGAGGTGGGGAGAAGCTTGTGTGGGAGAGAGAGGCTTGTGGAAAGCCGGTGGTGGCAGTTGAGGCTCTGAGGGTTTTTCCTGAGAGGCTGTTTTGTTTGGCGTGTGTGGTTCTAAAAATAAAGTTAGTTTCTTTTGACAAGTGGCTTCTGATTGTGCCCAGCCAGACTGCGGCATTTGGTGGCTCGCACGGGGAGCGACTGAGGGTAAGTGAACTGCTCGCCCCTGAGGGCAGGGCGAGAGGATGGGTAGCCATTTTAAGATTCCTCTTTTGTTATTTTGTTTCACTTTTGTTTTAAGTTGCCTGTCCCTGGAGATGTGTAAGATGGAAGAAAAACCGCTCACATCTGAGGAACAGATAGGGAGAAAGGACGGATGGACATTTCAGGAGGCTATTATAATGATTTTGTGTTGTTTCAATTTTGTTTCACTCTGTTTCAGTTTTGTTTGGCGTCATCTTGTTGGGTTGTATTATAGTAGAAATACGGGATCAGAAATTAGTAAAAAACAAACTGAAAGAGTGTTAAGTAAATTGTTAGAGGAAGGAGGCATCTCAGTAAAATCAAGAACAATCAGGGCATACGTTGACACAATACAAAAATGTAGCCCATGGCTTTTTAAGGAGGAGTTCTAAATATATCACAAATGGAACCATCATGGTGAAGATTTAAAAAGAATAGAAAAGAAAAGCCCAGGGACTCTGCCAGTTGGCACATTGCCATTGTGGACGTTCATATCTTGTTTGCTTAGTCCAAAGCCTTCAGTTCAGACAATGGTAGAGGAAGAAGAAGACATAATGATTCAAGTAAAAGAGAAGGTCTCTCAAGTTAGTCAGACAGAGGAAAAGATTCAAGTAAAAGAGAAGGCCTCTCAAGCTAGTCAGACAGAGAAAGAAAGTGTAAAACAGAAAAAGCCATCAGGGGGAAAGTTACAACAGGAGACTGCTACTAACACCTTTCTATCACCAGAGGACGTAAGTGTCCAACTAACAAGGCCACCTCCATATGCTGGGAGGTCCCCAACCCCCGCAGTTGATAGTTGGGATCCTGAGACAAGATCTCAAATATTAACATGCCCTGTATTTGAGGCAGGAGGGCAGCGATTTTACCAAGTTTTAAATTTCAAAACAGTGAAGCAGCTAAAAGAGGCTGTAACAACCTATGGTCCTCAAGCACCCTTCACTGTAAGCATGGTCGAATCCATTAACAACTTGAACATGACGCCAGCAGATTGGGCTAATATGTGTAAAGCTGTGCTAAATGGAGGACAATACCTGTTATGGAAGGTTGCCAATGAGGAATTTTGCAAGGAGACGGCTAGGCGAAATGCAGCAGCTGGTTATCCTCAGAGAAATCTAGATATGTTGTTAGGAAAGGGACCTTATGAGGATCAGCAGCAACAAATTGCATATGATCCTGG
>NW_025999853.1:4615711-4634791 GCF_001458135.2 Marmota marmota marmota | reverse complement strand
CAGTGCTGGGCACAATCACGGAGCCACATTGTACAAAAGAAACGTAACTTTATTTTTAGAACCACACACACCAAACAAACAGCCTCTCAGGAAAAACCCTCAGAGCCCCAACTGCCACCACTGGCTTTCCACAAGCCTCTCTCTCCCCCACAAGCTTCTCTCCACCTCCCACAATCCTCCTGCTCTTGAGGCCGATTGGCTGGGTCAACGTCGGGCGGAGCCAAAAAAGTCCCCCAATGAGCAGCTCCGTGGTCTGAAAGGGCAGGGAAACAGCCCAATGAGCATCACCGCAGAGGAGCCAATCAGCTAGATGTTGCTGGGGCCGCTGTGAGCCAATCATCAGCCGGCAGCAGGAAGTTTGCTGGCAGCTGGAAGTTTGCTGGGGCCCCTTCGGCTGTGGCTCTCAACACCTGGACAGATCACGGCGGAGGTGCCAGATGCACGTGGCCTCGCGAACGGCCTCTGGAGAGAGTCACAGGGCGAGGACGGAGGGGCTCCCGCCACAGCCAGTGGGGAACGGAGCCACCGAATGGCGCCATCCCGTCATGTGAGCCAGGAAACGGGTCCTTCCCCAGGGGTCCCCCTAACGGGCAGCCCCCACAGACACCTTGTTTTTAGCCCCCAGGAGACCCCGACGAGCCGTGCCCAGAGCCCCCAGCACAGGAACCGTGAGATCTCAGGGTGTGCTGTGGTGAGCTGCCGAGTGGTGGCAATGTGGTCACACGGGTAGTAATCCCGCAGTCCCTGTCCCCTCTCCGCAGTACTCAGACACCCTGCGGTGCCCGGGGCCTGTTCAAGGTGGGGGTCCCAGAACAGAGCAGCCTTCTTTATGCACATGCCCAAGGCGTGGCCCTGAGCTCTGCCATCAGGTTTGGCTTGGCACAAGGGGACAAAGGCGCACAGATGCCCCTGCACTCACGAGGACAGGCCTTGAGCCCCACCTGAGAGGCAGGGGAAGACCTGGGACCACAGTGACCTCTGTGTCTTCTGTGGATGGAAGGTCGGGGAGGGGTGGCAGCCAGCTCTGGGCTACAGGGCGAGGGGACCCTCATGGCTCCCATGTGGCAGGGACAGTGCCAGAATTGTGTCTTTTGACATTGGCACAGTGTCCCTCCCCGAGTTAAAACCTGCTGCTCTCCTCCTCCGGAGCACAGAGAGGTGACACTGTGGTTCCTGGTGGACTCTTGGGCCACTTGGAGTCAAAGGGCCCCTCCCTACTTTTTGTTCTTGGGCAAATGAACGTCCTCCTCTGAGCCTCGGTCACCTCTTCTGCAAAATGGGCTCATGGTGCCTTTTCTCCAGGGAGCCCTGGGAGGCTGATGGGGACACCACCCATTGAATGCCTGGCTCCAAGCAAGGGGTGGGAGCTCGGCCAGCTCCCCAAATTATATTCCTGCGCGAGGATTAAGAGCACCTGCACCCTCAGTGGTTGAGAAAACTTGGGGCAAAGTGCTCCCGACATTTCCCAAGTGGGTATTTAGATGCCAAGGTTCAGGCCCAGGTGCTCCAAGTTTAGCTGCCAACCCGTGGTGCTGTTGAGAGATACAGGAGGAAGTTAGGGCACTGGGGATGGGCCCTTAAAGAGGTATCAGGACCCCCGGCTCTTCCTCTCTCTCACAGCCCCCAAAGCATCAGGGCTCAGTGACCATGGACTGAAACTGTGATTCCAAATAAACCTTTCCTCCTTTAAGTTGATCATCTCAAGTATTATGTTACAGTAACGGAGAGCTGACTGATAATCCACCAGATTAAAATGACCTAGTAGAACTTTCTCCTCTGGCAAGAAAGAAGTCTTCTCTGGTGACCTTTACTAAAGGAGCCCCCTACCTGTTCCACCTCCTTCAAGTCACTGTGCTTTATCGCCTCCGCTGCATTAAGACACACCAAAAAATGGTTCATCCATCCACTGGCAATTGTACCACTCATCTCCCCCCGTACAAATCCAACTCTCCAAGATCTCAGAACAGAAACTGTCGGGTTCTTCTTACGGCTGCATCTCAGTTCCAAGAATAGGATCTGACCCTGTGTAGGTGCTCAGTAAATACCGTCGGGGTGAATGACAGACTGTGTCATGCTTTTGCCCATGAGACTTAACCCAAGGAGGAAAAGGAGGAGAAGAAATCCAAGGAATTTGAACCACTTCAAAGAAAAATGTTAAAAAGACAACATTCTAGCAAAGCACAACCTCATGTACTCGCTGGGCACCGTCCAGGTACTAACTGTGCTGAGCCTTCAATGTGAGGTCCCTCATCTAATCCTCATGTGGCCTTAGGAAATAGGTGCTCTTAGTACCCCTAATAAATAGATGAAGATATTGAAAAAATATCAGCTAGAAAAAATGCAACCTTTTGCGTAAGAGCTCAGGAAGGTTCAAAATTAGCGTCTGGAATGCATGTCTGGCTGGCTCCAGGCTCAGCTGCTCCACAGTGCAGAAGCTGATAGTGCCCTTGTTTTTAAGAAATATGTACTGAAATACCTAGGGGCATGGGGATCACATCCACAACTCACTCTTAAATGAGGGAAAGTGTGTGTGGGGGGATTGGGGGGGGAGGGATGGGGACATAGTACTAGGTTAACATTTGGGGAATCTGGGTGAAAAATATGTGGTCATTCTTTGAATTATTCTTGCAACTTTTCTCTAAGTTACATCAAAATAAAACATTTCAAAAAGTTAATGGTCGGAAGGAGACGCAAGCGTGTCATAGGAGGAAAGCACGAAGCCCACATGCTGGACCACAGGGGCAGCGGGGAAGGCTGGGCAGGCTGTGGGCAGGGAGGCCGGGCTGTTGGGAGAGGACCAGAGACACTGCCTTGACCCCTCCGTGAGCATCCTGAAGGATTCCAGAACCAACTTCCAAATCCAGTCTGCTCTCCCCTGTAGCTACTCAGAGACAGGCACGCCCACATGGTCAGGGAGAGTGGCTTCCCCAGTGGAGTGGCCTCTACTATGGAGGTCCATGTGACATGCCACCCTCCCCAACGCAGGACAGGAGAGGGGCATTGGGCTGCTGGGCCTCGTGAACATAACTCTCTGGGGAAGTGGGAGAAATACACTCTGAACAGGTACCCAGAGAAGGTGATGAATCCCTCCAAGGTCACACAGGAAGCTGGACTGCACTAGAGCATGGAGTTGGAAGTTCCCAAGTGCATTTTCATTCCTTTCCCCACCAAGACTCTGCTACAAAAGGGCTCCTGTTGGTCTCCAGGCCTGGCTTCTTGAAATTCAGATACCATCTCTCCATGTTCCCCGAGGCAGCTGTCCGCGAGGGGAGGCAATGTGCGCCCTTCCCAAAACAGGGATTTTGGATCCCACAGACCTCGGTGACATCACTTCTACTGGGATGGCCTTGGGCAAGTGACGTAACCTTCCCGGGCTTCAGTGTCCTCAACTGGAAAGTGAGGACCACGAAGCCACCCGGAGGGCCTTGTTGGGATATTGAGTCAGGATGTTAGCGAGACCCACGGGCCTTGATCTAGGTGCCCCCGCCTGCCGCACCCCCTTCCAGTTGGCAAAGACAATCGGTCCACACAGAGGGCAGCAAGTCCCGGACCCAAAATTAATCTGAGAATTAGGACCATGGGAGGCACCAGTGACCAGAGGTGGCTGTCCCCTTCCTGGGACAGGCCTCTCTAGGATGGATCTCTGAGCTCAGGATGAGAAGGAGCCCAAGGCCGTGGCCAGATTGGAGAGGCAGAGGGAGGCGGACCCAGGGCCATCGTGGAGCAGGGACTGAGCTCGCAGTGGGGATGGAGGGACAGGGCAGGAGGCGAGGGCAGCCCTAGCAGGTCCCTGAGCTGGGGCTGGGAGGGCCAGGCCTGAGCATTTATTGAAGTGCACTTTGGACCCAGCAGGATCGTGAGCAGGAGATATACGGACGTTTTGCTTGAAGTCAGATAACATGTGTGTTGTTAGCGCCTGACACACAGTAGGTAGTTAATAAAGGAGAGCTTTACCGTGGTTTACGGTCCCTCGGCTTCACCACGAATCACTAGCCTCCCAGAGGTCGTGTGCCTTCATTCTGGAGGGGCTGGGGGACACGGGCTGCACCTGCCAGGAGGAAGGGAGAGGCTGGAGCCAGCCCCGATCCCTGTGATTTCCTCCCCGACCCCTCCGCCAGCTAGATGCCACCACCTGGCCAGGCCAAGGGGCAGCAGGGCAGGCTGGCCGGGCCCCCTCCAGCTGGCTGTAGCCCCAGGCCTCTGAGCTGCTGGCACATCATTGTAAAAATGCGAAGCATCCCAGCCATTTTAATTACCGGGTGTTGCATAAGCAGCCACCAGTTCATACAAAGGAACAAAAGACAAAAAATGATTTTTCAGCCTGTCTCAGCCTCACCCCTCCTCCCCTGCCACCAGGCTTCAATCACAGGCTCCCAGGCCTCGAAAACACTCAGGTATGTGCAGTCTCCTTCAAGGTCGCCGATAGGACATCGAGGTCTTTTTTATCCACATACTTGAGGCAGAAGCAGTTCCAGCTACCTCTGAGCAGTGGGAAAGTCACTGGTCATACTCCTACCTGGCAGGCTGACACTGTCATCGGCTCCCCATTGCACACAGCGAGCGTTTGTAATGAACCTGAGTCCAGGGGGTGGTGGGTCTGTCTGGGCACCAAGTCAGGGGGCCGTTAGTTCCTGGATTCCAGAAATGACTTCCTTCTATTGAGAAGGTGTGCACCCCCCCCACACACACACACACACTGCCCCAGCAAGACCTCAGAGGGGAGGATGACTGAGTAGTTCCTCACATGGTTAAGAAGTCCTCCATGATTCCTTGGAAAACTGGGAATGGATCCACCATTTGACCCAGCTATCCCTCTCCTCGGTCTATACCCAAAGGACTAAAAAACAGCATACTACAGGGACACAGCCACATCAATGTTTATAGCAGCACAATTCAATATAGCTAAACTGTGGAGCCAACCTAGATGCCCTTCAGTGGATGAATGGAAAAAATATGTGGCATATATACACAATGGAATATTACTCAGCATTAAAAAAGAACAAAATCATGGCATTTGCAGGTAAATGGATGGCACTGGAGAAGATAATGCTAAATAAAGTTAGCCAATACCCAAAAAACAATCGCCAAATGTTTTCTCTGATATAAGGAGGTTGACTCATAGTGGGGTAGGGAAGGGGAGCATGGGAGGAATAGACGAACTCTAGATAGGGCAGAGGGGTGGGAGGGGAAGGGAGGAGGCAGGGGATTAGCAAAGATGGTGGAATGTGATGGGCATCATTATCCAAAGAACATGTATGAAGACATGAATTGGGTGTCAACCTACTTGATATACAAATAGAGATTTTAAAAAAATTGTGGTATATATATGTGTATTAAGAATTGTAATGCAAAAAAAAAAAAAAAGAATAGCGTCACCTTAGATTAGGTAGAGGGAAGTGAAGGGAGGGGAAGGCAGATGTGGGGATAAGAAAAGTAGTAGAATGAACAGACATCATTACTTTATGCACATATGTGACTGGGTGACCAGTGTGATTCTACAATATGTGTACTCAGAAAAATGAGAAATTATATCCCATCTATGTATGATATATCAAAGTATATAAGTGCATTCTACTGTCATGTATAACTAATTAAAATAAATTAAAAAATTTTTAAAAACAAGTCCTCCATGCCTCTTGATTCTGACCTTTTGATAGTCTCTGAACTATTTTTTGTAAATCTAATCTAATGATTTGCTGTGGACCAGGCACCATCCTGGTAGAGTGTGATGAATTTAAAGTCAGATCCCCCGGGGGAAAGGCTATCCCCAGGAGGCAGGGCCTAAGAACTAGAGAGTCTGATAACAATACTGACCGGGGCCATCCGCCACGCTGGTCCGGGCCTGTGCAGGCTGCTAAATGTCCCTGGGTACCATCTCATTCACTCATCATGAGTCTGAGATCAGCTCCAAGGCTGTGCCTTTGCTGCACATAGGACACTGAGGCTCAGGGAGGTCAAGGTTCTTGTTCAGGTTCATACGGTTCGGTTCGGCCACCGCAGTGGTGTGTGCTTAGAAATCCTCATCAACCCGCTCTGCAGGGCCAAAGCCCTGATTTGCAGCGTCTGCCAAAGGCTGTGGTGTAAACACCCCTCGATGGCCAATTTCAAGTTACCGCATTGGTGCCCCAGATTGCAGAGCTGGGAAGAAGGTGCGGCAGCCCAGGTTTACGTCATGTTTGCACACACAGATCGCGACAGAGGGGTAAAACCAACCAGAAGAGAGGACGATAACGCAGTGAAATCCAGACGGTCCCTAACTTCCGATGCTCTCACTGATGATTTTTGCAGTTTCTGAACTTCGTAATGGAGGGAAATGACATTCTGCACTTCAGATTCTGAATTCTGATCTTTTCTGAGCTACGGATACCAGGCACGAACCCCTCTTGGGCTGCCAGCCCCCAGTCAGCCCTTCCATCACTTGGGGGACACCTGAACCCCCACAGTGGACTGCACTGCTAAGCTCTGCGACACCCGACAGGTCAGGTATGCAAAAAGCATTTGTGACTCGTGATATTTGTCACCTTCAATGGGTTTCAAGTCCAGGAACATTTGTGGTTAGGAAATGCTGAGTTTCAAGTGTTAATTGTCCTTGCTTTTAATAGACTTTATTTAACTGAGAGTTTTTATAATTGAATTTTTAATAACTGCGATATTTAACACCTGACTCACAGAATTCTGGAAAAAGTAAACCATTGGGTCTCCTAAGCCTAAGTGTGTTGGTGCCAGTACACCACCAGCGCCCCTCGCCCTCCTCAGCCTGGACCCGCATTCCTCCGCCCGGGTAGGGAAGCGTGGTCAAGTGAAAGGAGGACACACAGACAAGGTCGAGGAAGAAGTATAAGCAAAGACCTAAGGCAAGGATAGAAGAGGAAGAAAAACAGTAGTCAGTGCTTGTGGAATGTTTTTAACTGATCACCGGAGTGCAGAAGGATGGTGAGAGGCCCAGGGTTAGGTCGTGAACTTCAAATTCTGGTTCCTGCACTTACTGTGTGACCCTTGTCCAAGTCACTGAACCTCTCTGTGCCTCAGCTTCCTTTTCTGTAAAATGGGCATCATCATAACAGCCTCGGCAGCACAGAGTGGTGAGAATCAAATACATTTACACCTACAAAGCACGTAGAACAGGACTGGGTACATAATGCTCACTCAGAAGGTTAGTTATTTATGATTTGATGATTTCATGTCTGTCCTTGTTTTATAGAAAATAAATGTGTGCTTAGAGAATAATTTGGTAGATGGAGGAAGACAGGACTTGAACAAATATCTGGATTCTGGCTGCTGCGGCCATCCCGATGGCTGGAAAGCACACTGACCCCGAGGAACACTGTTCCCTAGGAGGATGTGCTGCCAAACACGGATCCCCACGGGCCTGTAGCCAGCTCTCGTGGTTGGTGGGTACGAGGCGTCGGGGGAAGGAAGACCTACCCATGGCGGACACTGGGCATCTGCCCCCTGGTCTCTTATTTTCTAACCTCGCCTTCTCCAGGAAGAGGCGGCGGGCAGCAGAGTGGTCAGGAAGGTGGGCTCCCGGGCCAGATGGCTCTGGCTATGTGACCCCGAGCAAGTTACCTGTACCTTAGTTTCCACGTCTGACCCCAAAGGGCTGGCAGTCACCATTGCTCTCAGGGTTAGTAGAGAGCAATAAAGGTGCAAGCCACCTTGAAGAGGGCCTGGCATCCAGCAGGCGTCCCACGGGAATTGACGGTCACTCTCCAGTCTTTATTTTCTCTGCCCTTCCCCCTCCCTGCTCTCTTCTCTGGGCATCTCCTGGGGTGGCCAAAGGGGGTCTGAGAATCTGCTACTTCTTTTTATTTTGTTGGTACCAGGGATAGGACCCGGGGCCCTTAACCATTGAGTTACATCTCTAGCCCTTTTAATTTTTTAAATTTTGAGACAGGGTCTTAGGGTCTTGCTAAATTGCTGAGGCTGGCCTCGGACTTGGGAATCCTCCTGCCTCAGCCTCCTGAATTGCTGGGATGATAGGCATGTACTAGTGCACCCAGTGGGAATATGCCACTTCCTATAAGTAGAAACCACAAGACTGCGGGCTACTTGAGGCAAGGGCTGGTCTCATTCACCTCGATTCCCCCGGGGTCACACCCCGCAACAGGTTCTCAGGGACAAATGCCACCGTGCCCAGTTGATCCTCAGGTAAATCCTGTGGGATGAGAATCTCTCCTTCACCTGACCTTGAGGCATCTAAGAGGAAGAGAGAAGAAACAGCTCGTTCAAGGCCACAGTGAAAAAGTGAAGACGGATTAAAACCCTTCACAGGCCTTTGTCCCTAGCTCCCTTGTCTGGCTGCCTTCCAGAATATTCCACGGGGAAGTTAAATCCAGCCTCCTGGTTTTACACGTGAAGGAAAGGGATCCAGGGAGTCAGTCAAGGTCACAGGGCTTTGGTGGGTGGCAGAACTGGGACAAACACCTGGAGTACTGCCTCAATCTCGTGTTTGAAATTCGAGGAGGAAATGGTGTCATATTCAATCGCTGCTAAAAAATGTCCTGCTCCTCCTTGTGCCATCAGCTCCCCTCTGGGTTCGGCCTGTTCTTTGTAATACAAATGTAGTTTTCCTGTGGCAACTCTCCAGATTCTGAGTCAAGCAGGGCACACCCACCGCCCGAGGTCGCCTGCCAAGTTCCTTCTCTTGCCTGCAGACCAGACAGAAGGGGCGCTGGGTCCCTCTTCCTGCTGCGCCCCCACCCCTTCCCCAGCCCTCGGGGGCAGGTGCTACGCCTCTGTCTGCTGGTTTCATCACAGAATGATCCAGAGCTCTGAGCGCTGAATGAGAGAAAGAAGAGATCACCAGCTCCAATGACCAGCGGACCTGTGGGCACAGTGACCACGGAAAGAGTGCCCGCTTGCAAAGAGACCTTTGGGTCTAAAAATCGCAGCTCTGCCACTTCCTGGCTCGGAAGGCACCGGGCCCAATGGTTGCAGGTCTCTGAGCCTCAGTTTTCTTGTCTGCAAAATGGGCAAGCGACGACCTCTATTATTTAGGGTTACATAAGGTTTAGAGAAAATACTGCATCCAAAGTGCCCTGTCCACCAGCGGATGTTGGACGATCGGGAGTCCTCTTTTCCTTGTTTTATAAATCTTTTCCAGCTTTTACCCTATTTCAGCTTTACTCTCTCGATGAAAGTTACAGGGCGCGGAAAATAACTGTTTGCTGAATGTTTCTCCCTGGTGCCTCGCGCTGAGTTAGAAAAACCTGGAGTGAGGGGGAGACGAGAAGGTCCTCAGGGGCCTGGGTCTTTCTTCTGCTTCTGTCAATAATCCTGTGTGACCAAAGAAAAGTCCACCTCTCTGGGCCCAATTCTGTGTCTGTAAAACGAGGAGGTTGAACTTGGGGATTTAGAGCTCTCTCCCAGCTGCGACCTTCTGTGCATCCAGGATATGGGATTCCAAACGCCTCCCTGCTCCACAGTTGGTGGCCCAGCTCTAGGATCTCATGGAACCCAGGCAGGGTCCCTCTGTGGTTGTGTCCCCGGCGTTGTTCTCTTAGGTTTTACCTCCTGGGGACTTGGCGCACCTGAGGGCAGGTCTGAGCTTCCTTCACAGCTCCAAGCCCAGTGCCTGGCGTGTGGCAGTGGACACCCCACAGGAGAGGAGGAGGATGGGAACCAAGTCCCTTGCCCCTCCAAAGAGCTGGTAACCACACCAGGACACTCCAGCCGGGAGGCACAGGCCGTGCTGGGTCTTGGACACCATGGTAAGTGGGACACTCTAAAGGTAGACTTGAAAACCTGGGGGTCCAAAGTAGCTGCTCTAGGGATGATCGGTGGCTGGTGACCGAAATCTAACCTGCAGCGCAGAGTGGAAGGGCCCTTCCAAACGGGCAAGTCCAAGGCCTCAGGGGAAGTGGTTCTGGTCCTGGCTGGATCTACTCCAGAATCTAAAATCGAGATGTACATGGGTAACAGGAATGTCAGACCACCCCTGTAGCCACACTCGGCCGGCTGCCATTGACCACTGTCCCTGTGATCGACATCTGCCACGGGGAAGAAGGAAATCAGCAAGAGGTGAAAGATGAGGTCTTTTGTGACAATTTCTAGCTACTGTCACCTCATGGCCACATGGTGTGCTCTGTGCATAGCCCTGGGACAAAATCCTTGCCAAGGAGGTCACCAAGACTGGTTCCACAGTTCAGCTATTGTGAATTGAGCTGCTATAAACACTGATGTGGCTGTGTCCCTGTAGTATGCTGTTTTTACGTCCTTTGGGTATAAACCAAGGAGTGGGATAGCTGGGTCAAATGGTGGTTCTATCCCAAGTTTTCCAAGGAATCTCCATACAGCTTTCCAGATTGGCTGCACCAATTTGCAGTCCCCCCCCGCCCCCCGCAGTGTATGAGGGTGCCTTTCCCCCACACCCTCGCCAACACTTACTGTTGCCTGTATTCTTGATGATTGCCATTCTGACAGGGGTGAGATCATATCTTAGAGTAGCTTTGATTTGCATTTCTCTAATTGCTAGAGATGTTGAGCACTTTTTCATATATTTGTTGATCGATTGTATATCTTCTTCTGAGAAGTATCTGTTCAGTTTCTTATCCCATTTATTGTTTGTTTTTTTTTTTTTTTGGTGTTAAGTTTTTTGAATTCTTTACATATCCTAGAGATTTGTGCTCTATCTGATGTCAATGTGGAAAAAAGTATGCTCCCATCTATAGGCTCTCTATTCACCTCACTGATTATTTCTTTTGCTGATAAAAAGCTTTTTAGTTTGAATCCATCCCACTATTAATTCTCGATTTTATTTCTTGTGTTTTAGGAGTCTTATTAGGGAAGTCGGGGCCTAATCTGACAAGATGAAGACTTGGGCTTACTTTTCTTCTATTAGGCAAGGGGTTTCTGGTCTAATTCCTAAGTCCTTGATCCACTTTGAGTTGAGTTTTGTGCATGGTGAGAGATAGAGGCTTAATTTCATTTTGCTGCATATGGATTTCCAGTTTTCCCAGCACCATTTGTTGAAGAGGCTATCTTTTCTCCAATATACATTTTTGACACCTTGGTCTAGTATGAGATAACTGTATTTATGCAGGTTTGTCTCTGTGTCCTCTATTCTGTACCATTGGTCTACCAGTCTATTTTGGTGCCAATACCATGCCGTTTTTGTTACCATTGCTCTGTAGTATAGTTTAAGGCCTGGTATAATGATGCCACCTGCTTTACTCTTCTTGCTGAGGATTGCTTTGGCTATTCCGGGTCTCTTATTTTTCCAGATGAATTTCATGATTGCTTTTTCTATTTCTATGAGGAATGTCATTAAGATTTTGATTGGAATTGCATTAAATTTGTATAATTCTTTTGATAGTATGGTCAGTTTAATAGTACTTATTCTACCTATCCAAAAACAAGGGCAGTCTTTCCATCTTTTAAGGTCTTCTTTAATTTCTTTCTGTAGTGTCCTTTAGTTCTCATTGCAGAGGTCTTTCACCTCTTTTGTTAGGTGGATTCTTGATGCCCTTCAATAGATGAATGGAGAAAGAAACTGTGGTATATATACACAATGGAATATTACTAAGCATTAAAAAAAGAATGAAATCATGACATTTGCAGGTAAATGGGTGGAATTGAAGAACATCATTCTAAGTGAAGTAAGCCAATCCCAAAAAACCAAAGGCATAATGTTTTCTCTGATAAGTGGATGCTGATCCATAATTGGCGGGTGCGGTGGGAAGAATGGAGGAACTTTGAATGTGACCAAGAGGAGGGAGGGGAAGGGAGGGGCACAGGGGTAGGAAAGGTGTTGGAATAAGGTGGACATCATTACCCTAGTTCCATGTATGAAGACATGAATGGTGTGAATATACTTTGTGTACAACCAGAGACATGAAAAATTATGCTCCATTTGTGTACTATGAATCAAAATGCATTCTGCTGTTGTGTATAACTAGTTAGAACAGATAAATAATTTTTTTTTAAAAAGGATGTCTTCAGATGTAAGGCCCAACAGGGGGCCAAGGTCAAGTCTGAATTAAGCTCCAAAATGGGCAAGAACAAGCAGTTCTTCCAGAAGCTTCAGTTTAAATGTTTTTTTGTTTCCATCAAAAATCCTTGAAAAAAATAGAGAAACCAATGAATTGCAATATTCCCAGTGCAGAACACTCTGGGAGGAAGGCAAGGGAGGGAGTGGTCGGTCTGGAGCAGAGGACTGAGAAGACCAAAGAGCTCAGAGGGGGCATCATGTGTCGGGCATTTCACTGCCCCGGGAGAGGGGCTTTGGCCAGGGGGCACGGTCGTTCCCTTGGCACAGACTTTGCTTACATCAAAAGGAAAATTCCAGACTCTCAGCCTAAGCCCTTTCTTGCGATGACCTCAGTCCTTGGGTCTGACACCCACCGCAGCAGTCTTCAGATGAGAACCTAGCTTCGCATGCACCTCTGTGACCATCGGGGAACAATACGGGGTCCCAGTGACCTGAGTTCTTGGTCCTGTGAGGCTACCTCACGGGAAACAAGGACAAGGGGCTTGTGGTCAGTTTGCTGGTCTCTTCTGAATCATTTGTGTCCCTGAGACTGCTCAATGCTGGGTTCAAGAAATTGGATTCCAGAACCTCTGTTCCGGTGATTTTTCAAGGTGATACTGGCTTCGCTCCTTTTCCTGCCATGTGTTGATTACTTTATTCTTTTGATATTTGGTGAGCACCTACTATGTGCAGGTTCTGGGTAAGGCATCCAAGAAGCACCCAGGTTTGCAGGCTGACTAGAGGAGAATCAGACCTATTAATCACCAGGGCCAAGAAGGGTGTGGGAGGTGCCCCAAAGGAAGTCTGGGGAATCCACGGTGGGTGGGAGCAGAGTCATAGGGCCGTGGGGGGGGGGGGTTCAGTTCTGCTGGGGCAGGCAGAGGGCCAGGAAAACACGCATGAGCTGGTGACTCCAGCCGAATCCTGACGGATGAGTATGAATCCCTGGAGGGTGGGGTGCAGGTTGGGGCATATGAAAATTGAGATGGGAGCGAGGACAGCGTTCTCAGGAAGGTCAGGGCCTGCTGTGGGGTAACTGCAGGGTAGTGGCCACATCATACTATGCACGAACAGGGCCGCCTCTAGCCACCGTTAGGAGCCATATCCCAGAGGACCTTGCACATCTTTGGAGTGTTAGGACTTTGTTCGGGAGGCCATGGGGAACGTGTGAATCATTTTAAGCCAAGGAGGACGTGATTTCAGAATTGCATTTGAAAAGCTGTACAGGAGCCACAGTGCGAAAGCTGAACTTGATAAAGACTGCAGGCAGGATGACCAACCATGTGACTGTGGACACTGTCGGGAATCTGTGGGGGCCTGGACCAAGGAAGAATCAGTAAAAACAGAGAGAGAGGGATGGTTAGAAGAGACGTGTGTGGAGAATCTTGAGGACTTGGTGAACGGTGGTGTCGTAGGAGGGAGAGAGGGGAGAGGACAGGGAGCTGTGGACACCTGGAGTCTGGGGAAGCCCTGGGATGGTCCAGGAGGAGACTCATGGAGGGTCCAGGAGATCAGGGATACTGCTGTTTGCAGGCCTCTTCCTGTGCACACGGCCTAGGTAGAGGAGAGACCTGGAAGGTAGGTGAGGATGGTTGGGGTGAGTATGGAGGCTAACAGAAAGGGAAAGTAAGTCGGGGACAGAGGATCCCCAACATTTGATGTCAGGAATGGCCTAGGAACCTGCCAAGGAGATCGAGAAGGTACAGTTAGAGAGGTCAAAGCCAAAACCCAGAGAGAGAGGCGTGTCAGCCACCAAGTTTAAGGATGGGATCAAAGCTATCAAGTGCTCTGCAGACCGTCCCCACAGCACTGAACAAGGCGGTTTCAGTTCCAGCAGGTTCTGCTGAAAACAGGTCAGGTGCCTCTGCAGAAATGAGATCTCTAGCCCAGTCCCACAGGAACCGACTTATGCCTGTCGCGGTCCGACCCAAGCCCCGGGATTACCCGGCGGCGGAGACGGAGACCATAGCGCGCCTCTGCGTGAAGCTGAGCGTGCAACCTTCAAAGGAACCACAGAGGAGCTACTCATTTTTAAAGGAAAAACACATGCACTCCACAGGCATACGGAACGCATTAGAAAGGGGTTGGGCTGGAGAAGTTCTCGTCCTTCCACTTCATATTTTTTTTAAAAAAATATATTATTTTTTTCTTCCACTTCATATTATCCTTCACAGAAACTGTCCACTGCCCGAGCCCATGGTCATTAAAAAGAAAAGAAAAACAACAAAAAAGGAAGAGCTGCAATATTTAACGCCGCTTCCCATCTCCCACCGTCCCAGACCACATAAGACACAGAATGTCTCTATTGCACACATGTGTTTTCTGGCTTAAAATTCCTGGGAGTAGCTCCCTGTGGAAAGAAACGTGAAAACCCCAGATTCATGTGAAGGCAGCCAGAGACTCTTGCAGAGGGGTCTTGGCTTCCCCGGCAGAGCTGAGGGAGAGCTGGGGCGAGAGGCACCCTGCAATTCGACTGCCACGAAATTGGCACCACATAGAAGCAAGGAAAGGTGTTTACCCACTGCTGGTGCCCGACACAGAGGTACCTGCCATCCTAGGTTCATGATTGCCCAGAGCTGGGCAGCAGCCCTGCTGAGGGTCTGGCCAGGGCTCATGGGGAGGGGTGGACCAGGCTGTCTGTTGCTTGGGAAAGGCTATTTTGAATGTAATGATTTTCAGCTGTGGGTTGGGGGAAGGCACTGCGGCTGGGGTCTGACGGGGAGAGGGAGGGAGCCCAGGGTGCTTCCCTGGGAGGCACCAGAAATGGACCATGTCCTGTCAGCACCTTCCCCGGGTCGCATTTCCAGAACCCAGCTCTGTTCTGGAAGAGTGGGACCGTGGCATCCTCTGCGGTGTTCCCAGACCACCCCCACGGGGCCCCAAACTCGTGATTCACAAGTGTGTCGCTTCCCGAGAAAGCTTCCAGCCCTTGGGTGGACATGTGGCCAGCACAGGGGTGGAGGAGCTCGGGCAGCTGCAGACCCTGACGGGATGTTGACCGAGCGCTCTGTGGCCACTGCAGACGGGAGGGGTCAGCTTCGCCCACTCAGAGGCACCCGCACCCACACACCACGTGGAATGGTGCCTGTCTTCCTGGCGAGACTGCAGGCAGCCCTGGGGTGTTCTCTGGCTTACAGCGCCCCCTAGCACTGGCCAGAGGGATAAGGCTCAGGGAGCCTCCCAGGACTCCCACCTGCCTAGGGATCGGCCGCAGAACTGGATCTATTCCACCCATACTTAATAAACTCTGTGTTACAAACACTGGATCCCTGTCCTCAAGGGGCTTCCAGTCCAGGAAGGGAAATAGGGGAGCAAACATATCAGAGGCAGCTCAATGTTGTAAAAGAAGGAAACAAAGGCTACTATGGGGACACACCGGAAGGGAGTCAAATGGGGCTTCTGGAGAAGGTGGCATCTAAGCTATGAAGGATGTGCAAGAGTCCCATGAACTCTGGAGTCAGCAGGACTTGTTTCCTGACTTTTTAATGCTCAGAGTCCAAGAGGCGGAGAGATGGGCTCCATTAAACTTGAGACCTGTGGTCTCTTACCTGCCTTTTCTATCACACTCTCCACTGAGATTCTTTGGTTTCAGCCTTGAGTCTGGAGGAGAGAGCGAGACGGGAACTCAACAGTGTTGACTGTGAGACGGACGGATGTCCTTCAGTCTCGGGTACATTTGCTTTGTGTCCAACTTGCTTAAATGCGAGATCTGTCTTTCCTTCAGAAACATTCACTGTGTCCCTGAGAATTCCCCATGGGGTTGCAGCCTTTCTGAGCCAAGGACCACCTTGGAGACCATTCACTTATATCTTTTGCCAGATAAACCTGGAAGTTGAGGACCGGACAGGTATGGTGCCTTATCCAAGGGGCAGGTGCCTGGTTGTTCCACGGCTGTGCTCACAACAGATTTCAGATCTGGATTTTTTTTCTACCCTGGTCTCCTTTTATCCCCCAGAAAAGTGCTCATGCATCTCTTCTCAAAGGTATACTCCGAATGTTTTCATAAGGCGTCTGATAGTAATCGAGAAAGGGAAAAGGCAAATGCCCCAGAGATAAACCTCTTAATAATAATAATGAAGCACTATTCTTGTAATGATTGGCTCCCACAAGGAGAGTCTATGATCATAACAGAGGACTGTTTAGTAAGCGTGGGTAGAAGTTCTCCAGGAGCTGGGCACTCTTTGAAGAGACTTTGAAACAGATTTGCCTACAGGTCAGAAACGCAAATCCAGGATTTGCGAATGGCTGGAGTTTTCCAGGTCAGAGTGCAAGCATTAGGTCACATGCTCTCGGTAGGCGGGCTGAGCCCCATGAATGTGATGGAGCGAGCCAGATAAGGAATCCTTGGTGGCTGCAATACACTCTTGGCCATGCTGATAGCTGACTGTGAGTCTCTGGGCAAGTTCCTTCACCTGTCGGAACCTTTCTTTTCTTACCTATAAAGTGAGGATGGGCAGTCTCTGAGGTTCTTTTCATGACCTTTCCATGTCCAAGAAAACACTTCCTATAGACTCCAATATCCTGTAATTTGATACATAGGGGGTGTTCAGCCTCAGAAATTTGAGGACAGGCCAGGTGGATATTAAAACGTCTTCGTTTCATTCCAGATTTATAAATCTGTCATTGTTCTTCGCTGTCAAAAGAAAGCAGGAGACCTGGTGTCTCCATTTTTACCATTAGCTCCAGGTTCACTGTATCTAGGTTATGCAGTGAACTTGAAAAAGCAATTCTTACGTATTATTAGACCCAGGGACACCATGACATCCTGCTTGATGGCTGTGACGCCTGCCCGATGGAGGGACCTACCAGGATCCATAGAGTTTGCTCTTTCTCAGGGTGAGGACCCAGCTGGCTTCACAGGGGTGGGAAGAAAGGAACCACCTCAGCTTGGGTATATGGCAGAGTTTCCCACCTGAAAAGTCCTTACAGTCTCTGAACTCCAAAAAAAATGCCATTTGAACTAGATTAGGAAAGAGAGTGACAGGTAAAAACCCCAAAGGCAATCTCATTACCTTTCAGCTACAGAAATAATCAGATCATGTTTGCACTTTCATAATTATGTAGCTGCTGGAATCCAACGATTTGGATGGTTTCTGTGAGGAATCTATCGCATGGTGTTCAGCAGAAGTTATCTCCCTGATACTTGTGTTCCGGGCAAGGCATTCCCTTGGAGAAAATATTAGCACTTTGAACATAACTGAATGTGAAAAGAAAGAGAAGAGAGGGCCTCTATCACATAAGATGCTTATCCAGAGTGGATTTGGTCCGGAAAGTCTTCTAAAACCTTCCACATGACTGGCACCATGAGAGTTTAAGTGAATCTCTTAAATCCCCCTAACTATGTCCTCGTTCAACCTGGTTCCTCAGAGTGGCCCCAGGGTGCCCATTGCTCAGGACTCAGAGGGCTGCTGGTCACATACTAAGTCTCCTGAGACCTTATTTTGTTCTCAGAGGGCTAAAAAGTAATGTGGGGGAAATACCCCTGTCTTCCAAGTATTTCTAAGGTGCTGGGGGAATAATTCAACAGTATCCCATGAGAAGGTCCTAAGAGCTGGGTGGGGAACAAGACAGAAAGATGTGGAAACTCTTTTCCCTGCCCTATGCCAAAATGTTTAAGGGTAGAAAAAAAAAAAGAGTTTTAAAATGTTCTTGGAAATACCATCTCCCATAACACTTTCCTCTGCTGACATCCTATATCCCTTCTTTGAGGGGGGGAAAACCAAGGCAATTCTCCCAATCCTTTAAACATTCAGCATTTCTAGGGCCCCGATGGACAAGTTTCATTCTAAACACGAAGAAGAGGGAGAGTGACGAAAGTATAGGAAGATGGAAGGCCCCAGCTGCAAAAGGGCATTTGCACAGCTGGATCTAACTTCCGCCCAAGTGGAGGGCATAAAGGTCTTAAGAATAGTCAGCAAAAACGGGGGAGCTTAGCTCCTGGCAGGTTGCCAAGTCATCCCACCTTTCTGGGCTCCTATCTGCATCCAGAAAGCAGAAATGATGCTTGTGCTTATTCTCCTGTGTGCAAGGATTATTGTGAGATATACCGGGGTGACTATGGAACCCCACTTTTAAAAGTACATAGCAGAGTCAAGAAGTTAGTTAACGATAGGATTGTAATTATATTTGTTATTTCCAATTATCCAGTACAGTCAGTCATCTGAAATCCTGGATAATTCTCCAGGATCTGGTTTTACTCCAGTTTTGGATCAGTTTCACTTCAAAATTCCTTGCTGAAAGATGGAGACCAGTCTGCCATGCACGGGGCTACTACTTCCTCAGGCCCTTTCTCCTTTCTGCTCTTGAAAGCAGCTCAGGGCTTTTGCACCTGCTCTCCCTGCCTGGCGCCCTCTCCTGCTGGCTGCCACAGGACTGATGCTCTCGCTCACTTCTCAGAGTCCTTCTCTTCCTCTCCCACGGAATGCAGCACCTTTCGGGTCATTCTAACCCACGACACTGCTTTGGTTTCTTCATAGCACTAGAGCCATAGAAAATGACCCTATGTGCACTCCTAGATTTCCACGGCTGCCGGGGCTTCTGCCTTTCTTACGCCAGCATCCAGAACAGAGTTTGTTGAATGAATTCACTACTCCATTTGCTGGGAGGGAGCTCAGATAAGCAACCATCTTTCATAGCTAGCTTCTCAATGGCAGAGGACTTCCCCATATCCAGGAAAGTAAAAGAGAGGGTGGGAAAAGGGTTTGGGGGAAAGGAACAGAGAGAGAAAGACAGATACACATAGAGAAAAGATGTCATCTGTCTGGGCCTGTCTCCTCTCTCCCTGCTCTTTCCAGACCAAGTGGAGAGGTAGCATTTCTCCCTAGACTTTCCACCAGGTCCGGTCAAGGTCTCCAGGGCGGGGGCCACCTCTGCTCCTCGGAATTGGGTAGGTGGGTGGTAGTTGGCTCTAGTTTGGGTGCGAGGCGCTCAGAGGGAGGAGTGGGTGTGGCAAGAGGGTGTAGGTTACTGGGGACACGGGGGCGCCGTTCGGGGGCCAGGCAGCCAGCGCGGGTCCCGGGCGCGCCCCAGCCCACCCACTCGCGTGCCCAAGGCCGCATTATTCCCTATAAGGATCTGAACGGTCCGGGGCGGCCCCGCCCCGCGGCCCC
>NW_025999853.1:4549722-4615692 GCF_001458135.2 Marmota marmota marmota | reverse complement strand
GGTCCCGCGCCTGCCGCTGATACTGCCCCGTCGGCACGCCCGGCCGCAGCGGCGCGAGCAGCGGGCAAACAGCGAGTGTGCAAGGTCCTCCTCCGCTCGGCTCCCGCTCCTTCGCCCCAGATCTCCCGCCGGCCAGCAGAGCCCAGCGCCTCGCCACACTCCAGCCTGTCCCGCTGGGCACTCCAAGGGCAGCGCAAAGTTGCCCCGCACGGCCGGTCGGGCGAGCTCGGGCCGCAGCAGCCCCGCCGGCGGCGCGCAAGGCAACTTTGGAGAGGCGCGCAGCAGTCCCCGCAGCGGACGGCAGCGGCGGCGATGACTCCCTGGCTTGGGCTCGTGGTGCTCCTGGGCAGCTGGAGCCTGGGGGAGTGGGGTGCCGAGGCGTGCACATGCTCGCCCAGCCACCCCCAGGACGCCTTCTGCAACTCCGACATCGGTAAGAGCTCGTGGGGTTCCACACGAGCCCCACGCTGCAGCCAGAGATCCGGTTTCTTCGGGCGGGGGGCTCGCTGGCGTAGCAGAAGGGGGAGATGCCCAGCAGAGGAAGCTCCCCGCGGCCAAGGGTCCCCCCTAGCAGCCTTTTGCTCATTTAGGGCCAGAGATTCCTTGCTGGCTTTTTTTGACACCTGGAAAATTTCCCCGCTCACCCCTGGAGGAGGAAGAGCTGGGGGCGGAGGGTGGGAGAGGGTTCCTAAAACTTGGAATGCTGAGTGAAGTGCTGCGATGTGATGTTGAGTACTTTTTAAAAGAAGTTGCTAGCCATGTGCATGGAGAGTTGCAGGAGAAACTTGGGAGTTTTCGGAGTTTGCATCATCTGCGCCCTTGAAGTTCATTCTTTTCTCTGAGACCCAACCCAGACTAAGGCTTTCCAAGCAAGTGCTAAGGGAGCTTTCTGCACTGCCAAGTTTGGGTGGATTTAAGGAGAAAAATGAGGAGAAAACTGTGGGATTGACCCTCCCCCTGGACTGTATTTGTGGAGTACTGATAGCAAGCAGGAGATGGTGTGCAAGGGATCACTTATCACATAACTGTGAAAATTCACAGGAAGCTCCCCCCACTTGAATGCTGTGGGGAGGGCTATGAGGACCAGTGGAAAATAAATTTGTCACCCAAAGAACAAAATGCCAAAGGTCCCATTGTAGTTGTGACAGTTCTAAACTGGACTTTGTGTCTTCATGAGACAGACAGAGGCTGGGTCAGAAGCAGAACCAGTTTTTATGGAAGGCCTCCAGAGTCCTGGGAGAACTTGTTTGGGGCTGTTGGTCACACTGGTTTGGAGGGCCAGAGGTGGAGTGGCAGCTGGAAAACATCCCTTCCATCCATCCTCCAGCTCATAAAGCATGCGGGCCAGCGTTCCGCTCTGAGCGTGTGTGTGTGTGTGTACACGCCGGGACGGTGGGTGGGACATGGTCTAGCCGCTCTCTGCTTGTGTCGATTCAGAGGTGAAGAATGGAGTGTGTGTGTTTTAAGTACAGTCATAAAGGGGAAGGAAATTTTCCACTGGGTCTTGGGTGAGGGACTCCACAAGTGTGTCGCAGTGGGGCGGGGAGGAGGCAGGAGCCTGGCAGGAGAACCAGCTGAGGCTGGGAGGGGCGCTGCTTGGTGGCCAGGCCAGGTCTAGGAGAAGGCAGGGGTGGCTATGGTGACCAGAAAGTTGGACCAGTTGGCAGCTGAGGGTGTTTGGGTGACCCCAGGGTAGAAGTTTCCCGGGACCCACAGGCAGGCAGGTCCTCTCCCTGGGGGACCCTGGCTGGCCCCTGGCTTTGCATATTGCTTGGAAAAATTCTTTGGGCTGCCTGAGGCCTGGGAAGGTTTTCTCCCTCCTCCTTGAGTGCCCCTACCCAAATCCTACTTGGCCTGGTGACATTCCGCCTGAGCTGCCGCTCAGTCCTGGGTTTGCTCAGTAGGGAGCACACTGGGGCCAGGAGTCCAGCAGGTGGGATGGGGTGTGCAGACATTGGGCGAAGTCCCTCTCTGCTTCAGGACTGGTGGGGTGTGTTTTGGTGTGTGTGGGGAGGCGGGGACTTTGTCTCTTCCACTTGCCCATTGCTTTGAGGTTTCTACCCTGGAAGTTGACCAGGGAGAAGTGGGAACAGGAGCCAGCAGATCCTGCTTCCAGGGGGGACCCCCCTGGACCTCGTTGACGGCTTCATTTTCCACTTGGGGTTCCTGCTGGAAGTCTGGGCCGATGCTCCCAGTGTTTCTTGTCATTTCTCTGGATTTACTCAAGAAATAGCTTCTTCCTCCTCCTTTATTAAACTTCCCAGAGAAAAGCCGAGTTACCAAGAAGTGCCCTCGAACCAGAACATTGAAGTAGCAAAAATAAAAAAAGAAATGAAAAATCTTTGATGCTCTGGCGCCGATCCAAACTCGCGCTGCCTGGGTTTGGCGCACTGCACTGGAGGAGCGATGAGATAATGCTTTTAAAAATGGGAGGTGTGGGTGTGGGCTGCTTGCTTGTTGACCTCCTGCCGCCTCCAGCGCACCCTGCCCCTCCACTGTCCAGTAGGTGGCTCCCAACTGCCCTGCTCACTGCTGTTCTGGGTGGACGTTCTGGGTTCTCTCCCTGAAGGGAAGCAGGAGGGATCTGGCCATGGCCTTGACCCCTGCAGCCCCACTAATGGATGCCCTAGCCCACCGAGGGCCATCAGGTCAACCTTCCACCGCCCTCTTCCAGAACCTTCCCGGTTGTTTTCTGCTCCTGGCTGGATGCCACGTTGCCAGGGAAGGGCACCGAGGCTTGGCCCTCTCTGCTGCCCGCACCCTCATGGCCTTCCCTGTCTCTGCAACCACAGGTGTCTCTCTTTTTTCCTTTCTTCTGCCGAAGCCCAGGAGACAGCTGCAGCCTTCTGGGTGAGCAGGAGTTAAAAGGTGTTTCTATGGCAACTCCGGCCCTGTACCCTATCGAAGTGTTTAGGAGAAGAATAAACTACATGCTGGCTTATAAAGCACACTGCGGGACGAAGAAAGGACTTGGCACCAGCCAGGATGTCTGCGGCCCCCTCCCCACCAGTCACTGCCCCTGAAACTCTTGACAAAACCTTGACTCTCAAGGGGCCCGGAGGGGGCTGGGAATGAGGCGGCAGCCTTGGCTGGGCAGATCCTGCTCTGGCAGCGCCGTCCAGCTCAGGAAGGGTGGGCAGTGCCAAGAGCTTTCTGAAAGTCGGAGAGAGTGTGTGTGTGTGTGTGTGTGTGTGTGTGCGCGTGCGTGTGTGTTTTCTGCAGAGGTGGGGGGCAGTAGAAAGAGAATTTGCTTCAGAAGCACAAGCCCTGCTCTCCTCCCCCTTTGCAAGGAGCGGCTGTGCTGTGCTGAGAGGTGGACGTCGGGGGCCTGCTCTGAGCTCGTGGGAAATCGAGAGTGGGGCTCGGCTTGGGGTCGGCTGCCAGCTCTGGAGGGTGGCCCTAGATATCTGTGAACTATTTTGACAGGGGCGTTGCCAGCGGATTCCTTCAGTATCAGATCTGAGGTGTGGTTTTAGCCAAGGAGCCGGGTTAAAGGAACCAGGTCCCTTGCCTCTCCCTCTGATACGCGATTCTGCCTCCGTGCTGGGCTTTGTGACTAAAGGATCAGACTTTGGAGAGGAGCCAGGCACTTGGTGGGAGTGGGGCAGTCCAGACTATCAAGATCTTGGGAATTGTGGGAACAGGACTGCTGTTGGTCTGGAGAAAGGAAGGACCCCTGCAGACGCTCTCATCCATCCACCCAGCCATCTTAAGAATACAGAATGTGCCCATTTTTCAGATGGAAAATACTGAGGCTAAGAGGGGTTGTGCTTGTCCAGAGCTACCCAGCTATTAAATGGGAAGGCTGAAGTTAATTCTTAGTATGCCAATCTTCAAAAACTTCGATCTTCCTTGACCCTTGGTACTATAAAGCAGGTGATGGCCCCTAGGATGGAGATGTAATGGACAGAGGTTGGGGGGGAGCAGTAGAAAGAGAATTTTGCTTCAGAAGCACAAGCCCTGCTCTCCGGCAAGGATTCTGGATTTGGGGAGTTTTCCTAAAAAAAATTTGAAGGCAACCCCAAAGGCCATAGGTTTTAATTAAACATCATCCTTAGGAAAGGAAAACTTAGATTTTTATAATAGAAAAACAACAGAGAAATTTCTACTGTTCTGTGGCTGTTAGAACTGGAAAAGACCCTTAAATCTCTCAAGCCAAAGTCAAAGAGACTTGCGTGGTCTCTGAGATCTGGGGGGTAAGGCTAGCAGAGACAGCACATCCAGGGCTTCAAAGAAGTTTCCCCCGGCAGGTCCGGCCAGGGCTCCACTGCCCGGTCCATGGGATGGGGCAGCAAAGCCAGTGAGAGGTCAGGAGACCCGGTCTGGCTGGTGAAGGTGCCTCTCTGACCGTTCTGTGTCCCTTTCCCACTCCCTGGATAGATAAGGCTAGAGAGTGGCCACGGAAGTGGCTTGGGGGAAAGAGTTGTGTTTGATTTGCAGAACAGCAGGAACTATTCAGCCCCACTGCTGAATGGCACATTCCAACAGGTTCATTAATTAAAAACAAAAACAACAACACAATTCTCCATTGCGTTTGGCTTTTACCATTGCAGCCAGTGTGGACAAGGAGGCCCCTTCTTCTTTGTCATAGTCAACTCCTGGGTGGCCTTGGGAGGCGGTGTGGGGTGGTGGAAAGGCCACGGGGGAGGGCAGAGCTCGGCTCAGATCCTTCCTCTGGGCCGGTTGGCTGTGTGTGCTCAGGCATGTTGGACACCTTTAAGCTCCTCAATGATAAAAGGCCACTCGTACTTTGTCCTGCCTCAGACAATTTTTTTTAAAATCTACACTTTTAAAGTTTCAAGTATTATCTGAATACATCCAGGTGTGTATGTATCCATCCACCCCTCTGTATGCACCTGCCTGTCTGCCTGTCTGCCTACAATCAGAGAAAGGTAAAGTCCTGTCGGATCCCTGCTTCTAATTCTAGTCTCTTTTCCAAATCTTTCCCTCCATATGCCTGTCTGTGTCCATGTATTTCCATCAAAAAATCGATAGTTTATTTGCCTTAGAAACATAAATAGTAGAACCCTATGTATATGGAATGCCACATATAGTATTCTGCTTATTTTCATTCAACAATGTGTATCCGATCTCTGTCTCAATTAATATATGTGATTATAATTAATATATATAATTTTTTATGTATAGTATGCCATAGGTTTATAATTAAAAGAAAAAAACTCATGGGAATAAGAGCCAGGCACCATTCTAAATAATTAATATGCATCAATTCATTGAATTCTCCCGACAGTGCTATGAGGCAGGTGTGCTGTTGTCATTTCCACTTTGTGGTTGAAGATACTGCGGCTTAGAAAAATGTGGTGACTTGTTCAAGGTCATACAGCTGTGAAGGAACAGAGCCAGTGTTTAAACCTGTGTAGTCTGCTTGAGGATGTCTCTAACTGCTGTATTAGGTTATGTTGTATTACACTGTATCGTGTGTCACGTTGTACATATGTGCTACTATGTCATTAGAATAAGGCAGCATCCCTATAGGTATATCTTAATTTATTGGTGGATATCAAAGTTCCTAGCAAGTTTTCATCTTTATAAGGGTGCTGGACCCAACGGTCGAGGTATAGCCCTCTTGTTCATGTGTACAAACATTTCTCTATGGAAAATATGCAGTCGGAGCTTTTGGACCCAAGATAGGTGCATCTTCCACGTTCGTAGTGCCTGCTGGTTTGCCCTCCAGAGTGATTTAGTTCTTTTCTGATGTACGACACCAAGGGATGGAGGGACGATCACAGCCCTGTGCCTGAGAGACTTCCAGTGTCCTCTCAAATGGGAAAACAATTTCGAATTTTTATTGACTTTCTGAGGTTTTGTCTCTTTTTGCCTAACCCCTTTGTCTCTTTGAAAGGGATCAAAATTAGGGCCACTTAGATCAAGTTAATGGGACCGTTTTTAGGGAGAGAGAAGAGCTTAAGTGCCAGGAAAGCCCTGCCCTTGACTGGTTGCTGTCTTGGAGCGGTTCCTCCAGAGATGGTTTTAGCTTTTGCTTTCATAATAAGCAGTGGCCTTTTATTTCACGAAGTCGCCTGACCTTGGGGTTTTTCAGAAGCATGTGGGTAAACACACAAGCACAGGGTTTTGCTTTTTGACTCGAAGATGCCCCTGGATCGGGCTGGTGGTGGCAGCAAGAGGACTCATGCCTCTGTCCCCCTGCCCCTCTTCCTGTGGTGCATGGATGGCTGCTGAGACCAAGGCAGGATGGGCCCCGGTCAGGAAAGACTCTGGGAGCAGGAAGGGCTGGTCCGACAGAACCCTCCACTGTCCTGATTAAGGCTCTTCCACGGACTCTTGGGATGAGTGTCAGAAGGTGGCTTGGACGGGGCCAGTGTGGACCCCACCTGTGTCTTCACTGCCTCCTCGGGGGCCCCTCCAGCTCCAGCAGTTCATGCCGCCCCTCTGGCTCGTGGTCCGTGCCGTGGCCTTGGTTTTGTCCACCCACATTCACTTCTCATCCTCAGGTCTCATTCGGTTCCACTTTCCTGCCCATTCCCTCTTTTTGGTGCACAACAGTCTAACCCTTGCTCCAATTTTAAATCTACCTCAAAGCACCGTCTCTAGTGGAAGCCCGGTTCTCGGAGGCGGGCGGCATTGGAAATTCCCAAGGGCATCATTCCCGGGCGAGGAGCATGGCTGGGCTGTGTACCCTGCACAGGGACACATCTGACTCCCCTGAGAGGTGACACTGGATAAGTCCATTCCCACCCCATGGGAATGGGATCCAGCACCCTCCCAGAGAAAAGAGAGAAGGTTCCTGAATGCCACCCCCGCAGAAAACACCCACTGCGGTCATTGCTTTTCACCGAGGCTCACCTAGTACGCTGCAGGCACTGCACTGATGAGCTCTGTACTTCCCTGTCCGCCATCCCATGGGGAGGGGCTTGCCCAGCCGCTTGAGGATCCGTCTGGAGCTAGAGAGGTGACACCGCTTGCTCAAGATCTCACCACTAAGAAACCGTCAAGCCAGAACCTGCAGTTAGTTTATATACAAAGTTAGTCTATCTCCACAGCCTGGGTTTTAGTCACTCTTTCCTTGCTGTGACCGAAAGACCTGACATTAACAACTCAAAGGAGTCAAAGTTTATCTTGGATCATGCTTTTGGAGGTTCAGTCCGTGGTGGGCCAACTGCACAGCTCTGGGCCCGAGGTGAGGAAGAGCATCTTGGTGAAAGGGTGTGGTGGAGGGAAGCAGCTCACCAGGGACAAAACAGAGCCCCCAGAGGCATGTCCCCAGGGACCTGCTTCTTCCAGCCATACCCCACCAGCCTCCAATTACCCCAGAGTTTATCCGCATCAGTGAGTTAATCCACTGACTAGCTGGTGGGGTCCGCTGATGCTGGACAAGCCATCTTTCAGGCTTCACCTGTTAACAGTCATCAATCACAGCCCAGAGCAAAGCAGCCTGGTGTCCTCTGAAGCCCGGGAAGTTTTCTCATGGCTTGCCGGTGGCTGGATTATAATTTGGGTTGGATGGCCACAATGCCGGACCCCTTAGTAAATCATTGCCCTTTGTCCCTCTCCAGGATGATTATTTACTTTCATGACTGTCCGTCCTGTGGGTGGGTCCCATGCATTACCGCCCTCGCTGCCTCTGCCTGTCACCCTTCTGCACTCCTGCCTGGCCGAGGAAGCAGGCGGCTGGTGTCCTGGTTGATGAGGAGGCCCTCCTAGAGGAAGTGTCTTGAGTTTAGGTGCATCTTTCCTGTGTCCATCTCTGTCAGAAAAAGTACTGACTCTATCGAGAGGGACTCAGTAAACAGCACTTGACAGGAGGCCACAGGTGTCCCCCGGCTGCAGTGGGGACTAAGAGGTCGTTCTGCTCAATTGCTCAAGTAAAGATGTGTTGGAGAGACCTAGGAGGCTGGGAGAACCTTTCCTGGTCCCTTTCGAAGCCATCAGTGGGTCCAGAATGGTGACCATCATGCTGCCCGGTGCTGCCCAGCCCCAGGTCTCATCCACCTTCAGCATGGCCTTATTGCTGGCAGTGGCACTCACGGCTCAGAGACTAGAGACTCCCAGGCTCCCAGGCCTGTGCCACTTGGCTTTCTGTGGAGGTGGACAAGGGAAGGGAGACTATGCCACTTGGCCTCAGAGAGGCCAAGGTAAAGTTTAGCCGGCTGGAAAAACAGTCTCGGGAGTGGGTGCTGGGGTGAGGGGTGGAGAGGGAATTCCTGAGCAGAGCGAGCCGTTGGAACCAGAGACTTAATACTGCAGGACAGTTGTCCTCGGCTCCCACCCTGGCCCAGGACAGCACAGCAGCATACAAGGAAGGGCGGTTTCATTCTGCAGTCTCAGGGCCCCTGAGGTCCCCATTGGGGAGGGGAAGGCAGGCCTCTGAGCCAGCTGGGATCAGACTTCATGAAGACGTAGCTGCAGGACTTGAGGGGTTTGGCTAAAGTGCTGTGTTTCATCTGTTAGGAAGGGTCCCCTTTTGACCCGGAATCTATGATCACGAGTAGACACACAGCCTTCTAGATTTGGGAACACACTAGCTCTTGTGACCTCAGCTCCAGCAAGATCTTTGGCCTCTGGTAGCTCATCGGTCAGAGGGAGCATTCATTGGTGGTATGTGCCACGTTGGGTTAGTGATTATGTGAAAAAATTCACAGTATTTAGCACAGACCCTGCCCCGAGGTAAAGGCCTAGTGAGCATCAGATCCTAGTAGTGTGGTTTTGCTATATGTCACAGCCAGTGTTCTCATTTTTTCTCCCCACTGAGGAAAATGGGATTCTGAGGGCTGATGGATGTTTTCCAGGGTCACATTTAGAGAGCTGAGTTTCAAAATCATGGTTGTTTTATGCCCCACCCCCACCCCCCATCCAATGCATTCTGCTTTATAACCTGCCCCCTACAGGACAGAGAGACAAGGAAACTTCCTACCCTGGTTTCAGAACTCTCCACATCTGAGCCTCAAGTCCTCTGGATCTCATTCAATGGTCACAACATCCCAGTGAGCAAAGCAGGATGGTGGGTCCCATTTAAAGGTAGTCCGCTCTGAGAAGCGATGTGGTACGGTAGCTTAGTCACAGAGCTGATGCATGGAATTGGGATTGGAACCCGTGTCTCGTGAGGCCAAGTTCGACACTCTTCAAGGGCCCGGTGCTGCCCCTCTCTCTGTAGACTGCTGCCGCACGTTTGCCTCTGACAGGCAGGTAGGAGATGCCGGGGGACCACAGGGAAGGCCCTGCAAATGGATCGGTGATACCAACCTTGGATGACAAGTCGGTACCCCTGTCCCTGCCCAATGCCAGGTGCAGAGTGGTGTGTGTGTCGGCGGGGAGGGGGGGAGCTGTAGAGGAAATGGCCTCCAGTCTGGAGACCTGAGTCCCCTTCAAATTCATCCCCTGACTCTGGAATTAACTGGGTGGTGTCAGCCGCCCTGGTTTCACATGTATTTTGCTGAAGGCTCATTTTATATCAAGTGTCTCCGGCCCCAAGTTCCCTTGGAAAGGACTGGCTAGTCCAGCTGAGCACTTGAGGGCTGGAATCTGTCCGCGATGCCCTTAAGGAGGTAACTTCAGTAGAAATGTGTTCCACAGAGCAGAGCCAGGATCTCTGCAGTTGCAAAAGACGGATCTCTGACTGAACAAAACCTCTCACGAGCCGAGACCCGTCCTCAGATGATATATGTGACCACCAAACTTCCTGTTGGAGCAGAGATGATTTACCAGACAGAAAGCAAGCTCACAGGCTCAGCATCAAGGTCACTTCAGGGCCTGTCATTGGCTGCTGGAGGGCCTGGCAAAAATGGAAACCCATTAGCCCCATGACGAAGCCGATGGACAAGAGATAGGTTGAGATGCAATAGTCACCCAAACAAGGCGGCCCTGACAGTCCGCCGAGCAGTTCCTGGCTCCAGGGCATTTGGTCATTGGCTCTGTTTAAACATCTGCTGTAACTGAGGAAACTTCTCTTAGGAAGCCCAGCTCAGATGCAGGTCTTTGACAAGGATGTGCGTGGTCTTCCAGAACCCTTGCTCCCCGAAGGGGGAGGGCGTGGAAGAGCCCGGTCAACCCATGCCCACTGAGCACTCACAGGGCACCTCCTGTCCAGTAGCAGGAAGGAACCCCAGCCCCAAGATTCCTCATGACCAAGCCACCAGAAGGACTGACGTTCGTGAGAATCCCAGTATTCCAGAAGGTTCTGTGGGACACAGTGCTGAGCAAACGGGTTCATGGAAAAGGCCTGAACCTGCAGTGGGCAGGCAGATGTGGGCTCCAGGTCCTTCTCTGATGGACTCTCTTTTGACCTGGGTTTTCTCACTGTCATCCAGGCCAGGTCAGAAACCCAAATGTCCATGGGGGCTGGCCACAGAAGATGAGTATTTGCATATTGAACACATTGGAATATTATTCACGTGTAGCAGATATATGTGTATATGTATATGGTTAAATAAATAGATAGATTTATGCAAATATATGTATATTTATATTTACATAGTTTCCCAATATCTTGTTTTCCCACTTTGGGGGGATAAATGGGTATGAAAATTATTTCTTTATTATAAGATTAATGGCAAAAACAGCGGGCATGTGTGATGGTGTGGAGCAACTCGCCTTTGGCTGTGGAATTAGGGAGGCAACAGAGAGTGGTGGGGATTGTGGAGAGCTGGAGAATCCACCATCCATGTGAAGGGGCAGCTGCTGACCAGCCCTAGTGTATTGGGATGTGGGTCCCCTATTGCTAGATTTCATAGGATAAGCTAGAAATCTGAATATTTTAATGTGAACTCTTATAGTTTATGTGTGTGTGTGTGTGCTCACACACACGCGCGCATGCAGAACAGGTCCTTGAGTCAGATTCAGCTGGTTTTGTGACCTTGAGTCCAGATGATCTTGTGAACTTCCTTTGGCTCTTGGCTCTCTGAGTGAATATGAACAACAGCTTTTTTGAGCAAATTGATGATCCCAGAAATGTTGCTTAGGGGCTGTTCTTGCACTTTCTGTGCTTTCTGAGATGGTTCTGGAGTTGGACGGCCTGGGACAAACCTCAGCTCCCTTAGCTGCTAGCTGCGTGGCCCTTCTTGCTCTGTGTGTTCCAGTCTGTAACATGGAGCGTGCAGCCGTTCTTCTAACCTCTTGGGGTTGTGGGAAAATTCATGGAGATGATGGAAAGAGAAGGCTTGGCCCGTTGCCTGGCTGCGGTGGGGCCTTGGTGTTATCACGGCTGGGTATCACCGATCCCCGGGCGGGGCCCGGGCTTGCTCTGCACTTCTGTGACTGAGGATAGCAGGCGTGTAATGAAAGTCCTGTGGATGAGTGAGGATGACTGAAGAAGGTGGCATTGCAGCCCAAGTCCTCAGCTGTGTGTGTGTCAGAGAAGAAAATCAGATTTTGACATCTTGGGCACTGACCGGCTGGATAAGAAAAAAGCTGCTTGGAAGGGCTAAACTCGCATATTAAACAGAGGAGATGACCTTGGGAAGATCCCCAAGAACCACGGCTAGAGAGGACAAGCGACGTCTCTGCAAACCAGAGCAAGATGGAGAGCCCCGGGTGCTGGCAAGTGCACCGGCGCCGGGGTGTTTTGGCAGCTTGAGGGATTTTATTTATTCAGGTTCCTTATTGAGCCAGAGGAGATTCTTGGAGGCTCCTAAAACTTAATGCCCCACCTGGATCGTAAACATCTGGGTTTTATTTGGTTAAAAAAAGGTTAACCCCAAATAGCTCGAATTCCTTCTGGCCTCCCTTCGAGGGGCGTCTTAGCCACAGCCCACAAGCAGAGGGACAGAAAGGGAAAGAAAGCCCCCACCAGCACCTTCCAGGAGAGCGCGCATAGTGCCACAAATACAGTTTTAAGTTTTCCCTTCGTCGTATTATAAAAGAGAAAAAAAAGTGAAATTAATTTAGATAAAATACTTTAACCTAATATATCCAAAACTTAATTTCACTATGTAATCAGAAGTTATCGGTAAGATTTCACAGTTTTTAGATTAAGCTTTTGGCAGGCCATATATCCATATATGTGACCCCGTAGAAGACACCTGGCCCAGTTCTCTCACTTGACAAAAGGCAAAACTGAAGTCCAGAGAGGTTCAGCCTAAGAGGTGCAGTAGAATTGGAATCCAACTAATCGTCATACTTGATGATATTCAATAGTTATCATAGTTTTTTTTATATGCCAAGGCCTTTTTATCCTGAATCTCCTTAAATTCTCATTACTACCCAGTGAAGTGAACACCCTTACTTCCGTTTCACAGAGGAAGAAGCTAAGGCCGAGGAATGGATATGAAAGCATGTTCATTGCCGCTGTTGTAAGAACTGTGCATTCACGCAGGTGTACATAGATTCTGTTGATGACTGCAAACCTGCAGGAGTTATCATCACCCTGATCATCGTCATTATTCCCCCACCTCACAGAGGGGACCGCTGAGGCTGGAGAGGGTAGGGAACTTGTCCAATGTACAACTGGTACCCGGGGTGCCAGGCTTTGCACCCGGGCCTCCCAACTCTGCCCCCGAGATCTGTGTGCTGTGCACAGATGGAGCTGGTATGGGAGCTGGGAGTCCAGCTCCACGGCCTGTGCTCTTCACTGCTCGCTCTACTCCTCCGCCAAACTGTGCTTGGTTCCTAGCACTTTCTGCCTCACTCCTGGGAGGAAAAGAACAGGGAGACTCCCGGCTCCATGACCCCTGGAAGGGTCCAGGCAAGGCAGACTTCCTCGCGGTTGGCTGATTCCCAGGCTGGCCTAGCCCAGGGAGGCCACATTCCTGGCCAAGTTAAGCAGGCTGGGAAGAACACTTGTCCATTCCACCTTCCCAGTTGGGCGAGGTCAGCGCATGAGGTTGGAAAGTGGTATGTGTCTAATTGCAGGGGGGGGAGGCGCAGAAGATTAACACTCTTTAAATAGACATCAGAAAACTAAGAATAGCCACACTGCCTGGAAGTTGATGGGTATTCCTGACCACAGGCCATCACACTTAGTAGCTGCTCAATAAATGAGGGTGAGATGAGGGATAAACAAATACTGAAGGTGGGCCCCCGGAGGCAGGAAATCTCGATGCTGTGTATGAAGAGCACTTTGGAGGGAGGTCATTTGAGTTTTCCTGCAGGTGGCCGAACTTTGCTACCTTTAGTTCATGACTTTGGTCGTCTTCCCTTTTTTAATTTTCCGGGAGAACCGCGCACGGTTGGAATGCCAGGGAAAGACAAGTTCGGTTTGCTTCCCCCTGTCTCTGCTGGTGGCCTGCTGTCCTGCCAGGTTAGAAAGATGAGCACGGCCTCCTTTTGCCTCATCGTCAAGACTTGGTGTTCCCTAGAGCCTTTGCAGATTCCAATTCCTTGGAGCCTCCCAAGTTAGGACAGACCTGGATCAGCCTCTGATTCAAAGCTCCAGGACCCTTCCTGAAGGCTGCCTCATAGTCTCCCTCCGCACCTCTTGCAGGTCAGCAGGTGAGCCGTGAGCACAGAAGCAGGCAAGATTTCCTGGTGCTGTGGGAGGGCCTAGATCAGAGTTTCCCAGTACGAGTCTGAAGAACTGAACTTTAGGAAATCTGCTGATTGTATTCACCCTTTGGAGTGGCAAAGGACCATTAGCATTTAAAGGCTCTGAGAAGTCCTGCTGCACAGTGACCTGTTCAGCTTTGTCTGGTCCACTGTTTCCCAAGCATATCTGGCCAAGGAACTGGTTTTTCCCAAGAAGCACCTGTGAGCCCAGTTGGCGAGACACCGCCCAGATGAGGATTATGAAGACCCTCTTTGCCCATTTGCCTATCACAAGGTTGCTGAGTAGAAAAAGAAGAAGGAAGAAGTATCTGCTTTACACAAGGAAGGTGCTCATCGGAGGTTGCCAAACAGAAATGGCTGCAGCTGTGAATGGGTACTTTGTTGGGGAAAGGGACGGGAGCTTTATGTGCTAGGTTTAAGGACTTGCTTTATAATATTACTTGATATTGATATTACTTTATGACATTATTTGACTCAATTTGGGGCACACATCACATTTTCAGATCCTACTCTGAGAGTCAGTTTTCTGCCACTGTGACAAAATGCTTGAAGTGATCAACTTGATAAAGGGAAAAGGTTTATTTTGGTTCAGAGTTTCAGAGGTGTCTGTCCATGGTGACTTGGCCCTGTTGCTTTGGGCCTGTGTTGGCATCATGCATCATAGTGGGAATGTGTGAAGGGGCAGGCCTGTTCACCTGCTGACCTGCAAGAGGTGCGGAGGGAGACTATGAGGCAGCCTTCAGGAAGGGTCCTGGAGCTTTGAATCAGAGGCTGATCCAGGTCTGTCCTAACTTGGGAGGCTCCAAGGAATTGGAATCTGCAAAGGCTCTAGNAGAGAGAGAGAGAGAGAGAGAGAGAGAGAGAGAGAGGAAGGAGAGAGAGAAGGGGGTGGGGGCGGGGAGAAACAAACAGACCAGTGTTCCATAATCCCTTGAAGGGCACGATTACAGGGACCTAAGACCTCCCTCTAAACTCTGCTTCAAGCTTCCACCACCTTCCAATAGCGTTCATTTAAGGACCATACTTTTAACATATGGGGTGAGGAATATTCTAGATCCAAACTATGGCACCTGTCACCTTGCTTATACCATTGTGGGCTCAACGGGAGGGGGAGGTACTCATGATTTGCAAGTCCAAAGCACAAGTGCAATGGGGAGACGGTGCTGAACTGTCACAGACGTGTTGGTCCCCGGGTCACCGGGCTGCATCCTGCCCTCCCTGATCCCTTCCATCCACGTCTGGATCTTTCTTGCGGACAGGAGCACATTGGGGAATCAGATTAGAGCTCTTACACCTGCGAGGTTCAAGAGGTTCAGACGTTCTCCCAGAGGCCACTTGTCATTGTCAGAGAATCACTGAGTCAACACTTGTGCCAAAACCAGCCTGTGACAAGCACAACAGGAAGAATCATCAGCACGTCATCCAAAATCGCCTGGAAGCCAATGCCCTCTCATCTCAGCGGGTGCTTGGGGGTATTTTGGTGAAGCGATTATTCCATGGATGTTTACCTCTGTCCACCCAGGACTTGAGGTGGCCCATTGGGATTCCAGATCTGTGGACATGGCCCAGGGCACAGTAGGGCTGCACACGCCACCGGATAGGGTCCCGGGTCTGGCTGTGCTGTTCCGTTCTGGGTGGTCCCTTGGCCTGGTGGTGCCATTCCTGGGACGTCTTGGGTCTCTTGGAGGTGACCATGCAGGGTGTTTAGATAGGCAGGGGACGGGAGCAGCGGGCGGGGCTGGCCGAGGCGGAAGGCTGGGTGTCCCCCCGCCCACACCCTCCGGGACAGTTTGTCCAACTCTTCTCCCCAGGGCCGGGCCCCCTGCCTGCCCCCTGCCTGCCCCTGCCTGGTCCCCAGCTCTGCTCTATTAACTAGTCGGAAAAGCTGGCGTCACTGCGGTCAGCCCAGGAAGCCGTCTTGGGATGGAACTGCTTCCACCTGGGCCTGGACTAGGGGACGCTGGCAGCAGGTGGGGCCCCGCAGCCAGGAGTGTCTGGGCTGGGTCAGCGCTCGCCGTCCAGGGCTGACGCCACGGGCCAGGCAGGCGGCGGATTCCAAGCCTGCGGGGCCACTCAGCCCCTGCTCTCCTCCTGTCCCCTCCTTCATAATTTCCTATTTCCTGCCTCCTCCTCCTCTGACACAGCTATAAATAACCTGCGAGGCCGCCCCTGGGCCAGGCATAGGTGAGGGGGGGATGAAGGTGCAGCTGAAGCTGGCTGCTGGGCCAGGGGGTCACGGGGTGTCCGGTTGCTCAGGGGAAGTTTGTTTTCTTGTTTTTTCCACTAGGCACTGAGGGAGCGAAAGAGGAAATAATCTGTGTTGGCACGAGGAGGCTTGGCCTCCCTCCGCCGGTGCTGGGTTACACCTGCCGGGAGCTGCCCCTCGGCTCTCTGCAGATCCCCAAGGCCAAAGGGCTGGAGGGAGGCTGAGAGAGAAGGCGTCTCAGGACACACAGAGGACAGGGTGCCATGTTGGCAGGACCCGAGGTCTCCTTCCCAGACCCCAGCCTGGCCCCAGGTGGAGGCCAGCAGATGCAATGGGGCTGTGTCTCTGCCTTCCTCGGAGCCCCCAGCGTCCCCTTCCTTGAAACGAGGGCCTTGAGAGCCATCTCACATCTTGCTGTCTCCCACCCAAGTGGGTACTTGCATCCAGGTCCTCATTCATATAAGGGCCACGGACACATCTGTCCCTCAAATGTTTATCGAGCATCTACTGTGTTTCAGGCACAAGGTAAAGCCCTGGAGGCCACAACAATGACTTAGCCCCAACTCCTACCCTGGGGGCTCGGCCTGTGCCCCACTTCCTGTGGATCTGCACTCTCTTCTCCACTGTTCCAGCTCTGACAGCTGAGCAGGCACCTCGGTGGCCCCCGTTGGCCACCTCATCTTTTGTTTTCAAAAGGTCAGAACAGAGCAGACGCACGTGGCCTTCCGTGTGGTCCTGCCATGCCTGACTTCCTGTGCTCCCCACGGGCCCAAGGGAAGTCCTTACACCTAGGATGGTTTTCTGTGGGATCCATCTTACCACAGGATTTTCTAGGAAAGTAGGAAACCCATTGGCTTTTTTTTTTTTTTTCCTGGAGCCCAAGAGCGTCAGGGCCTGGAAGGTTCCTTTGGTTTGCTGCAGAATGCAGCTGCCGGCCCCCCTGGGTGACTTTTTCTGATTCATATAAAGGTGCGGGAGAGGCATCATTCCTGGCTCAGCAAATGCTGTGAGTCAGCCCTGTACCCTGCTCTGGCCATCTCTGAGGCTGGCTCCTGGGCCTCAGGCCCTCTTCACTGTCCCTGGGCCTGGTGACAAGCCAGCTCCCCAGCATTTCCTCCTGTCTCCTGTGCATGTGCCTTGTCTGGTCACCCACTTTTTCTACCACCTCCCTGGCACCACCTGGGGGCCTGGCACCTCCGAGTCTGCAGTGAAGGACAAGTGGGCATCAGCTCTTTGGCATTTTTTCCTTTTAAACCCCATTAACTTTTAGAGTGAGGACAGTCTTTGGGGTTGGCCTGAGAGTTTCCCCAGCCCGCACTGAGCTGGAACATCTTGCCCGTACAGTGTGCCTGGCTCGGGGTGGGCAGGAGTCCAGAGGACATCCCCAGGGCCTGGTTACCTCCAGGAGCCAGGGAGCACTGGAGACCCAAGGGCGGTGCTGCGTTGGGATGAGTTCTGGGGCGGGGGGGTCACAGTAGCTCAGTAACACCGGCAAAAGCCAAGTCTGTGGGTGTTGCTTCTTGGAAGGAGGAAAGGAGACCACCGGCTCCCTTGTTAGGTTAGAAGTTCAGGAATAATGATAGAGAGGGAGGCTGATTTCGCCAGATATTGCTAAGTCATTCTCTCACTGCTTATTTTATAGATGGGAAATGTTGGGGAGAGGTGTGTTGATTGGCTTCAAGGTCCCTGAGCCAGCTGTGACCAATTTGAGAGATCTCTTTCAGCCCTCACGTCTGGCTTAGGAAATTCCCTGCTTCTGAGACCGGGAGTCTTCCCCGTGCCGGCTCCCAGCTCGTCTGTAGGGCTGGATCGGAGCAACAGGGGCGGATGGAGAAAGGGACGCGCTTTGCTTCAAGCAGACCTGAGATGGAATCCCAGCTCGGCCTTTTATCAGAGCGGGAGTTTGACTAGAAATCCTGGCCTCGGTGTTCCCAGCTGCAGAATTGGGAAGGATCCCACTTCCACCTTGGGGCTGATGGGAAGGTGGGTGGGAGATGACCACCACAGGGTCCTCACTGCCGTGCTAGTATCAACAGGAGTCACGTGGCCCTCGTGAGGGGTAGGGGTCATAAAAATGGATTCATAATGAACAGATCAAGGACAGGGAAATGACTGGGGACATGGAGGGCGGAGAGTGGGGCCCTGTCTGCTCTGAGCTTAAGGCTGGTTCTAAGATCACAGAGGGAAGAAGGTCTCAGGGGAAGGACAGGACAGACGGACAGAAATCAGGCTGAAGGAGGTGAAGCCCTGCCCCAGGGCCACACCTCTGGTTGGAGAGGGAAGGAAGGCAGCTTCCAGTGGTTGGGACAAGTATTTATCACGGCCCCAAATAGGCCCTGACACTCCCCGCCCACGCTGCCCGCTTCTGAGCTCTGTGGGGGGAGGAGCCGGACCCCCGTCTGTCAGTCCTCTCCCCCTCGGGCTCTTCTCATGTGCCAAAGCCTTTGGGGATTTCCAGGTGGTATTCTGGGCCTGGCAGGACCCTGGGGGGAAATCCTGGTACTGGCATTTCCCATCTTGGCAACACTGGGTCTCACCTTCCAGGGCTGCTGAGAGGAAAAGCACGTGTTGTCACCTCTCAGGAGAAGAGTCTAACCCTCAGCATCCAGAGCAGCCCCCCAAATGTGCAATTAACTAGCAATCAGACTTTTAGAAATTTAGTGCCCCCCCCCACAATTCATAGGCAATGCCAAAGTGTCTGTTGCAAATAGATTGCCTCAATGACGGCGCACTCATTCAGTGGACAGCCAGGGACCCATGAAATACGCTTGAGGGTTTTTTGTTGTTGTTGTTGTTTGTTTTTTTAAGTGCATCATTGTGGGAGTAACCCAGGATGCACTTTTGAGCAACAAAAACTGGTTTATTAAAAAAAAAAATTATGAATATCCATATAGATGCTTAGAGAAAGGTCTGAATGTTTATATACCAAATATCCACCCCAGTTACCTCTGGAGTGTAGGATTCTGGATGGATTTTAATTTTGGCTGGCATTTTCTGGAAAATAAAATTTCACAACAGTGACACATGACTTTTGTAATCAGATAAAAGAACAATGGTGAGAAAACAAGGCTCAGCGGATCCCCTGCTTTAGGATCCAGAAGCTTCCGTGGTGGGAAGCCAACACAACCCATCCCTTCCCGGGGTGCTCCCCCTTGGCTGCTGGGGGCTCTGCATCCTGTGCTGTTCCCTGTAAGCCCTGATTCCTCCTGTGAACTCTTCCTCCGTCTCTGAGGCACCCGTGGTGGGAGAGAGACCCGCTGGGACCTGCCACGGGGGGTGAACGTAGCGGGTGTTCCTGGGCAGGGTTGTGGGTGGGGTGGGTTTCCTCTGCTCCTCTGCTAAATAGAGGAGCCAGATCTGCACCTGGGGGCTTGCCAAAGAGAGCCGTAGAAATCAGGATGCAGTAGGCCCTTCCTGTCCCTACAAGTAGCCAGGGTCCTGTGGATCGGTCAGAGCTGGCCAGGCCTGGAAGGGGTGGACTGCCGTGGGTGAGCTCCCACCAGCAGGAAGAGCAACTGGGGGGGGGGGCAGCATCACAAAGGGAGACGTGGGGGCCATGAGCGTTGGGCTCTGGGCCTGCAGCATGGTGACTGACGGGCAGGAAGAAACTTGGTGGCCGTGGCAGTGAGAAAGAGGCCACATGGGGGCTGGGAGGGAGGCGGTGTGAAGAGACCTGGGTTGCAGTCAGAGTGGAATCCCCGTTGGGAAGTGCTGAGGGCAAGTCACCCTGCCACAGACCGCACCACCACCTGTACAAGGGGTGCAGGGTGCGGCAGGTGAAGGTATTTTGACACCTACAGATGGAAAGGTCATGCAGTGACCTTGTGTGCAGTCGCACGGAGGAAGGTGAGAGGTGGTGCTTAGGAGGGTCAGACACCTCTCAGGTGGCTTTTGAACACGGTGCCTCCTCCCTATCCCTCCACGGGGGCCACCTCTTGCTTCAGCTTTGAGTTGTTTTGCAGGGCGAGGGAAAGGGACAACATAAGACAGTCTCCTTCTGTATCTTTAAACCCCATTATCATACGGGGACTGCTACCACCTGAAATGACAGCAGACCCCTGCCAGCTCCCAGGAATCACTGGGGAGGAAGTGCTCTTTTAAAATTGAGTGTGTCTGCACACGTGCGTGTGCATATTTTGCACAGTTAAAAATCATATTTATATGTAAATGCATTTGCCCATGCCAAACAGAATTGCTGAATCCAAATTGACTGGAGGTGCGTGTGCATGGTGCAGACTCCTCGTGCCCTGATAAAAGGCAGGTTACTTTTATTAGTTGAAGGGTCATTAGCAAGGCTGCCTTCAGAAGGCACGTTGGGACCCATTTCCTCTGCTCCCGTCCTTTTGCTCTAGGACCAGTGCGGGAGGCAGATGCCTTTGATGCCTGAGCAAAGAGAGGAGGCAGTTTTCATTCACTGTTTGACCAGAGGGATGCTCCCTACGCCTGTGGCATACTAAAGCCACCAGCCAGGCTCGGGGCCTCAGAGCCAAGGAGCGCGTGGAAGGCTGGGAGGGACCTCGTTTGTGGTCTTGACCAGTGACTTTGGGGCTTGTGATTGAGCTCCTGGTGGCCCCATCTGTCCTGGGATGTCAACTTAGACCTTGTAACTCTGAAGTAGCAGGCTGGGTCCAATGAGACTGGAGAAGGAGTCAGACTTAGGCGTGTAGAATTTGTTTCAGGCTTGGCAACCAGCTGGACTCTGTGGAGTAGGGACAGTGACCATGGCTGGGAGGATGTGAGGAGGTAGGATTGAGCTCGTGGGGCCCGGAAAACCACGTTTAATGGTTTCTCAATTATGCTATCTGCAGAGGGGCTTGCTCATGGGGGCAGAGGGTCTGCTGATTGGAATTCAACGACTACTAAAACGACAGGTTTAAAAAGAGGAGAGGACTTCTAGACCCAGAGGAAATCGTCGGGTCAGGATGTCAGGATGCCTCTGTGTACGCACATTGTGTATGTGCTTGTGTATATATACAGGCATGTAAATATTTATCTGTACATATGTGTATGTATCAAATATAAACAGGCAAGGATGTTTATCAGAGTGGTTTAGGAAAATGTCCAACAAATGGTTCTGCATCTATGCAGTCGAACACAACACGGCGATTGCAAGGGAAGAGGCAGAGCTATGTGAACTGACACATTTGCATGGAAAGAACCCGGATTGCCCACGAGGATGGTCTCTGTGATTCTCTACAGGCTTATAGCAGCAGAGGGAAAAGTCCCGGATGTAAAATATAAATGCAAAGGGTACCTACCACTGTATGGAGGGAGTTTCAGGTTATTTAAAAAATGATAGTTTTCTTTCCATTTACTTTTTCCTGCCTACCCCCCCCCCCCAAGCAAGTGAAGTTGCAAAACTTATATGTCAAAAGAAATAAGATAAGAAAATAAAAACTACAGAGAAGGCTCTGGAAACTACAGGGAACGTGAGGACCAGGAACTGCAGTAGGAAAGCAGGTACCCCAGTCCCACTTTGTCAAGTTTTGGGAAATTTTGGCATTTCTGTTGTACAGGTGGCAGGGAGTGGAACTCTTGAGAAGTTAACACAGAATTCTTTTTTTTTTTTTTAAACCGGATACACCCTCCATATCATCTTGTTGATTATTTTCTTCTCTGCACTTCCTGACATTTTACATGGTATTACATTTAGCAGGTTCAGCCCCAGCCTCTCACCCCAAAGGTGCCCAGGAGCGAGCCATTCAGCTTTCCCTCTTGATCCACATGGCACCCTCCAATACGTTCTGGTCCCTGCCATTCCACTGTAGGGAACCCAGGGGCAGATATTGGGATTGGCCTCCAGCCTCCGAGTTGGAGGCCCTGGGGAAGGAAGCGGGCTGCGGTCACCATTCTTTAAATCCCTGGGCCCTGTGTGGGTGCCCAGTCATTATCCTCTTGGGAGCCACTCTCAAATGAAAGGTCCCTAAATTAGACAGCTCTCCAGCTCTCTTGGTCTTTCCTTCCCAGTCCTGAAAGGGAGGTCAGGAGAGAAGAGCGTGCACCAGGCCAGGAGTTGAGGAGTGGAGAGTCAGCCTCTCTGCATTGCTGGGTGTTAGTTTACCCCTGTCCGGCACCAGCAGCAAAAGCAGAGCCGGGCGTGGCCCAGAGCAATGCTCCCAGTTTAAATCTGTGGATTCATCTGGGCCTGGACAGCTGCAGAGCTGGGGCAGGGCAGAGTCTGCCACCCTGCCCTGGTTCCTTGAAATCTATACAGGAGCCTGGTTCCAAGTAGCCTGGTGCCAGGCCCTGCAAGCTCCTACTTGTGCAGGGGATTTTAAAGCATGTGACAATGTGTACCTCCACCCGTGCCTCTGGGCTTTTCTGGGTGTCAGCATGAATCTCATGTGAGGTTTACAAGGCCCTGGGGAGGTGGACAGGGAAGGTAGCTAGGACTATTATTAACTCCTGCATTTTCTCGGCAGGCCCCTTCGATCCTTTCTCCAAAAAAAGCAGCCAGAGTGCACTTTTTGAAATGTCACTCACATCTTAGCAATTCCCTGTTCAAAGCTCTCCCATGGCTTCTCCACTCCTTAACAAGTTCTAGAAGGTTCTGTGAGGTCTGGCCTCTGTGTCTCCCTGCTTTACTCTGACCATGCACTTCTAGCTGTTCTTCAAATGCTCCTGGCTCCAAGTTTGTTCCTGGCCTCGTGGCCTTGAGGGAACTTGTCCCCTCTGCCTGGATATCTCTGACTTCTCATCATGGAGGTCTCAACTCAAGATCACTTCCCAGAGAGACCTTCCTTTAAAGATCCCTCCCACGCCTCCCAACGCTGTCTCTATCCCACTTTCACCTAGTACCTGATTTTGTGTTGGGGCTTTGTTTACTGCCTGGTCTGTCTCTTCTACCATCCTGTAGGCCAATCCGCCCTCCCCAGAGTAGAGTTCAAGTTCAACTTGCTCACTGCTTCAAAGTTACTTTGAAACTCTAATGTTTATTAAATGCATGAGGGAGTGCCCTTTGAGGCATGGGGAAATGGGGGTTCAGACAGGTGACGTGTCCTGCCGTACTTCCCCAGACTGGAGACTGGCAGAGCTGTGCTCCAGGCTTGGAGTGGGTGAAACTCATGCAGAAGTGTTCTTAGAGCCACTTAGGGGCACACTGCCTCTCAGGGCCACATTCTTCCGTGTTGATGGGAAGCAGCAGATCATGCCGAGATACCGGCCCTGGGGCACTCTGCCATCTGTTGGTGGTTGCTGCCTGAGCGGGAGTCTCCGAAGGAGGTCAGGGATCCAGCCACCTGCTGCAGGCAGGCTCCCAGGGAGGAGGGGCCGGAATCTCAAGAAGTCTCTTCTGCTCCTCCAGGTGAGCTTTCTAGACACAGGCAGGGCACCCGGACTCACAGACTCTCCACTCCCAGTGGGGGACGCAGGCCCAGGGACAGGAGGAGACGTGCCCCAGGAGTTAGAGGTCCAGGCATTTAGAACTAAGGCTCCCTGCCCCTGCTCACGGGGCAGCTGACCTGGGGGACACAGCACCCCACCCTTGTAGCTTGAGTTCCTTCCACGTGCTGGGCTCCTCCTCTGCACCCCTGCACTTGGCCTTCCCAGACGGGCAGGGGGAGTGGCTACAGAGACAGTCACGTGGAGGAAATTCATGCACTTTCTCCCTCATCAGGGGTCCCCCTCATGGGGGAGGGAAGACAGAAATGGGGCTCTCTGAGGGCAGATTGGTCCTTCCCTCCCCACGGCCCCAGGGTCAGCCTCGAGGCCTGGAGGAGGCCACCAGCTGCTTCCTGCAGTGGACGTGAATTTGGCACAAGTTCCCAGCTGACCCTGGCACCAATTCTACCCCTCGGAGTGTACTGTTGAAGAAGAGGGGACAGGGACAAACAATGACCTGTTCGATTCAGCTTGGGACTTCTCAACATCCGCCCTGCACCACGGCCGACTTCAGTCCCAAGCCAGAGGCCTGAGCGGCGTGAACACGAGGCCGATGCCCTCTTTGATTGGAGCCTCCTTTCATGATCATGCCTGGTGGTTCAAAGTGCTCCCCGGCTTCCTGTTCTTGTTGGTGCCGAAAGAAGCCTGTAATTGTTCCCAAACAGCGGGCCCAGTAAGGAACATGTCCCCTCTGCCCTGCTGGGCCCCCAATTGGCACCTCATTGCAGCAGAGATGGGGTGGGGGCGGGGGTGCCACCCGGGCCCCGGGCCCTGGCATTACATTCGCGCCCACATGTAGGCCTGCTTCTTGGCCTGGGAGCTGATGGGAGCCACATGCTCCCGTCTGCCCCGCGGCCCGGCCGCCTGCCTCCTGTTTCTGAACAGTGGTCCTGGTTTCCATCAGACCCTAATTGGACTGGGCCTGGCCTTCGTTCTGCTGCGGCCTCCCACAGAATGCTGGCCACTGGCTGTTCCCTTCTCCAGCCGGAACAATGCTGGGCTCTGGCCGCTGACCCTGGCCCGGGCCGCCCTGCCAGCCCATGGCCCTCCGTCCTCACTTGGCTCCTCGGGGCTGGCTTCCCACACTCACGGCTCCTCCGGAAGGCAGGCTCGGGGGCTGGTGCACTCTGACATGCCTCCAGGGACCCGTCCAAACTCTCCCACCCGCGGGTACAGGGAGGCCAGGGCGCAGCTGGGCCGTCGTGAGAGGTCAGCGTTTCTAATGCTGCCTTTTCTGCCCGCCTCTTGCCGGGCTCTCCGCACTCCGGGGGTTCATTCCACTTGGACTGATACTATTCAGCGTCCCTAGCGCTACAACCTGACCTGAAACCCAAATGCCCTGAACAAGAGTAAGTGGGGCAGCCGGTGCTCCAGGCCGGGCAGGGTTGGCACGAGGCTGTGAGCCTGCAGGGGCCCGTGTGGGGCCCGCTGGTGCCGTGCGTGTTCTTTTTTTCTCTTCTCGGAGGCACTTGGTCCTCTCTCCTGCTGTCCGCTGGCCTCTTCCCTCCCTTGGGAAAGGGGACCACCCCCCGATCATCACAGCTCACAGTTTCCTGAGTGGCTGCTGTGCCCCAAGCACCGGGTGGAGTCCTTTTGCTCATATCTCCATCCTCACGACCTTGTGGGGCATATGCACAGGGAATGCAGTGACCTCTCCAAGTTCAAGGTGAAGAAAGTGAGGTGTTTGCTCAAGAGTAGTGGAAGTTGGAGCTGGGAATTGACTCCAGGTTCCTGGCTGCCTGAGTCCTTGTGCACTTGGCCAACTGCACTGTGCGCCCCTGTTACAGAGGTGGCACTTCTGCTAACATCAGGGTTAGAAGACCCTTGGGAAGTCACCTCTCCCCTTCCTTCTAGAGTCTCCCTAGCACAGAACATGCATGGGCAGTGGGCAGTTGGGAAAAGATATGCAATTAAAGGAACCCCCCTGGGAAACACCGGAGGGATGGACAAGGCCCCACCACCTTTTTGAGTTAGCCCTCTGGTCCCTGGAGTCCCAACGCCGTTTCCTGTGCCTGGCCTCAGCAGCGTATCCGCTTCACACTCCTCTGGCTTCTCCCAGTGGGTTCTGCAAGGTGTTTCCTGCAGATCCTGCTGACGGTCACTGCTGGCACGTAGCAGAGTCCGCCCGGAACATGGTGAGCGGCTGGCCTCGGCCTGGACAAGGTTTTGTTTTTGTTTGGCCTTAAAAAAAAATCCAACTGCCCCCCCCTCCCTCTGCCCACCAGGGGCATGGGGGGTGGGGAGGAGGGAAATGAAGGTCAAAATACTGACAAAGCGAAGAGTGAGGACTATTCCTTCAGTTTCAAAAATAGAAACTCCTAGGGCTGGGATCAGGCGGGCTGGGTTCGGGGTGAAGCGGTTGAAGTTGAAGTCAAGGTGGTTGCTTGGCCCCCCTGTGCCTCCCATGGGCCCTTCTGGACGACACGGAGCCCCCGCTGAGGGGAAGAGAGTGCCCTCCCGTTTGGAGAGCAGCTTTTCCTGAGGAGCTTGGGGAGCATTTGAAATAAACCCCGTGACCTGCTACGTGGTACTTGTTTTTGTCAGCTTGTGTTCCTGCTGTGACTGAAAGATGAGACCATTCAGAGGAGGAGGAGTTCATTTGAGGGCTCCTGGTTTCAGAGGTGTCAGTCCATAGATGGCCAACTCCATTCCTCGGGGCCGAGTGGGACATCGTGGAGGAAGAGTGTGGGGAAGCAAGCAGCTCAGGACATGATCAAGGAAGCAGAGAAATAGGGTGCTGCTCACCAGGACAAAGACAAACCCCAAACGCACACCCATGGCCCCCCTCCTGCAGCCATGCCCTACCTACCTACGGTTACCGAGTTAATCCTCATCACGGGACCAATGCCCTGGTGAGGTGAAGCCCCTCATAACCCAATCCGCTCATCTCTAAACCTCCCTGCGTTGCCTCACAGGGGGCCTTTGGGGGAACCTAATATCCAAACCATAACAGTACTTGCACTTGATGGTCTTTGTACTTGGTCGGTGGGGACAATAGATGGCACCCCGGGAGATGCCATCCCAACAGCAGTCTCAGTTCCTAGGGTGAACACAGGTTTGGGAGATGAGAGACAGAAGCCCCTCACCTTCTCAGCCTTCTTAGGACTTCTGTAGGTGGGATGGGGACATGTAGCTCGGCAGTCATGTCCAGCGCCCCTGTAAGCACGCTGACAACAGAAACCACCCCAGGTTTGTTTCCATTTTGACTGATCAGCTCTCTGTTGGACTGTCCGTTGGACAACACAGTGTTACTGGCAAGAGGGAGAAGGAGGGGGAGAGGAGATGATGCTGGTGGCTAATGAAGAAAACAGGTGATGGTCACTAAAATTGAGGGAAGGAGCCCAATGGGGAACCCTGATATCGCCGCACTTGGTGGCAAGGTCATGGGTCTGCAGAGTGCTCAAGGTAGCAAACAGGCCCTGCCCGTTTGAATGGCGCGATTGACTGGCCAGGTGGGCTAATGAGAAGCCAGATCTCTGTACCTGCTTCTAACCTCGGTCTTGACAACGTCAAATCGTACAGACAAAAAAAACAGGCTGAGAAAGACCTTGAAGACAAGGTCAGAGGGGGCATCAGAAGCATCCTCATTGCTGACGTTGGATCAACCTTTCAGAAATGCAGTTCTGGGCAGCAGGGAGAACAGGGCACCTTGGACTCTCACTGGTGAAAAGAGGCATGAATTGGAAATAGAAGGTGATAGTCCAATAGCCTTAAGCCTCAGGTTGCCAGGTGCATTCAGACACACCAGGTCCGAGTTCTTCATTCTGTAGAATGAAGGGCTCTGAGAGGAACTGATTTGTCAGACTCACACAGCAAAGGAGTGGAAGGACCAGGAAGAGAGTCTGCCTCCCAGCTCCAGGTCAGGCGCTTCCTGCTCTCTCTGTCTGCTTTCCCCACCCTTTCTGTGTAATAAGACCCCCCCCCATCCTGTATTTCCACACTCAAATAAGCACAGTTAATTAGTAAAGTAGGCAGAGTTATTTATTAAGTCACATCAAAAGTTGGGAAACAGTATCTGCTTTAAGTGTAAAATACTAGAATTTTCTTAATTTTCTTTGATTGTGATAACATTTAACATGAGATCCACCCTCTCAACCAATTGTTAACTAACACTGGGGGTTTTTAATGGTGATGGTGAACCCTTACGAGGAATGACCCCCAGCGAGAGGATCTCGAGTCGGGAAGACGGAAACTCTCTCACCTCTGTACACTGATCCCTGAACCCTGGGGATTGGTATTCATCACTCAGAAGCATGTCATAGGAGGGGAAGGACCATCAAGATGGAGAGTGACTAGGGAACATGGGCACACTTTTCAAATATCTCGTTTTGTGTAACCACAAGGCGTTAACGAGTTGGGAGCAGGCTACACAGAGAGGCAGTACGAAGGAGAATTTTCTTATGGTCAAAAAATGGTGCTGGCCATGGTGTTGCATGCCTATGATCCCAGTGACTCAGGAGGCTGAGGCAGGAGGATTGTGAGTTTGAGGCCAGCCTCAGCAACTTAGCAAGTTCCTAAGCAACTGGGTGAGACTGTCTCAAAAATAGAGAATAAAAGGGTCTGGGGAATGTTAGCTCAGTACTAAAGCATCCCTGTACCAAAATAAATAAATAAATAATAAATAAATAAATAAGGCTGAACATGGGCACAGGCTGACCTAGGTTGGACACACCTGTACACTGGGCAGATTAACCCTGGGAGGGGACCGATGAAGAAATTCAAAGGAGGTTACATTGACCTTGAAATTCCCACTCACCCTAGAGTCTGCCCATGGAATATGCCCCCCCACTCCATGGTACTATGGACAAACACATGCTTCTGGAAGGAAGGTGTGGCCCACTGATGGCAAACAGAGCTGCAGAGTCAGGCCACCTGGACCAGCATGGTGGGGCCCCTGTTTCCTTGCAAGAATGATCTTGAGAAAGCCACTTATTCTCTGTACACCTCGATTCTGTAAGATGGGGCTGAGGACCACCTGAACCTCAAGGTTCAAATAGAACAATCCACATAAAACATTCATTGCTGATCTTGCATAGTAAGTACCTGATGAAAGATAGTCCCTATTACAATTAATAACCGTAAAAAAAAAATAGTATAATCAGCAGCGTGAACCATGCCAGCAGGATTCTTATCACGGATCTGTGACCAATGACCATCCTCCTGCTTTCTCGGTCAGTATTTAACAAACTGAGTTCATCTCTGGTGCTGTCCTCCTCTGATAATTCAGCCTTTCCCTTCATCCAATGCACTCGGCTTGTTGACTGAGGGTTTCAGATTTGTTAAATATTGAGTAGCAAAAAGAGGGTGAGCTTGGTGCCTGGGCGTGTTTGGATTTCATTCCTCGCCATGTGGCCTCTGTCAGGTTTCTTAACTAGCCTGAGCCTCGTTTTCATTCTGTAGCCGCTGGAGACGCTGCTGCCTGTCTCGCAGGTGTGTTTTAAGGATTGGCTCTACTCTCTGAGGTGTGCATGTCTTGCTGGCGGTCATCTTCCGCCACTCGGTTCAGTGCCTGCCACGTAGTAGACACTCGAGAAGCATTTGCCGAATGGTCAGAGGTGCAGGGTCAGTGGGTTGCATATGTCAGGTGGTCCCGGGGCCCGTGGTCTTTTTCTTGTGTGTCACTGATGCTACTGCCTCTGCCTCACAGCCAGGCCAGGCGGCTTCTTCAGAAATCAAACCTTTGCCTTTATATTCACGTCTTTACCCACATTAACCAAAGGGGGCAGCCGTCAGCATCTTTACCATTTATTTTATTTAAAACAGAGGTTGGCCCCCTCCAAAGGCACCTGGGTCTCATTTCCAATCATTCCTCCACACCCTCCATGTGCGCTCTTTCTGAGAAACCGTGCTGGGGCTTGAAGACCTATCTTCTGGGCTCGTTTTTCTCACCTCTCTTTACTGAGTGTCTCTCAGTGACGGTTGTGAGCGGGAGGGAAGTTTCCAGGCTGGGAACCCCTGCATGCAATGGGCCCCTTGGATCGATGGCCACTGGTGTCCCCAGTCTTCCTTACTGAAGCTTGTGGAGGTTAAAGGTGGGGGAGCCTAGTCTATTTTAAAAGCCACCCAAAGGGTATGTCCAAGACAGTGGTCCTTGGCATCTGTGCTGTATGGGCCCCAGAAAGAGCAGACGTGGCTGTTGGTTCAAATCACTGCAGCCCCCCTCCCCATCCCAGGGCATTCTGGGAATGGAGTCGCTGTCTGCAGATGTGGTCTGCAGGTCTGGGTGCAGCGGGGGGAGGTTCCTTGGCTTAACGGTGGTCCTGCTGCTAGGCCTGTCCTGGGGCCCCTGGGCTCTCCTAGCAAACAAAATCTCCAGTAAGAGGAAAATAAAGCGCTCTGGACAGCTCCTGAGATGTTGCCAGCTGTTCTGCTCTTACAAACGACCTGACCCCCCCAGCTGGAAGTCCTGAGAGCCGTTGGAGGGCACGCTATTTTTCTGGGCACTGCTTCAAAGGGGCTGTGGTTGAAGACCGGGCTGCTAATCTGGTGGCCACTGTGAGGGATAAAGTTTCCCATGGGCCCCTGGGGAGGGGCTGGAGCACTCACAGGAGGTGGGGGGTGGTCTGAGCCCCCCGGCCAAGTGTGCTCACACGGCCAAGTGTGCTCACAGTGGGCATCTCTGACCCCTGAATGTCCTTGAGCTTCAGGGCTTCAGGAAGGTCACCATGCACTGGGACCCTGTGTGGCACCAGTGGCTAGCCAGATGCCCTCCAAGAGGGTCAGGGGTCCTAGCGGGGAGGGGGCAGAGGGAGACAGAGATTCATTAGATCTTCATCGTGAAGATTAGAAATGGCGAGTCAACTGGGAGGGGATCCTCGTGGGTTGATGTTGAGGGCGTGCAGAACCCGAGCTTGTTCCTAGGGGTCCTCTATGGCCCTCCAGCCTCCAGACCTGGGCCTCTGCTCCGTACTGTAACTTCCCGCCTTCTGGCCTCACAAGATAGAAAGACGGTTCCTGAAGGGAGGAACCTTGTCTACCTGGATGCTGCCGGATCCCCAGGATGTGGCATGGGATTGCAGACACGTTCTCCCTTAAATATTTGTGGATAAACATTGAACGAGTGAATAAGTTAATTCCAAGCACACTTGGCAGGAGGAGGGGGAGGACAGGGAGGAGAGGGAAGAGCATCAAAGTAAAACAAGCCAACAACCCCACACCATGACAGAGGGACATAGGACAGGAGATGGGGCCCAAGGGGCCGACTGGCCTGCTTTGCCCCCTTCTTGGCCACTGCAGGGGACCAGGGCAGTGGCAGGGCTAGAAGAGCCTTTGGTGGGGACTCCCGGCAGGCAGTCGTGATGGGGTCGTGGCCGTCAGGCTGGGAGCCTCGGGTCCTCATCTGTAGGTGGCTTGGGCGTTTCCTTTCACAGAGCCGTCAGTCAGCTCACTGGGGACTCCTGTAGCAGTGTCCTGTGACTCACCTCCATCTTGGTGTGAATCTTTAGTATTTTGGGAAGGGTCCCTTTTTGGTTTCCCAGATCACACTATTAGGCACTTCTTCCTTCAGGACTTCCGACCCCACAGGATCAACCCAAAACCTTCCCATCTTCCCTACCCGGTTCCTTTGGTCCGCCCCTCCACCAGTCTTGTTCATTCATTCAGTGAACTTTTGGGAACCTCTGCTACATTCTAGACACTATGCCAGGTGCAGGTGTACCAGGTTGTCCTTAGGAATGCTAGTGACCCCCGAGGAACTGGTCACTAAAGATCACTGCTGGAAGGAGCCGCAGGAGGACCCACTCCACCTGGGGCCGGCAGAAGCTTCCCGAGGTGGCGGCCTTTCAGCCTGTGGGCCTTGCAGGCAGACAGAGGAATGGCAGAAGCCCAGGGAGGGAGGCATTTTTGCTAAGACCGGGGACATCCCAGGACAGGCCAGCGTAGAGGGGGCATGCTGGGCAGGGGCTGGAAGACTTGCAGTGGTACATCTTAAAGTGGGGCCAGCTCTGGAGAGTTGGTCAAGTGAATCCTGTAGACTCTGTGAACCCCCCGGGGGGGGGTATGGGCAGGGGCTTGGGGGGGATGTGGGTGGAGCCTGTGGGTCCCTCTGGCTCTAGGAGAATGAGAGGGGCTTTGTGGCCCAGGGCCACCTTTTTCCCTCTTGCGTCCTTACGGCTTCCAGGGACCATTCCTGACCTCCCTTTGCAGAGTGAGCCTCGGTGATTCCCGTCAGGCTTGGTGAACCCTTGGTGGCATTTCTGGCTGCTTGCAGACCCAGACCTCAGAAGTGCCGTGTCCCTTCCCAGGTGGGAAGTTCTCCCTCCCTGGGAAAGTCAGCCCTGCGTCCAGAATCCAGCCAGCCCTTGGGCTTTTCCCCTGGTTTGGACCCAATGATCCGTATCTTTCTCCCAAATTGCCAGTGGCCCAGGAAGCAATTAAGGGTGACTGGCTTTAAAAGCAGTTAGATTAGAAATTAAGTGCATTAATCCCAAACTAAGCATACGCCTGGGTGGTGACGCTTACATGTGGCCTCTTAATAGTTGACCGTTGAGGTCGTCTCTTCAGCCAGGAAAACAGGAGTGGGGGTTCCGGGCTTGTTCTGCGTTCCTCTTGGGTCATCTCCAAGTTCCAGGTAGCCTGACCTTCTGGGCCCACGTGCCCTCCCTCAAACCCTCTCTGGCCAACAGATACCAGCTGGGGCCTGGTGCTTCCCGGGCTGCCCAAGCAGAAATGCTCGGTGCTTAGAAGGTGAGGGGAGCCCCACGCTCCCCCTCCCTCCCGGGAGGCCCAGTTCAGGGCATCCCCGGGACAGCCTTGCCCGGGGGACCCCAGAGCACAAGGCGGGCACTGAGCCCCGGGAGGGAGCACCGGGAGATTTTCATATCCTCTCGGTTTTAATAGCCTTTGCTGAGATGGAAACTTGGGCTGAAATGATTTGCATCTCTCCAGATTCCCTGAGTGTGTGTGTGTGTATTTGGGTTTATTTTTAGCCACAGGCGTTCATTTCTTGCCAAAAAAACCTGCTTAAATAAAACCAAGATTAATATTTTTACTTAACGGAAAGAGTTAGTCAGGGCCGGCTTTGAACTGGAGACTGTTCTCTTGATGGGGAGGGCATCTGAACGTCTGGCCTTGGCTTTGACATCAACGAGCAGACCCTTTGAAACTGACAAGAGAGAAGGGCCCTGGGGACCTGGGTAGGATGCAGGAGGAGCCTACTTGTGGGGGCCAAGGGGGGCGTCTTCCTGGAAGGGCGGGAAGTGGGGCCTGGATTTGCCTGGGCCCAGATGCTCCTCTGCCGGTCTCCTCACCCCTCCTCCCAGGTCTTGATCCACGTGCAGCAAACCCAGTCTCTCCTGCAGGACGGGCCAGATCCCTCTCCCCTGTCACCCCCAGGCAGCTCCCCCGCCCCTCCCCCAGGCAGACTCCACCCCCTCTGTGACTGGGGGACTCCTGGTAGCCCTGTGCCTGCCTCGCTTCCCTGGGATCGCCTGTCACCTGTACCTCTGGCCCCTGAGTTCCTAGGGCCCTCATTTCTCCTGGTGTCCTTGAGGCTGGCCAGTCCCTAAAGTTCGGTAGCGTGGCCCCCCGGCTCCTGTGACCCAGCAAGGCCCAGGACTTGGTTGTTTCCCACAGTGGACACCAGAGAGTTATTTATCTATTTTTAAGTCACCCTCCTCCAGGTGGGGCGCTTTAGACACCAAATAATATTTAGTTTCATGTATTCAGCAAAAATACACTAGGTGCCCTACTGTGTGCCCTGTGAGGCTTCTGCGTTGTGTCTAAAGGTGCCAAGTGTCTGGTGGGGCTCCGTGAGGCTGGGGCATGGTGTGGGGGCTGCTGGGGAGGGGAGGGTTGTGCTGGCATCAGGGATCAGAGACGGTCCCCTGACCTGGTGACTTGAACAGGGGAGGGAGGGAGTCCCTGTGAGGGAGGGGGAGATGCAGGGGCAGGGCCTGGGGTGTGTTTGGGGTGCTGGGAGCTGGGGGACTGGAATGGAACAAGTCACCATTTCCTGCGGTGGAGAGGGCCCTGGGACGCCCAGGTGTGGGTGAGGCTCTGTGTTGGAGGGCTTGGACTTCAGAGGTCTTACTGGTCCTCAGGTGTAAAAGCAGACTAAAGGTAGGCCTTGGAGAGATGCATGCAAAGGTCCTGGGGTCCTGGCTTGGAGTCCGCACAGAAGTGGGAGGAGTCATTGTGTGGGTTGCATTGAAAGCCACGTCGGAGTGTGAATATGAGGAAGACTCAGAGCCCACTGATGAATGGATTGGAGCCTTGTGAAGGTCATGGGTGACTCTGACATGGGCAGGTCGGAGGGGGGGCTTAGGTCACTGAAAGAACCCATTGAGTTTGGCCATTGTCACCCAGGATTTATATGCCAGGATGGGCAGTGACTTGCTCAGGGTCATCCTGAGGGCCAAGGGTGCTTCTCTAGGGTTCTCTCCATCTGCCCAGCCAGCTTCTGAGTCTTTTAGAAGATTTTCAGGGGGGACGTGGGACTGCGGTGACCCACAGGCTGGAACCAGCTGGCCCGAGTCAGGGCAGGGCCAGGCCCCTGCTGTCTGCCTTCCTCTTTGTGGCCCCCCTCTCTACTCAAACATGGACATCATCAAAGTCTCGCCAAAGAAATGGCAGAAATTTGAGGCGGACCTTGCAGCGGTCACCGGGGAGGATGCTGCGGTCCCTCGGGGGCTGGGGAAGTGCCAAGTCCTGGGCGCGTCCAGGCCCCTCGTGCTGTTTTCCTGGGATGAGTGAGTTGAAGGGGCCACCAGGGCTCACCAGCAGCCCTGTCCGCGGGTGTCACCTGTCCAGCTTCGAGGTGATGAAGTGCCTTTGAACAGGGATGTTGTCTCATTTAGTCAATCAGCCTGGTTAATCGAAACTCCCAGGGTGGCGGGAAACACCATCAGGGTTCCTGTGCTGGGGAGCAGGGGGCATGTGCCGCTGCATTGCTGATGGTGGTTAGCGGCAGATTGCCTTTACTACCGTGTGTGTGTGTGTGTGTGTGTGTGTGCGCGCGCGTGTCTGTGTGTCTGGGAAGGGTGCAGTGGGGTGGCTAGGGGCTGTGGAGCTGTTGGGGACTTAGGAGGGGTCCTTCCTCCTTGCTGTCAGTCCCCTCTGGTCTGCAGCAGAGTGGACACGGGGGTGGGTGAGAGTACAGTTATCAGCTATTCTGCGACCGGCACAGATCCTCTGTAAAGACTTAAAGGTCGTCTCCTAACCCGGGAGACTCTCGATTTCTTTCCCCCACTGGATTGCAAAACTGCTCCCAAGGTAGCGGATCCTCCTTTCCATGATTGGGAAACTAGGACTACCACCATAACTGCCACCTTCCGGGAGGTCCGTCTGACGACACAGGTGACAGGCACACAGTGGTGGTGTTGGGTGAGGGGTGGTCGCTGTCATCCAGCTGCCATTCTTCTCTAGACTTGGGGATGCAAAGAAATGGCCGCCCTGGGTGGGAAGGGGCGTGGGCAGCGGGGAGCCTGGCTCTGCTTTCCCTGCACGGCCTGGGATGCAGAGTCCTGGCCCCCCGGGGGCTGCTGCAGTTGGGCCTGTACTTGCACGGTGGAGCCAGGGTCCTGTAGGGTCCCTCCTCGTGATGGGGACAGGAGGGGAAGATGAGCTGAGCAGGGAGACTGGATTCAGTGAAGGGTCCTGGTTCCCCAACCTGCCAAGCCACAGCCTGGTTTCAGCCCCCGGCCAGCCTGGAAAGCCCGGCCTTCAGTGGGGCAGAAAGGTCTGGATGTGGATGAGGATGTCTGGGTGGGGAGTGGAGGGAGGAGGAGAGCCGGGGCCGGCTCCGGGGTGTCCTCGGGATGGCTGATGAGCAGCAGATGTGCCGTTCCCAGGGACCCCCGGTAAGCTGCCCTGGGAGCCGAATCCTGTTTGCTGTGGAAATTGATTTTGTTTAAACCTTGAGCTGCTGAGGACCACGTGGCCAGGGAATGGAGGCCAGGGATGGGGTGGGGAAGGGACGCTTCTGGAAGAAGTGGGCTCGGGTGGCCTTGTTTTTGCAATCTCTCCCAGCCTTCCTGCCAAGAAGATTACTTCAAAGAACGAAAGACAACTCAGTAGACTTTCGAGCCTGCATCCCCGGGGCCTAGGATAGACTTAAGAGGTGTCCAGATGTATCTGTAGGTCAGTGTGGCAACTCTGAACACACGTGCGTACACGCGCTTGCACACACACACACACACACACACATACACACCCCAGTTTCTTTTTTCAGGACCACTCACATCCTGGGCCAGGGCTTGGCCATGGGTCAGTTTCTTAGAAACTTTTTAGTTCAAATATTACTTACTCCTTAATCTCTATAACCCCAGCAGGCAAGATTCCCTTCCTAGGGGCAGACCCAAAGGGACAGGAGAGGCGAGAGGCTGAGATTCAGACTGAGCCGCATTCCTCCCTGGCCTGCCTGGCACTTCTGTCCCTTTGAGATTTGTCCCCTAACACCATCTGTTCACCCTGTCTCCCTGCTACACGGCATCTTCGGAAGCCAGAATCGGGGCTTCCATTTCTTGCTCTTGCCTCACGGCCCACCCAGTGTTCCAGATGCCAACCTGGTTCACACCGGGTTTGGCTTTGCTGTTAGAGGACAGTGTGGGGGCTGCTCCCCAACAGGAGCAGGAATCAGGAGAACCTGTGTCCACCCAGCCTGTCCACACAGCGGGCTTTAGCGGCCACTCCCAGGTGGAGGGAACAGCCGAACGCAGCCAGCGGCCAGTTTGGGAGCTGTGTTGCCCTTGGGGGGCCGTGATCCCCCCCTTCTGTGACCCCTGGGGGAAGGCCCGGGGGAGCCCTTACTGCTGGACACAGAAGCCCAAGGTTGCAATAGTGCACATCTGAGTTGCAGAGGAGAAACCAAAGCAAATGAAGGTGTTTTCATTCACAGGCCAAAGAGGCGGATCTGGAGTTGGCCACGATTTGACGGGAGGACTTTGTGACTCTGTCTGGAAGAGAACTGAATGTCACTTGATCTTAGTTCAGTTTAGTGGAGTTTTATTTTTGTGAGGAAGACACTGGCGTGGCCTCTGTCCTGGGCCCTCTCGCCTCCGTCTTTGTGGACCATAAACACCTCTCGTCGTCCTGGGCCTGCTGGGCTGCTCGCGGGCTGTGTGCGGGTGCCGAGGAGGACAGGTAGTTGGAACCCAGCAGGTGTGTGCCAGGCCTAAAACACCTTGCACACCTGATCTGACTGCTGTGTTTAGGTCCCCACCTCTCCCTGCAGTCCCACAAGGAATGCTCTGACGGGTTCGCCTTTCCTCAGGTCCTCAGGAGAACTCCTGGCCTTAGCTGACAGTGCTCCAGGATGCTAGCAGAAGCATGGGGCTTGGGATGAGCCACGCTCTGCTCTTAGTGCTCATACTCAACCCTCACAGCAACTTTAGGAGGTTTTGTTTTTATCACTCCCGTTTTATAGATTCGGATGCTAAGGCTCAGAGAGGTTTAGTAACTTCCTGAGGGTCACATAGCACCGATGCTGAACTTGTCAGGTTCAGGAGAAGTGTGTCACTTCTAAGCTGCTTGAAAGGCACTGGGCCAATAAAGTCAGAGAGATTTAGGAGGGAAAAAGACTCAGGAAGGCCACCTAGTAATGGAGGAACTCTTTATGGTAACTTTTTTCTGTTTTAACTTTCTGACAACAAAATCCTATTCTCATTTTCACAAGGCCATCCTGCGATGCAAGGGTTGGCGGCTTAAGTATGACTTGAGGTAGCGAGGAGTGACGGACCTTAGACTCCAGTGGCTCAGGCCACTTTGGGTAAGAGCAGTGTTGCAGAAGCCCCGGGCAGTACCCAGGTTTGCGGGGCAGGGCTGCTTAAGCATTTTATGTCTGAATCTCGTGGAGCCATTTCTGAGCCAGGAAAGGGTAGAGGTTGCTCCTCAGAGGCTCCCCTTGCCCCCCCCCCCCCCCCCCNTAAGAGACAGGTTGAAGCAGCAGATGAGGTCAGATCATGGAGGAAGGATCACGGGAAGGTCCGGCAGGCCCTGTTCTCTGCCTGGCGTTTAGCTGTTCCAACCTGCCCATGGGTGACGGAGGGGAAACTGTCCCTGGGCCTCGGGAGGCTGGCTGGCTGCCCAGGCTCTGCTCACGGTCAGACCTGGAGGTAGGCGCGGTCTCGGAGGCTGGCCTGGGACCCCGCCAGCCTCTGGTTTGTAAACAGATGCGGGAAGACCCCGCGCCTCCTCCTAACTGGAGCTGCCCGGGCTAAGTCGCAGCCTCTGCCAGTGGACGCGGTGTTTAGCCATCCCTGGCAAGGCAGGGCTGGAGGGGCTCTGGAGGCATCTGAGTCCTGACTTCATGCCTGACCGGAAGGGGAGGGTCCAGCCTCATCTGGGAGGAATCCAGAAGGGGTGGGGGTTGTGTAAAAAATTCTGTTTATCAACCATTTTTTAAAATATCTACTCAAAAAGTGGCCTGGAACCAGGGTGTGTGCCTATGTGTCTGAGTTCAGTGGAGGCTGGGGTAGGCCGAGGTGCAGGGTCTCAGAGCTGGAAGGCTTCAACTTGCAATTCAAAATTCCAGCAGAACCCCTTGCCTTCCCCTGCAGGTCCTGGGGGGAGAGCACCAGCCCATCTGTGGAGGCCCCCGCAGCGGGCCCCTTGCCCTCCGTGCTCCTTCCTGCCATTGGAGGATGTCTCCTTTGAGTGCCACTCTCTGCAATGTCTTCCCTCCTTTCAAGACCTGTCCACTTGCTCCTTCCTGTCTGGTTTGCAGGAATACTTGAGGATGCTCTTGGCGGCCTAGCTTCTTATCATCTCAGAGTCAGCCCCTCTGTGTGGATCAGAAAGTCTCAGAAAGAGGACGCGCCTTCTCTTCGCCCTCAGTGTCCTCATCCCTGTGGTGTGGACGCTCACAGTACTCTTGTCCAGGAGTAGAGGAGGGAACGGGTACACATAGTAGGTGCACAGTAAACAGGAGCCGATTCTATTGTAACCATCCTTCCCTGGTCAGCCCATCTCATGATGATATTAATAACATCTGTCTAAGTAAACTGCATCAAAGACAAGGTCAAGTTCACCTGTACCATCCTGCCTAATCCTTCCAGGCAGGAGTTTGGAAACATTGTGATTCCTGTTTATAGAAGAGGGAAGGGAGTCCAGAAACAGAGGGCACTCGCCAAAAACGATGGCCATCAACGTCTGGGCTTGGATCGGAACTGCTCAGCCTGGCCCAGGAGCCCCGTTCCAGCCCTTCCTGCATTCCCATAGAGCGGTTCTCCTGTCCCCCTTGGTATCGAGGCACTGGGTCCTGAGAGCCCAATCAGAATGCTGCCCAGGGACACTGAGGGAGCTTGGGTGCATCGATCCTGTGGACATGTTGGACCTGGATCATTCACTTGTGCACCAGAAGCGCCCCAGTGAGGTGGCGGTCAGGCATTGGTGCTAGTGGACAGGGAACAGGACTGGGGGACCATGGTTTTGTCAGTAGGCATCAGAGGGAAGACAGGAAGTGCTGACAGAAGTCGATTTGGGACTATGGTGTAGCCACAGGGAAGAACCCCCAGACTGTGCTGGGGTGAGAGTGGCCTAGGGACTTGCAGGCAGACAGTGGGGAGCCCGGGGTCCTTAGCATGGACGATGGCTGCATCTCCTTCCTCTACCCTCACTCGCCCTGGGTCTCAGCCTCCTCCTGATACACACTAGCGTCTGTTCCCATTGGCTTGAGGGCAGAGAGCCATTCCCGGCCACGCCTGGGGTTGGTGACCCACCGAGGTGCCCCCCTGTGTGGTCAGCTGCGTAACCTCGGCCCTGTCTCTCTCCTGTCTCTGCAGTGATCCGGGCCAAGGTGGTGGGGAAGAAGCTGGTGAAGGAGGGGCCCTTCGGCACCCTGGTCTACACCATTAAGCAGATGAAGGTGAGTGGCTTTATCTCCCCGGATCCAGGAGGGTCCTGGGGGTTGCCCATGGGATCCTGGCCAAGGGAGGCTGAGTCGGGGGGATGTCTGAGCCCTAGGCCTTCTGCCTGCAGGAGAGGCTGCAGCTCAGGCAGCAGGAGGTGACAGGCAGGAGGAGTGGTGCAGGTGAAGCCACCCAGAGGTGCTCATTAGGAGGCCGAGCTCTGGAGCCAGAGGGCGGAGGGCCTTGTTCCTGGGCAGCCGTGAGACCTTGGCCAAGCCATTGGTCTTCCCTGGGCCTCTGTCTTCCTCTGAGGCCACCAGGTGGCCTGAGATCTTCACACTGACACCTCACCCATCATCCCCGGGGTGGGGGGGGGGCGGCGTGCCCCCCTCCCAGCTCTGGCTGACTCCTTCATCCCATCTCCTTCACCCCCCTGGGCTCAGCCAGACTTCTGACTCGCTCACTGGCCTCGGCCTCTTTCCTGGGCCTCAGTCTTGCCGTCTGTTCCTCTTCATGGCTTGGGCTTGACCTCCAAGGGGCTTCCGGCTCGGGCATTCTAATTCCAGGGGGTTGGCAGTGCCACTCCAGCAGGAGCTGGTGGTGCACTCTGGGAAGGTGCCTCATGTTTCCTGGGCACAGAGGCCAGGGGCTTCACCCTGAGCCGAGGCCACTCCTGCAGCCCTGCCTTAGTGAGGGTCTCCTGTGAGCAGAAGCTGGAACCAGGACGCCCACGGGGGACGTCGAGCTCCTTTCTCGGGACTGTGGTCAGGTTGGGAGAGGAGAGTCCTGCATGGGACTGAGCAGTAGTTCGAGATTTGATGTGCTCAGGTCCAAGGAAGCTGCTGGCCCTCTGACTCATGGCTCATATGATGTCCCCAGGCATTAGGGTGGGACCTGGCGTGCAGTGGGGACTTGGTGGACGTTTTTCCACCTGATCGTGGGATGAGGCTGGGACCCTAGAGATCTGGAAACTGCCGGAGGAGATGAGCTTCAGCCCTCATGGGGACTCGAGCTGGGGGAGGGACAGAGTCCACAGTGGTAGCCGGCCACCCGGGAGGCCAGCCTCAAGGCCTCATTATTCCTTTCCTGGGGCCTGAGGCTAGCTGCTCTGATTTTGTGGAACCTGTTGCTTTGGATTCAATTTTGGAAACATCTGCAGCCTTCTGGTTATGTAATTCCAGAGTCAGGCCTGGCCAGTTGCCCTCGCCTGCCTGAGCTCAGTCATGAGACCGCTGGTGTCTCCAGAGGCCCTGGGGAGCGGAGCGTGGGCGGAGGTGGGGAACCAGCAAGGGCAAAGCCCACTTGTCAGCCCCTGGCGTCCGGCACAGGAATGCCAGCGCATATTAGACCCGAGTAGAGTTTGGCAACACAGTGCCAGCCTGCCCTGCCCTGCCCTGCCGTGGTCCTCATCACTGGACCCCGAGGCTAGCAAGGAGCCAGGAGGGAGCTAGCTAGAGGCGGCAGTTCCTAGGCTGGCTGGCCTTCCCTCCTACCTTCCAGGCCAGGGCGACCAGAGCCCTGTCTGTCTGCAGAATGTCCCATCCCCCTGACTGGTGTCACATCAGCCAGTGGCACTTGTTAAGAGCCAGATGCCATGTGCTCACCCGCCAGCCTCTGAGCACAGCCTTCACTCCAGGCTGGGGGCTCAGGCTCCTGTTCATCCTCCTCCCCTCGTTCTTGGTACCCGGGGTGAGGAACACCATGCAAAACTCTTTCATTGACTTCTGACTGAGGCTCAAAGGGGAAATGTAACTGCAAGAACCAGGCATTGAACTCAAGACAGATCTGGTTCCTAAGCTGAGGCATCGGGTCCCCTCCTGGTCCTGTGTGTCCTCATAGGAATTCCCAGATCTCCCTGCTCCTTGACGTCACTCACCAGTCACACTGACTCTCCTACTGGCCCAGCATCGTGACCCTGAGCTCAGGCCAGTGCCTTTCAGGCCACCTGCCTGCAAGTCAGGGAGGATGCCGTCCACCCACCCACCCACCGTATCCTTCCTTCCACCTTCTCTGTGCTTAGCCCTGGGCCGTGAGCTGGGGCCGCAGTGATAATACTTGTTACAGTTCACACAGGACAGCATGCAGGCGGCATGTAGTGAGCATTTGCTCTGCACCAACCATTCTGTTAACCTTTGCAGAGGTCAATCCTCATGTCTGGGTGCAAAACAGCCACACTTCACCCTCTATTTTACAGGTGAGGCCCCTGAGAGTTGGAAGGTTATGAGACAGTCAGGATCGTGCATCTAGAAAGTAGTAAAGCCGACCTAGGCCGCAGGGTCTTTGCCAGCAAGGAGGTAACAGAGATAGTTACTGATAATAACCAATCGGGGCTGCAGGCCGACTGGTTATTCCCACCGGCTTTGGGTCTCCCCCTCACCCCCCTTGTGCTAGGTCCCCCAGGGAACCAAAAGAGGTCGGCCTGGATTCCTCCGTGCATGATCCCGCCCGTAGCTCTTGACGTGCAGCTGCAGAGGGTGGATCCGAAAAATCTGGGGAGGAGGGAGGCAGGAGAGCCGGGAGGCGGGTCCTTGTGGGTTTTGGCAGGGTTCTTGCGAGGCTCTGTTTTGGCAGATTAGAGAGTCAGAAGGGGGAGACGGGGGCTCCCCTCAGCTGAGGGGACTGAAAGAGCTTAGAGAACATGAGACCCCAGCCCTGCCTGGCCTCTGATGCCAGGTGGGCAGACCCCCCCACCAGCTGCTAACTCCACAGCCTCTGACCCTTCCCTAGGGCAAACCTCGAGTGTGCGGAGACCCCTGGGTGTGTGGTGAGGGTGCAGGCGCCAGAACGTGGAGGCAGCTCATTGCAGACCCAGACTTGGAGGCTAGCGGGGGCCCAGGCACTGAGCCGTAGTGCAAAGGTGGAAATTTCCAGAACTGGCCGCTGTAATCTGTGGGGACCTTATCTCCCATCAGGACCATGAGAAAGCTGTCCACTTTGCCAGGAGCTGTTGTTTGTGCAGGCTCTCGGGCAGGCTGCAGGGGACAACACGTGGGGGACATTATGTCCCAGCTGGTCCCAAGAGAATCCTGGAGGACACGTGCTGGTCATGAGCTTTGCACGTCCTGACTGTGAGCAGGACAGATCTGCTGGGCGGTCAGAATGCTCGGCCCCTTCCCTCAGCAGTTTGTCTAATCAAATAAGCAAAAGCAGGTCTGGCTTTGAAGCTGCAGCTGGAAGGCTCTCTGGCCCCCAGCCCACAGGGAACCGCCCTCCCGCCCCCCACTCTCCTGGGCCGAGACTCTATGGGGTAGGCAGAGTCCAGCTGGATGAGAATGGCCTGCTTCTGAGCAGGGCTCTGGGCCAGCCTGAACCACCACCACTGCTCCTGAGAGATGACACTGGGCAGAGCAGGGACCAAACCCTCCACTCCTCTCCTCCCCAATTTTGGAATAACTGGTTTTAAGCTAACTTTTACTCAATGCTGTCTGCCAAGTGCTATTCGAAGTCATCTAATTCTCAAAGCCACAGATGAACAAACTGAGGCCCAAGGAGAATAAGGAACTTTCCAAGTGGCTAAAATAGGTCAGGGACAAGATTCAAACTGTCAGTCCATGGAACCTGCCTTTATCACTAATCCTCCGAGACACTGGTTGGATTAGGTGACCTTTGGTGTCCTCTCTTATCCTGATTTTCTATGGTTCTCTGGTTTCAGGATGTTAGAAACCTAGTCTAAGCCTCTCAAATTTGCCAAACCAATTCTCAGTCTTCTGTGATTGCAGACACAATATGCCTGTCCATAATCAGACGATTACTATAAAGGGAAGACAAGTCAATGGGTAGAATCTACCTTCGCCATATTGTTATTTTCAGATTTAACCCCCAGCATGTCGTCCCGTGTTTTTCAGGCCCTGTTTTCTGTCCTGTACCCACAGCTCTCCTGTGGGTGAGCCTGAGGAGCCATGTTAAAATACGGGCTCCTTCAGACGGAAGTAGTGGGGAGGCCCAGTTGATTGCAGTGAGCATTTCAGATCTCTGGACCCTCCACAGGGTCTTGACTCTGCCCATAAAACAGAGAGAGAAAGGAGAGACAGACACAGAACGAGCCGAGGTTCTCATAGGCTGGGCCCCAAAGACCTAAGCAGGTGCTCAGTGGAAATCTTCACCCAAACCTCGAGGAACTCTTGCACCAACGTGAGAACTTGCTGGGCACAGAAGTAAGGGTGGGGTGTTCTTTGCGGGCCACACTGGATGGCTGCAGCAGCAGGTCCTCTTTAAGCCAGCCGGGTGCCATCCTGACCTGATGCCCTGCTGACCCCCGTGGCCTAATTAAAAACCAAGTGTGGCCAGCACTTTGGCTGTGTTTCCTTGTGTACCTGTGAGGCCTTCAGGGAGAAGACGGGTTCAGAAAGGAGACATCTGAATCCATTATGGTTCTACTTAATAATTATTAAATGCTTAGTTAGAAATCTTTGCATTTTGTGTACATATTTATGAGGCTCCTCTGGAGTAACGATCCTAACGCCTTCCCCAGATGCTCAGTTCGGCTCTCACCCGCCGCACAGAATTTCTGTCTTAAACAGGCAGAGAGCTTCCCAAACCCCTGAGGTCCAGTGGGAGACTTTAGGAGGATAAAGGTCCTTGTGACCCTCTACCCTTGCCCACCAGCCACTGGTTAAGAGAAGACGAGGTGGCAGTCAGCCCATCGACCGAGTGCAGGCATGAAGGAGGCACCAACGGGGGTGTGTGTGTCTGGCTTTGTATTAATTATCATAAGTAAATTAATAACGCATGCCAGGGACTAAAGTAGGGACATTGTCCTATTGTAAAGCCTTGGGACAGGCCCAGAGACCACACGTGGCCCAGGGCCTGAGCACTCTGAGGCCCAGCCTGGGTGCCCAGCCCGCCCTCCGCGGCTCACACGGAGGATACGGTTGCCTGGGCCCATGGAGGCCTGCTGACACTTGTGGACTCAACCCGGAATCGCAGAGTGGATTAAGCCTCTGTGACAGTCCCTGGGTCTGTGAGCGCACACTGACAAAGGAGCCTCAAGAGCCATAAATGGAAATGGCATTTGCTGCAGCAGAAGACGGCGCAGGATGAGGGTGAAGAGCGCAGACTCCATGGTCCACTGCGTAGACTCTATGGCCTCGGAAAGGCCACGGGACCGTCCCGCGGCTCCTGCTCCTCGTGGGTACCAGGGCAGGATGAGCCGCCTCGCGGGGCCTTATGGGCATTAGATGAGTTGGGACCACAGCAGACTCTCCAAACCTCGGGGCTGTGGCCGGACGGCTCTCCTGTCTCTCCCTTCTCATGACAACCAAACGCATCTCCAGACATTGCCAGGTGTCCCTCCCGTTTCCAAGGAGGGAGCAGTGCCTCCATTCAAGAGCCACTGCATTAGATTACGGCATAGATGAAAATGGTGGGGTGTCAGCGCTCGCATACGGTTCCACTTAATAATCATTAAATGCTTAGATAGAAACCTTTGCATTCTGTATACATGTATATGAGGCTCCTCTGGAGTCACCATCCTAACACCTTCTCCAGACGCTCAGAAGAATACAAACATGGGCCCCCCAGGCCTGGGTTCAGGTCCCCCAGCCACACAGAATTTCTGAGTGTCGTCTGCAATGTGGGATTCATGTTCTCAGGATACCCGTGCACTTTTGTACCTGAAAAGTGTCAAGGATGTCGTGCGAATGCTGCTTGGCTGCCTGTCCTCTCAGAGCTCAGGGCTGTGGCGGGAAAGGCAAGGGGACCCGTTTCATAGCAATTTCTTTGTATTTATGAAAAGGTGTTGGGATTTGAGAAATATGTGGCTGGAGGGATGTTTTGGGGCAGCTAGAATGGGGAATGGGACTGGCAGGACCAGGTCCCCAGGAAAGGCACAAACTAACTCAGAAAAAAGGACAGGTGGCCTCCTCTGGGTGAAGGAGGTCCTGGGTGGGTAGGTCTATGACTTAACGTCTGCAGAGGGGGACCCTGTCCTTTAACTCAGATGACAGCGTGCTGTCTGGGCCCTGGGTCTCTTCTCATGACGTCCTCTCTGCCCACAGATGTACCGAGGCTTCACCAAGATGCCCCATGTTCAGTACATCCACACGGAAGCCTCTGAGAGTCTCTGTGGCCTGAAGCTGGAGGTCAACAAGTACCAGTACCTGCTGACAGGTAATGGCCACAGAAGCACCGACGCCAGGTGGTCTTGGAGGTGACGGGTCTGGGGAGCTGACTCGGGGTCCTGAGGATATTAGCCTGGGTCCCGTGATCCTGAGGCGTCCCCACTGTCGAGTCCAGAACTCTTCCTCAGCTGGACAGGGCCTTTGGTGGCTCCCACACCGAGGCCGGGTTTCGGGTCATCCTGGGCCCTCTCGATCTCCAGTTTGTCAGCTTTACCGTGAGTGCAGATTCTGTCCCACTGCACCTTGCAGACAGCCTGTCAGGCCTTTGTCTGAAGGTCGTCACCTTGGGCAGTCAGTGCAGTAACAGGAAAAAGCAAACCCATCAGGAGGGGAGCGAGGAGCAGGCTCTAGGCCTTGTTCCGAGGCCCAATGGTTCTGGTACCGGGGGGCCACGCGCTCAGCCTCTTGGGCCTCATCTCCTGTGAACAGGGGGCCACGGCCGACTCTGAAGGGGTTGGGGAAAGTGAAATAGAATCGTGGGTCTGATGACTGCCCAGCACGGTGCCTGGCCATAGGGCCCTCCCTCTGGCTGGGCTCTGGACCCAGCAGCTCTCCTCTGGCCCCGCCTCCTCCCCAGGCCGCGTCTACGATGGCAAGATGTACACAGGGCTGTGCAACTTCGTGGAGCGGTGGGACCAGCTCACCCTGTCCCAGCGCAAGGGGCTGAACTATCGCTACCACCTGGGGTGCAACTGCAAGGTAAGCCTGGGGCAACTGTACCAGGAATTAAGGGGATTAACATAGCAGCTCAATATCTGGTATACAGTAGGCATCAATAAACGTGAGTTAGTGTTACTTATGTTACCACTAAAGGACTGGTGTGTTTGGCCATCCCCTGCAGTGGTCCTAGGGTCTGAATGTAGACTTGGAGCGGCACCAGGCCCGGATTCCCTCACTGTTGGTTGTATCTTATTGCAGATCAAGTCCTGCTACTACCTGCCTTGCTTTGTGACCTCCAAGAACGAGTGTCTCTGGACCGACATGCTCTCCAATTTCGGCTACCCTGGCTACCAGTCCAAACACTATGCCTGCATCCGGCAGAAAGGTGGCTACTGCAGCTGGTACCGAGGGTGGGCCCCCCCGGACAAAAGCATCATCAATGCCACAGACCCCTGAGCCCAGACCCAACCCCGCCTCACCTCCCTCCCTTCCCGCTGAGCATCCCTCGGACACTAACTCTTCCCAGATGATGACAATGAAATTAGTGCCTGTTTTCTCGCAAATTTAGCACTTCGAACACTTAAAGAAACGCCTGTGCTGTCTATGGAGTTGATTCGGACTATCCTCCTGGCCCCCTGCACCCTTCTCTTTGGTTTTGACATCACCCACTTCCACCTGAGAATTTCTGGCCCATGCCTATCTTCGTGATAGATAGATAACGTCTATTTTTTTAGGAAAACAGAAATCGAAAAGCCTACCACATCCGGGCATTGTAATCCCTACTCCGCTCTCTTCTCTCCCACTTGACCATCTCCACACCCTCCTCCCCGTGTCCTCCTCCACCCACTGCAGAAAGGACACAGACAAAAGAAGCTGCCAGAAGGCCAGCTCTTTCTAGATCAGTCTAGGGCAGCACCAGGCAGACTCAGGGTGTGCAGAAGATCTTACACCCGGAGGACATGCTACTGCAGGTCCCAGCCAGACTGCCCATCCGAATCTGCGAGCCAGAGTGCGGGAGGGAGGAGCCGATTTCAGGGGAGGGTCTGAGACTCCCAGCCCTGTGATGCTTGGGTTGACCAGATGTTTCTGAGCCTGGAGCAAGCAGCCAGGCCAGATGACAGAGCTTTCTCGGTTGGTGACGACTTAAACATCTGCCTGCAGTCAGGAGGCACCTCGCTTCCTTGTGCACAAGCTCAGGTGAAAGACTGAGATGAATGTCCTTCTTCTCCCCCACCTCCCTTAAGATGTCCCGGGAAACTCTTTGGGAGGTCTGGCCCGGAGGTTGCCTTGATGTAAATCAGAGAAAGACACACACTTTACGCTATCCACAGATATAGCCATGTAGATTTGGGTAGAGATTACTATTTCCAAAGTAGAGTTTAGCTCACCTGGGGGGGGATGTGTTTGTATCCACATTTGCATACGCCCACATGGGGACATAAGCTAATTTTTTTACAGGACACAGAATTCTATTCAATGCTGTTAAATACGCCAATAGTTTAATCTCTATTTTGTTGTTGTTGCTTGTTTGAAGAAAATCATGACATTCCAAGTTGACTTATTTTTTTTTTTTCATTTTAATTAAAATTTGAAATCCTGAACATCTTCAGCACCCTCTCTTCCCTATAACTGGGGTCCTCTGACTTCTGTCCTGCTCCTTTTCTTCTGCTCTGTGTTTGGGGACTGTCACATAAACTGCCTCGCTATCTTGGCAGGTGGCAGTGGAGTTTCTGTGGGTCAGGGGCCGTGGGACAGCTGCAGAGCGTCCGGCCTCAGCCAGGTGCCCACGTCTCTTGGGCTTCTTCCCAGCTCCCTGGTGGGTGGATGCCACCTGCTCAGGTCCTCACCTCATGGAGATAATGTGGGTGGTCCCCAGAGAAGCCCCACTCTGGAATCAGCTGTAGGGTTTTTGTTGTGGTTTTTTTTTTTTTTTTTTGGAAATAAAACTATAATATAAATTCTCCTATTAAATAAAATTATTTTAAGTTTTGAGTGTCAAAGGCGAGATGCTGAGAGTAGGTGATGATGTATATTGTTCAGAGCTGGGGATGGTAGGATGGTGACCTTTAACCTGATCGCTCTCTGTCCCTTTTTTCAGATCATGGGTATTTATCATCTATTAGTATTTGTATCTTCAGTTTATTCCACTTTAGGAAGCAGAGCTGCCCGTTGTAACAAGAGGAAAAACAAAGAACAGACGTAGACAAGGAGATGTAGTGTCTCTCCCACACACAAATACCCAGGCAGGATGGGAGAGGCGGAACTCGGGTTGGATTTCCTCGAGATCATTTCCCCTTGTGGTCATGCCATTTGGCCAGGGGGATGTGGGAGGCTTGGCCTTCTCTGGGGGGCAGCGTGAGCAGGAGGAGCTGAGGGCAGCACATGAGTGGTCTCCAAGGGGTGAGCCACAGACTTGGTTTGGGATCATCTCTTTCAAGCTCAGAGTCTCGCGAGGTGGAGCTCCTGACCCAGCGCGCACGAGTGTCCCCCCACAAGTGGACATCAGCCTCTCCTTCTGGGAGGTGTCTGGCCATTCCCAGTCCCTGTTGTGGTCACCCCTACTGACATAAGAAGGGACTTGGGGTGAGGCCTGATCATGAAGCACCTGAAGTGTCCCTGCAGAGTGAATCAGTTGGCCAAACTGTGGCCCCGTCTGCTGGGCCCTGGGGGGGAGGTCCTGGGCAAGGAAGGGTGTTTTGCAAAGTGACGTTGTCAAGAGGACGGTTTTTGAGCTTTCTATAAGCTATAGCTTTGTTTATTTCACCTGTTCACTTACTGTATAATTTAAAGTCATTTATGTAGCCGAGACACTTCTGTATTTCAATCATATCGTGACTGTTTGATTTTGCTAAATCTTGTGTCATGTCTGTAATATGTGTACCTTGTGTCTAAGAGAAAAAAAAATATGGAACCCACATGCCGCCATTTTCCTGAATCAAATTCTACAGTGGAATCGAGGGTAAAATACTTCTACTTGGGCAGGCAGCTGGATTGGCAAATTGGGGAAACTAGAAGGAGCTAGGATTGGGGACACTCCTCCCGTCTCCTCTCCACTGGAGTCCCAGGGATTCCCTGAGTACAAAGGAGAAGGAAACAGACCAAGTGAATTTTCTGTCCTTGTTTTTTATCAGCTGGCCCTGGTCATGCCCTGCCAACTCCCATTCCTGTTCCCCTCAAGCCCTTTCTCCCACCCCGTTGGGAAGCCATGATTTCTCCTAAAATTCCAGAGCCATGGGACACCTTGGGGCACCTCTTCTGCCTCCTCATCAAGGAAGCCCAGGCTCTTGCTTCCCGGCCAGAGCTCTGCTATGACCAGGGTAGATAATAGTAGATCTCACTTATTTACCATCCCCCACCCCCAACCTGCCTCAGGGCAGCTGAGCTACAGCCCTAGAGCACCGTGACCTGGGAATGGCTCCATCCAGGAGAACTGTGGCCCCAGGAGTCGGTTCCCTTCCCTGCCTCAGCCCTTCCCCTTCATCTTTTACATGACATTGGACAATGTGGATTGCCCCAAGATGGCACCCAAGGATTTGGCTCTTACCCACTTGAAGTAAAATGATTTTGAGTATTTCCATCAGAGAGAAACATGAAAAAAAAAATCTAATGTCACAAGCACAACGAAATATGTCAGGGAGGCGGATATCAACAACTTCCAAATCGGGCTCTTGGGGGGCAAGAAGTGGGGAGAACTGCGTCATGCTCCAGGGCGGGGGCTTCTGAGAGTCTCCCGATCCTCCACCTTCCCCTTTAGCCGGTCTGCTGTGCTGAACCCCAGAAGTGATGGAGAGAAACCACCCAGAGGGAAAAAAAAGAGAAAACCCTGTCCGGAAGGAATGTATTTGTTGCTAAATTTTGTAGCACTGTTTACAGTTTTCCTCCATGTTATTTATGAATTTTATATTCCGTGAATGTATATTGTCTTGTAATGTTGCATAGTGTTCACTTTTTACTGTGTGTCCTTTATTCTAAACAGTAAAGTGGTTTTATTTCTATCACACACCCGCCGTCTCTTGCCTTTTTGTTTACTGTCCGCCTTTGGCGGGGGGTTGTACGGACATCGAGGGGCCCTGGAAGCCTGTCCTGCCTGCCCCCGTCCAGGCCCACGCACCCTCCCACCCTCCACACCTGGGCCCCCCTGCCCCAGGCCTTTCCGTAGGTGGGAGGAATTTCAGGGAGGCGTCCCAGGTTCCCTTGTGGTGGCTGACCCGGCTTGGTCTTTGTCCCCTCCTGCTACTGGTGGAGTTGTTCCTACTTCTGAAGTGTCTGGGTCTCATCTCATCACCTAGGGGTGGTGCAGGTACAGCCAGCCCGGGGCCTGGCTCAGCCTTCCGTGTTTTCTTCCTAAACATCACCTCCCATGGAGAAGCAGGAGCGGGGAGGCCCCATGACAAGTGGAGATCCCCTCCAGAGATTATAGTGGGACAGTCACCCTCAGGCAGCTCACTGGCCCAGCCGTCACCCCTCCCTTGACAGTCAAGTTCCAGGTTGTAGCTTCTGCTCCTAAATCAGGAGGTACTCGACCTACTCTGTACGTGTCTGGCCCAGCAGTTATACACACGATCATTGGGATCTCAACAACCCGTGAGATTTCCCCACTTCCCAGGTTTCTTAATGGAGGGAAACCAAGGCTCACAGAGATCTAAACGCAGTCCAAGGTCCAGCACAAAGACCAAGCTGGAATTCAAACTCAGGCTGGCTTGAGAAGAAGCCCTGAATTTTCTCCCTTGTGTTCACACTTTGTTGGCACCCATGGGCTTCCACGTGTGTCTTTATGCACACGCCCGATTCTGGATCAGGCACAGGGAAAGAAAATCACTGGGAAACTTCCACTTGGTGACCGGCTCCCACTGGAGCCTGCACCTCTTCCTGTAGGTGTCTCCAACAGGGATGCCCAACTTGGTCCTCCACAACCAGGCCACAGCCCCCAGGGTACAAGGTACACTGTTCATTATCTTGTTCTTCAGAACTCGTGATACTCAAAAGGCCAAGTCCAGGGCTGTGGCCCTGCGTTCCCTTGACCAGTTTAAGAAGACCACCGACCGGGCAAGAGGTACATCTCGGGCTGCTTCCAGATGCCCAGAACTCTTCACCTACCTCCGAGCTACCCGGCTCAAAACACATTAACCTGTCCCACCAGGTACCTTCCGAGTGGGAGACAAGACCAGCCACTCTGACCCGAGTCCCCAACTGCTTCCCAGAGACAACCTCAGGCGTATTCAAAAGTTGGAAAACAGAGCACACACAAGAGGTCACCTTTCAGTAATCAGTGCAGACGAAATATTACCGCTTTTATTAATATAAGAGTTGAAACCAGGTCCTGGCAAGTGCCCGAGTGTAAGCAGCAAGCCGCACAGACACACCTCTTCCCCTCTCCTCAGCCTCTGGCTCCAACATTCCAGCTCCCCGACTTGTTGACCATTTCCAAAGCCACAAGGACTGCTGTTCACCCCGTCACGTGCCCACAGCCTGCATTTCCCTGGGATAAGTGACTCTTTCGCTAGGAAAGCAGGACGTTCCCCCAGGACCCTGCGGTTCTTCCTCGGTCCGAGCGCTCAGAGAGCGATCTCCAAGCCCAACTTCCCTGTCCAAAGAGACCGAGGACATAGACACCTGTATCTGCTCCATATCAGCAAAAGAAACAGAGTAGAGACGGTGACTCACCATTGGCTTATGGTTGGGGAAGAACGTTTGCTCCACAAGAGGGAACTTCTCAGGGCCCAGGGAATGGAAGATCTTAATGAGCTGCGAGAACTACGGATGGAAAGGGAGAGAACGTTAGTCGCTGTTTTTACCTGCTAAGGGAAACCACCCACTTGGTCCTGGGGGTCAGGCGTCTGGCCTCCAGTAGCTTTCACCACCCCTCGACAAAAGCCAGCTTCCTGGGCTGGACAGTCGTCCTCTCCAGCACCTGGCTGTATCTACCCCTCCATAACTGCCCAAGGACCAGGAAGCAGGTGGATCTCTGGGTTCAGCACAACCACATTTAATGAGCACTTACTACATTCTCAGCATTCCACCCAGGGCCCTCGTCCACAGCACAACCTGCAGGCTGGCCTTCACGCCACCCCCGCTCGCAATGCCTTTCTTTCTACCGTGGGGTAATTTTTGGTGTAGACACTGGGTTTAGCATTCCTGGGTGCAAAACCTTGATCTGTCACTCACAAGCTGTGTGAGTTGGGAGGTCCCTGAAGGCTCCTGAGGTTTGATTTTCTCGGTGGTAAGGAGGGGTCCTACCTCGTTGCAGTGTTAAGGATACATGACAGAGCAGCGCCTGGCCCCTGGGAGCCTAGAACGTGAGGCGCTATGATTGACACACATTTTTCTCTGCTCTTCAACCTACTTGTTTCCAGCGGCTCAGGCCACCTCCCCTCCCACTGTGCTCCTCCTGCCTGTGCATTTCCCCACTGGAGGGAAGATTTAGCTCCTGTCTCCAGAGAGAGAGGGAAAGTCCGGGAGCAGCCTCTCAGGCTTCGTGCCAGAACTGGGCTCCACTACGGGGACCACAAACTGCACCTGGGGGACAGACTGCAGGTGCACATTTGGGACGCTGATGGTCTTGCTGGAGTACAGCATGAGGGTTCTGGGATCTGGAAACCAGTCGGAGTGGGGAGGGAGGGTCCCTGGAGCAGATGACTCATGGCATCTAAGATTCAGGTGCCACTATTCGGCTACCAGTTACTACTAGGTACGCAGGCTTGGGTTTCCTCGTCTGTAAATGGAGATATTAACAGCAGGGAGGGGAGTCAGAGTGGGGGCCGGGGAGGGCCCTGGAGCAGTAAGAGGGTTCAGGTTCTCTGGGTGTGCAGTGAGGGAAGTGTGTGCTAAGAGCCTGGGAGGTTGCCAGGGCAGTGGCCTCAGGTGCAGGGCACAGCAATTGAAGAATCTTGACGGTGTCCACCATAGGCTACCAGGACCCCCAGGCCGGACCAAGGAGCTTAGAATCCACCCAAAAGGCGAAGAAGAGCTTCAGGGAAGAACAATTTAGACTCTCAAAAGAAAACAAGCTGGGTGCAGTGGTGCACGCCTATAATCCCAGAGGCTCTGGAGGCTGAGGCAGGAGGATCGTGAGTTCAAAGCCAGCCTCAGCAAAAGCGAGGCACTCAGCAACTCCGTGAGACCCTGTCTCTAAATAAAATACAAAATCGGGCTGGGGGTGGGGCTCGGGTGCCCCTGAGTTCAATCCCTGGTATCCTCCCCCATAGAAAAGGAATTGTGATTTGCTGCTGGGCGCAGGTGCTCAGGGGCTGGGGGCAAGCCTTATGCAGACTGGCTGGGGGCACCTCAGTACCAAGCCTAGACAGAACAGGGCAGCACAGGAACTTTCTGCCTCAGCCCAGGATTGCTGTGCAGACTATAGGTGGAGCCTGCAGGTGCAGTTCAAACTAGAGCCAACTGAGAGGGCTCGGGAGGCCTCAGCAATGTGTAGGGGGAATGATGTTGGGTAGGGGGTCCCTCGCTTCCCAGGTAAGGGAACTGGAGTCCAGAGAGGGAGAGAAATTCTATGCAAGCTTTGGAGAGGCTACCAGTTACTTCTTGCTCCCCAGGCTTGGGTTCCTTCGAGGAAACGTCTGCACAAATGGAGATGTTAACAGCAGCTACTCATCAAGGTAGTTCTGAAGATAAAACACAATCTTCACGCCAGGGGCTCAGAACAGAGCACAGTGAGTGCCAGAGAATTCAAGTTGTGACCATCATGACCACTACGTGGAAAAACAAAGCAGATGAGCTAATATTGAGGAACCTTTCCTAATAGTGGCACTTGAATCTTAGATGCCATGAGCCAAGAGGCTCAGTTAGAGCAGAATGGGAAGGAGCCCAGGGATGGTTTTGGTGGTAAAGACTGTATACAATTAGTGCATGTCGGTCCTTCCATAAATATTGAGTGACAGCTCAGCATAGACTTGTCCCATATACAATGGACAATGATAACTGTCACCATTTACTGAGAGTGTGTTGTGCCAGCCACCATTGTAAGCACTTTACGTGTATGAACTCAAAACCAGACCAGAAAGCCTCTCCTATTATCACCATTTTCCAAAGAAGGAAGAAGCTGAGTTCGGACAAGTGAAGCAGCCCTGCTTGAGGGCCCACAGCTCCAAAGTGGAGAGACCTGGACTGAGCGGCCGGGCTGCAGAGCCCACGCCTCGGCCGCTGCCCCACCCCTCATGTGGCCACAGAGAGACAGGGAGACGGGGCCAACCCGACGGCCCCGAGCCGCACAGAGCACATTCTGTATACACAGTCTCCGCTTCCCTGTCCTCTGTCCTCCTTCATGTCCCCCTTGGTACTTATCGCAGGGCATAGCGCCTAGTTGACATGTTTACGAAGGCACTTCAAGTGCTGGAGCCCTTTGGAATGGGAGATCCGCAGGGTGGGCAGGGGCTGGGGGCGGATTCCTTCCCCGATGTGTTTCTGGGACTCTGGACAGTCCCCGGAACACAGTACACACTCAAAAAATCATTTGCCGCGCCTCTGAATTCCTTCCAGTAAGGGAGACAGATAGTTCACAAATGAGCAGATATGGTTCCAGGTGCAGATCAGAACTGGGGGGGGGACAAAAAGCAGAGTAAGGGAGGGGGGCGTGGGGGGCTGGCTGTTCTAGGAGAAGCCGTCTTGGCGGTATTTGGATGGAGGCTCAAACAAATCAAGTGAATGAATGAAACTAATGAGTCACGGGGAGAAATCAAGTCTCCAGGGCAGAAAGCAACGGCTTCAAGGCTTCAAGTCCCGTCTTCGCTACTCCTTGGCCGCGAACCCTGGGTGGGTTTCTTACCACGTAGCATGGTTTTCTGTTCTATAGTAAGTGCTCACTAAATGACACCTGCTGTTAGCAATAATGATCCCGCCATGACGGAATGCTGAGAACAGTAAATTGCCCTTTGCGACCGATGTTAGGACTCGCACTGTACCGTAATTTGCCATCCCATAATACTTGTTAGGCAGCAATCTCAAGAGGACTCTCCAGAATGCTTTGAGGGAGATACTTTGCCCGACGGAAGCCCCCATGGGGGCGGATGGGCCCATTTCAAGACGGGGAGGCCACCCGCTGGCCCTCTGGTCCCTGTACGTGGGCCTGGCCCGTCACCTACCACCCAGGGCTTGCTGCAGAAGTTGTAGACGGAGTAGAGGGAGTTGACGGCTGGCAGCCCTCCGTACTGGAGGCCGATGACCAGGCTCCGGTAGTCCTCACCCAGGGCCATACTGTAGGCATGCTGACGGACCAGGATGAAGTCGGGCTTGAAGGATCTGCCGAGAGAGAGTCACCGACAGCGTCAGTACAGGATGCGGGGGAGCCTCGCTGGGGCACCAGGGCATGGGCCGTGGCTTGCCAGGCATAGGGCTGACCTGGTCACTGGTGTGGTCACTGCCCCTTGGGAGCTCTTAGCTCAGAGTCTGTGCAGGGCTGGGAGGGTGAGGATGAAGGTCAGAAGCGGATGCAGCCACTCATCTTTCAAGTTCAAGACTGAAAACGCCATGTACTCTCTCTCCTGTGATTTTTGCAACCAGGAGAAAATATATTAAATAATTCAGAGAATAGACCAGATTCTGCTGGGCTGTGGGTGCTACACTGAATGTCATCACCTGTGGGGAGACCAACTGCCCCGGCAGCGGGTATTGTGGTCATCAGTTTTGCAGATGGGCACCCAAGGCTCAATGAGACTAAACTCCTTGCTCAAGAAGATGAGCTGTAGGTGAGCCAGGGCGCAGCTGCTCGGGAGGCTGAGGCAGGAGGATCGCGAGTTCAAAGCCAGCCTCAGCAACGGTGAGGCGCTAAGCAACTCAGTGAGACCCTGTTGCTAGATTAAATACAAAATAGGGCTGAGGATGTGGCTCAGTGGTTGTGTACCCCTGAATTCAACCCCTGGCTCCCCGTCCCCCCCAAAAAAAGACATGCTGTAGTTGAGTGACAAGGCTGGTCTGGCTCTCAACCATTTCAGATCAAATGTGTAGCAGTAGCAACCCCCAGAAGGTAGCAGGAGTATTCACGTAATGGTCAGATGCGTGCCAGGCTCTCTGCCAGAGCTGGGGCAGGTCTGGACCATTCGTCCAATTTATAGTTGGGCATGCTGCAGCTCCGAGAAGTTAGCTGACCTTGAACTTGGGTCATCTGGCTCCAAGTCCATGCCCTTTTTACCTCATTGCAGGGCTCCTGGTGGATTTACACATTGTTTTATTCACACTGTCAAGGGCCAAACTATTTCTGGATTCCTCGATTCTAAGTCACATGAAAAAAAAAATCAGCCTCTTTGTAGGTATGGGGTTTATGCTCCGCATGGTGTGCATGATCAATCCACTTGGCTCTTTTGGAGCCAGGCCCTTAACTTCAAATAAATGGTGTCTCTTTAAAATAATTCAAATGTAAGTTAAAAATAGCTCTCGAAGGGAAAGGACTGGTCCCCACTGAAGACAGAAGGAAAGAATGTGCAGGTGCGGATGATTCTCAAATCACAGTGAGCATGGTCCCTGCCCAATGCCCCGGGCCTGACACGGTGGCAGCAGGTGTGTAATGAATGTGTTGAAGGGCAGGACAGTGAGCAGGAGCCTCACTCACCTCACTGCCAAGGGCAACACCAAGGTCTCCTTGGCTAACTGGTAACTCGGGTGAAGGAAGCCACTTGGACAGCGGCATCCTCTTCCTGCAGGGGATGCCTAGTGTGTTCAAGGGATGGCAGTGGGAAGAAATGGAGTGTGTGTGTGTGTGTGTGTGTGTGTGTGTGTGAATGTGTGTGTGTGTCTCCAACATGGATCTGATGACAAAAAGGAGCACTTGTTTGTAAATGTAACCATTTTCTGCCTTTATCTGATTTTTTTGTGTGTGGGGGGAGAACTAGGGATTGAACCCAGGGCTTTGCAAATATGAGGCAAACACTTTGCCACTGAGCTACATCCCAGCTCTCTTTATCTGATTTTAAAAACAGTATCAAAAAAATCTATGGGAATGCTTTGACAACTAAGAGAAAATTTCTAATAATCTACTATACCGTATTTAATATGCATCCATACTCTTAAATGATTTTATACTTTCTGTTAATTATGATTTTTGAATTTTTTCACATAGTATTATTATATCAGCGTTTCTCCTGCTATCAAAATACCAGCAAATATATAGTTTCTGAGAGCTGCGTAACAATCCACTGAATGACTCGCCACAATGAAGTACCCAGTCACCTACACTGCCTAGAAGGGGGTTTTCAATATTTCACTAGTCCATAATTGCAGTCAAATCAATGCCAACATTTTAAACTATGCTTGTAAGACAGATTCTAAGTGGGATTAATGGATTAAAGGATATGAGTTATTTTCAAAAAATGTTTCTTTTTCATCTTTTAAGGTACTTTCCACCAATTTCCTATGAGAGTGTCCATCTCACAACAGGCTCATCAACACTGCGGTTTTGGAATACTGTGTTTTTTTGATCATGGACTTCCCCCAAGCTCCTCTGCATCTCATTGTTGTTTCGGTTTGCATTGTTTGGACACTAGTGACATTGAATTTTTTTTTCTTAACCATTTGCATTTTCTTTCCTGTTTCCATCTTTTCCTGTTTTAAAATAAAAGGGGGCCTTTTTTTGCTCATTGATGAGGGCTTTGTGTGGTAGGGACGTTGGCCTTGACCCAGTACACACGCCAATGTCTTCCCTGGAGGCTAGCTTATCCCTTCTTTCTAAAGGGCTGTCCATCTTTTTCCAAAGCACACAAACACATTTTCCGTTGCTCCCAGTCCAGTCTATTAGGGGTTCTTTTTTCCTTTCTCTCTCCACTGTGCTGTTCAGAGAGTCCCCAGGGTTACGGCTCTGACCATGGCCCTCCCTGACAGTGTGGGCTCCAGGACGGACCCCAGTGGCAACAAACATGGTGTCTCACTGGGGATAACACCCCCTTCATCTGTGGGGAAGAAGCTGGAGGGCTGATGTTGACGGGCTCCTAGGTCTTCCTCATTTGCAGAGAATTCATAATGGGGTGCAACCCAGATCAAACAAAAACAAAACCTGGCTGCTGAGAGAGAGGGCGCCAGGACCGCGTTCCAGGAACAGAACTCTCTGGATTGTCTCCCAATGTCTCGTCCCAGACATCTCTCTTCAGACCTTCTAAAAGCCACACTGCAGTCAGACTTATTCTGATGCTTTGACACAAAACACAAAGGTCACCTCCAATTCGTCTTTAGGATTTGGACATCTATCTCCAAATTCCACAAAATGCTCTATCAAAATTATCCCCCTTCCTAAAGCCCCCTAAAGTCTCCCAAGGACAGCTCCTCATGATGCCACAAGGCCCTGGGGTGGGGCTGGGGGCTGTTGGTTTTCCATCTTCCTCCCCTTGNTTCCTCCAGTTCCTCTCCCTGGATGGTCTTGTCCCACGGGGTCAGAGGGGTCTGGTCCTTCAAGACCCCGTCCCATCTACTGTATCAAAACTCGCCCCAGCCTTCGCAGTGCCTGCTTTCTCTTCTTCTTGGCTCCTGTGGAAATTTTAGTCGTCCTGTTCCGTTTAGTTGCTTTCTGTCCCTCCCTCTCCTTGAAAGATGTCAGCTCAGTGAGAAAAGGGATCTGCTCGTCTTGGGCAGGGGAACCCTGACGATGTGTTCGGGTGAAGGATGGCATTAGTGGACGTGGGTACCAAGGAGTAGCTCGCGGGCCACCAGGCAGTGGAATGGCCACTGCAAAGGGAGGGGCCTCTTCCCTCGTGGTCCTAGAGAGGAGATCAGGTCTGGTAGCCAAAGTATCCCGCGGGTAACATGCGTCCCCTCGTCACTACAGGGCCACTCGACAGGGCCACAAGTTCAGTATTTACAGAGAAAGGTTAGTATTACCCAAAAGTTTTTAGCCCCTAGGAATTCAAGTTGGTCCCCATGACCTCTGAGGATTCTCACATCCAGGGTGTAAAAGACATTTCCCCAGGGTGACGTATCAGGGTGGACCAGCGTGGTAGAGTTTTAAGTTCTGTTTTTCATCACTACGGAGAATGCTGAGTCCTTGCTGCATGTCCAGGTGGGAGAGATTGGCGAGGATGATGGAGAAATTAGTGGCTCAGGCCAGGTGCCCAGTTCCTTCCCTTGAACCCAGCACCCCAGCTTCTCCATCCAGCCAGGGGACGGCCAAGTCCTGTGTGTCACCCCAACCTCCGTGAATGTGTCCCCCAGCCGTTACCAAGCCCGGACAGTGGACCAGAGGTGCCTACAGAGGTCGGGGATCCCGAGGTGGCTGGGACATGATCCCTGCTCTCATGACTCTGGCGACCCAGGCGGCTTTGCTAAGTGAGGGAAGGAGCAGGAGCGCGGGGGAGATACTAGGGCGCCAGGTGTGTTCAGCTTTTTCTGAGGGTGCTCCAGGCAGTGGTGGCACCTGCGACCAAGGGGTGGGCTCTGTAACAGGGCTTAGTGGCCTCGCTGGCTTTTGCTTGGTCTGCTCGCCTCCTCTTTCTCTGCCAGCAGAGCTCCCATCAGGGGACCGCATTTCCTTCCCTGGTCGGGAACTGAGTGAGGATTGAACCTCGGAGGCCCAATGTGCCTTCTAGGGGGTGAGCTGAGGAGCCGGCTAAGGCCAAGAAGCAAGCTGGGCTGTCGGGGACCACTTTCCTGCTCCACGGAGGTGTCCCTTCTGTCAAAAGTGCTGGTTGGGAACAGAGACACAGGCCCGGTCAACACCAGCAGAGCCTGAACCCTACTGAGCCGGAACCAGAGTTATCTTTCTCTTCTGAGCTGGGTGAGCTATGAAGTGACCCCTGCACCCCGTTTCCTGTTCCTCAGTAGGTTAAACTGGGTCAGTTGCTTTCTACCAATATTGCTCTGATATTGAGAAGAAGGGGCCAAGTTTCCAGATAGTTCCATGGTTGGAGTATAGGTAGGATTTGGCAGCAAGAGATGAGGTTGGGTAAACAATTCCAGACACCCCTGTTAGGCCCCTTGACACTCCGCTCTGTCTGCCATGCCACTGGCCCAACCCTGTGTCTTTCATGCCTGGGCAAGGAAGGTCCCCTTCAGTCCCACACAAGAGGGTACTTCCTGGTTGGAGACTTTCACTGTTTCTTCTCTCTCTCTCTCTCTCTCTCTCTCTCTCTCTCTCTCGTTCTTTCAGCTTTAGATTTAATAGGACTCTGTTAGTTGGGTTCTTGATCCGAGGTATTTCTCAGAAGTGGCTGTTGGCACGGCAGAGGAAGCCAAGGAGGATGGGCAATTAAAGGCAAGGACGGGACAGGTGATTCATGGTAAGGATTATGGCAGGCTCCAGGCAGCGTCGAGAGGCAGGGGGCCAGAGGCTGAGTGACTTCTAGCCGTTGGAGAAGTGTCATAATTCCCTCAACTATGCAGAGGCCGCAGTAGCAAGAAGGGATCTTGGCGGGGCTTTGCCTGGGACCTGAGTTAATGAGCAGAAGCCTCATTATTCTCAGCCGCTTGACTGCTATTTTGTAACTGTCCCCTGTTCTTCACGATCCCAGCTGGCCAAGAGGGATGATCACGCTGATTGGGGGGGGGGTCACCTGCTGGCTCCTCGTACCCAGATCAGATCCCAGCCAGGCCCTGGGGAGGTTCCAGACTCTCTGACTTCATGTGTACCAGCAGAGAGACCTCAAGTTTTCTTAACGGTCTTCCTGCTTCCCTGAACTTCTGTCCTTTCCACCTCTGAAAATGCAACCTGTGGTACCACATCTAGTGGAAGGGCGCCCAGGAGGCCGAGCAAAACAGCAGAAGGAGGGCAACCCATCTGCAGGGTCTCCAGGGTCCCCAAGGCTTCCCATCACACCACCCCGCTGCAAGAAGACACCAGAGGAAACGGGCGCTGTGCAGATGGAGGGCTTGGCCTGACCATATGGAAGGACTTTGGGAATGAGCGATGCTTCCCGCCAGCCCGGGGACTGTAAGAAATTAGTCCAGGCCGAAAAGCAATGAGGTGGCAGCCAACCAAGAATCTGAGGAAGAGCAGACAAGGGGCGGCCACCTCCAGGCTGTGCGGACGGGTGTCATGGCAGCTTCCAGCTGCAGGCTGGAGGGGAAGGGGCCCCGTGGGGACGACAGGCAGCCGGGCTCTGTGCTGAACCCCGGGGCCCTCTCCGCAAAGCACTGGGAGGTTAATAAAACCCAGATGCGAGTTGCTGGAGGAGGTGAATTCCTCATCTCCTGTCTCAGCCCCAGGATCTCGGTGTCTTTATCCTGATCAGTTCCTTCCCTTTCATGTCAGAGAAGGAGTCCCCCAGACTCCATCCTCTTCCTCTTTCACCCTGGAAAGATCCTGCCTGTTACGGTTTGAATTGTGTCCCACCCGAAAGACAGGTTGAAGTCCTGAGCCCTGTTGCCCACGAAGGTGACCTGATTTAGAAATAAGGTCTTTGCAGAGATGGGGTCGCGCTGGAGTCGAGTGTGCCTAATCTAATGACCGTGCCTTTAGAAGAGGGGAACTGGGACACGGATAATACCCAGAGAGGAAGAGGAGAATGTCATGAGATGAAGGAATGAGTCAGAGATTACAGTCATGTGTCTGGGATCCAGGGAACGCTTTGGCAACTCTCAGAAGCCAGCAAGAAGCAAGAAAGATTCTGCCCTAGAGTTTCCTGCCGACACCTCAATTTCCAGCTTCTAGCTTCCAGGATTCTGGGAGAGTGAATTTCTGTTGTTAAAGCCACCCGGCCGTGGCACTGTGTTCTGGCAGTCTCCGGAACCAAATCTACTGTGCGTCCCCAATATTCCCTCTTCTTAGTAGTTTGCATGGCTTTCTGGCTTTCCCAAGCACAGTCTTGTTCTCCAGTGGCCAAAATAGCGCTTGTCTTCGTCTGTTGAAGCGACTGTAGCAAAATGCCCCAGGCTGGGTGGCTTATAAACAACAGAAGCTGATTTCTCATGGTTCCGGAGGCTGCAAAGTCCAAGGTCAAGGCACCAGCGGATTTAATGTCTGCTGAAGGTCTACTTCCTGGTTCATGGTTGATGTCTTCTAGCCGTGTCCTCACAAAGCAAAAGAGACGAGGGAGCTCTCGGAGACCTCTTAATAAGGCCGCGAATCCCACTCATGAGGACTCCACCCTCAGGACCTCATCACTTTCCACAGGTCTCACCCAATACTGTCACAAGGCGCGTCCCTCAAGCATAGCAAGCCCCAACCTCGGCAATAAGAAAACCTTTATTTCGAGGTTAAAAATGAACTGAAAGTTTGGGGATGTTCATTTTTATATGAAACAATGAGCAAATTGGCAAACCCATAAGCTCACAGAGGTTTTTGTTTTTTTTTGGGGGGGGGAATAGAGAGTCACTCAAAGGCTGACCTCATTATTTGAAGGGTAAGGTGGGAAATAGGGATAGAAAGAATGCAACACCTTTTTACAAGCAGGAAAAAGCAGTGAGGTTAGCTTCACTGTGGAAAAAATGAAAGATGTAGCAGTGAGATCATATCATGGAAAATGCCGTGGTACAAGTTCACGTGACCTAAAACAATAGAAGAGAGAAACGGTTTTATGATTTCAGCAGTGAAACATGTTGGAAGGAGAGATGGAAAACGGCTTGTTAGGTCAGGCGGTGAGATGGCAGTGTGTGATTTCTTTTGAAAATTTCCAGTTTTGTTGTAACCTGGTTTGAGCACTAACTAGAGATTTCAGTTGACACAAATTGGATAAATGGATGGACGGATGGATGGATGGATAGATAGACAGGTGACCTTATAGACCTAACCCTTACAGCCCCATGAGCTGTCTCCCTTCTTCCTTCCTTCTCCAGACCTGTTGGACAAGGCCATCTGTGCCTGCCAGCCTCGGCCATGCACCCATCTCTATGGTCCTCTCTGGTGGCCTCTTTTTCACTCCAGTGAAATTGCACTGAGGTCCTTTATAAATGCCAAAGCCTCAGATCAAATGGCTTCTGTGTCCTCGCTTTCTCTGATTTCTAATTATAGCTAACGTACAGTGACACTCTAGTCCAAGCCCTCTTTGGAGCCTGAAGAGGAAAACTGATAGGGAAACTGAGGCCAGGAACTATTAAGGAACTTGCCAAAGTCACACAGCTATCCGGGGAAGAGACACGCGTCAGCCCCCGCAGCCTGCTGACTCTGGAGCAGGGTTTCTAACATCAGCACTATGCATATTTTGGAGCTGGATGATTCTTTGCTGTGGAGGTGTGTGTCCTGTGCATTCTAGAATGTTAGGCACATCCCTGGCCTCAAGCCATTAGACACGGTAGCAATTCCATGCCCAGCGGTGGCAACTAGAAATGTCTGCAGACATTGCCAAGAGCTCTGTGGAATCATCTCTCTTTAGGGGCTTTTCCCATCTTGTCCTCACAGGCAAATAATGAGAATGACTCAGATTTATAGATCACTGCGGCTGTGCCAGGAATCATTTCTAGGCCTTTAATTATGTTATCTTTAATTCTCACAATGACCTTACAAGATATCCTCATTTCAGAAGTAACTCAGCCACAGAGAGATTAAGCAAAGGGGGAAGGAGATCCACCTAAGATTCGGATGCGTGTCTTTAGGCTCCAAAACCAATTTGCACAACCCTCCTCCAGGGCAGAGTAGGTGTTAGGCACATAGTAGGTGCTCAGGAGGTCCACATGGACATGAATCCAGAATGGACATGGCTTCACTTCTCAGTGTCCTGGTGCATCTAAAGTCAACAACATTTCACCAAATAACAGGAAAACAGTATCAGAACATGCCAGAACATTATGAAGGGTGGCAGGGAAATTAAGGCGTCATGTAGTCGCGGCTCTGTCCTTGCCTTGCAGAGTCTTGGCAGAATCTGGGCCTCAGTTCCCTTGCTGGTAGCAGGGACCTCTGAGGGTGCTCTTGGACCCTTCACTTCCGAACATGGCTTTCAACTCCTTCCCTCTCCTGTGCATCCCCTTGCTGTATTCTGTCACCTGGGAAAGGTCTCTAAGAATCAGTTCTGACTGTCGGGTATTCGCTGAGTGCCAGGAATTTGTGGAGGGCCTTTTAAGCAATGTGTCCTAGAATCCTCACACAAAACCTCTGTGAAGTCGGTACGTAGCTTGACCTGGGTTCCCCGGATGCAGAAACTGAAACAGAGATTCCTGGAGAGAGTGCTCTGCGCAGGGAAATCTCTGGGTAAAAGCTGGGCTTGGCCAGATCCACGGGGGTCCCTGGATCTTGAAAAAAGAGGGCTGGGCCGTGTCCTCAGTAGCAGTCACGGATTCCCCTGGCAGGTGGCAGTGGGGGGAGTTTGGCCTCTCCCCTAGCTCAGAGATGCAGTTACCATCAGCTGAAGGTGACACAGAGGGCCATGGGCATAGCCACTGCGGGGTGCACCAGCTGTCACAGAGGTGCTGAGCAAAGAACAGGCCTGAGTTACGCAGAACTAGTACTGGCCCCTGTTGCGGAGCAGGAGAACTGAGACCCGAGGGCTTAGACGCATTCCCAGGAATCATCAAGCCCACAGGTTGGAGTGTCAGATTGTTTGGATCACACCCTAACCACCCTAACCGCATCTCCGATAAACAGGCCCCACCCCTGAGGGGCAGGACGCAGGCCTGTTTCCCGGGCACAGTGAAGACACCCGTGGGTGCTGGGATGTGCTTGGAGAGACTGTGCGGGAGCTGCCACCCTCCAGGCTGGGGCCTCTGGGACAGGGCTCTGGAGGGTGCTGCCCTCGCCCAGGAGGGTCCTGGGGCAACTGCCCTCCAACAGCTGCCTGAACTCCGAGAGCTGTCAGTGGCCTGCTCCTGCGCAGGGCCGGCCTCCTGCCAGCCGCCCGACAGGGGACAGGAACATTATTCACGGGGAGATAAGGCAGCTGGTGAGAGATGGGCCTCGAGCAGCTGTTGCTCAGCCGCGGCTGGAACGGATGCTGGAGCCGTAGAGGGAGCAGGGAGGCGGAGGCCCATTTTAAGATAAAAAATGATGGCGTTGCTGAGGGCTGACGGGGGACTCCTTTCAACCCAGGCCGGGAGCGAGGACGCACGGATACCCGGGCCTTCCCCACGGTGTCCGCCTGACGAGCCGCACCAGGGCTTCCCTCGGGCCAGCTGTGGGACCAGCCAGGGCGGCCCAGCTGTCCCCTGGGCAGGAGATTCCCACCTGGTGAGTGGCCCCTCCGTGCCGGCCAAGGAGCTGGGTCCAGGGAGATCTCCACGCTCCTATCTGGGTCACAGCCTGAAGTCAGTAGGTGGCCCCCACAGTGACCTGGTGGCACCCATCTCAGAGGACCAGGCCCCTTCGGGCTGCTGCCCTAGACCTGCCCTCTTCCCTCGCAGCTAGCCCTCGCAGATGGAAGTTTCCAGATTGGGGAGCCGAGGGGGTACGGGGTCTTTTTTCATCCTCTGTTTGTTTTATGAAGGAGCCATGAAGAGGGATGTGACGTCTGTCTGTGGAGGGACCTGAGTTCCAGACATGAAGCTCTGGTCGTCTTCCAGGGCAACGTGTGCTGTCCCCACGGCCCCTGGGTCACCTCCCTGCCTGACCCCATGGAGAGCTTCCTCAAAAGCCAGGGCCTGGGCCCCCGGACCCACCAACCCGCCTGTCTGACTCTGTTAGAGGCCAGCGCAGGGGAGGGTGTGCCCAGGCTCCTTCAGGGTATCTGTGACGTTGGATTTCTCTCACTCGAAAGCCCTACAACAAACGCAGCAGAACGTCGAGATTTGACAAGCTCAGTCATGAACATGAAAGGCGGGTCATGTTTATGAATTGTTAGGCACTTGTCTTTTTAAGAGCTTTAACTTAATCCTGACAGCTGCCCTTTGATGGGTGTGTGTGCGTGTGTGTGTGTGTGTGTGTGTGTGTGTGTGTGTGAAGAAGTCAGAGGCTCAGAGAGGTTAAGGAACCCTCCAACCTCCAAGGTGAACAGCTCGGCTTCACGGTGGAATCTCTCAACTTCCTCAGTGTATTGGTATCTGACCTGCTATTCCCTGTACTTTTTCTCTGTTTGAAATAGTTCAGAATTCTCTGAGAGGATCAGAAAGAAATAAACCAAAACGTTATTATTTGTCAAATCAGCGTATTCCACCTCCTAAGCATAGAATCATTCCAAATTTTAAAGTACATGTGAATATTTAAAAAAAAAAAAAAAAAAAAGGCCGGTGTTGTCCCTGCTCCCCAGGCCACTGAGGCTCCTGCCCTTGTGCCCGCTCCTGTAGGCCCCCGCTCCCGCCTCTCAGTCTCTTCCAGCCCCAGCACACCACAGCCCAGCTGTCCCTTGGGTCCTGTTTCCCTCCAGGGCGGTGAGCCCCAGCAGGGAAGGTGGATGCTGGGGTGACATCTATACTTCCAGGACCTGGCCAGGTGCAAAGACTCCAGATGCTCAATAAAATGATTCAACTAAAGGGAGCCCCTCAGGGGGGCCCCAGTGTGGGGACTGAGCAGCCCTGGAGAGAGAGGCCCTGCGGGGGGTGGGGAAGAGGGTGGGCCCCCCCGTGGCCCCCCCCCCGT
>NW_025999853.1:4547527-4549697 GCF_001458135.2 Marmota marmota marmota | reverse complement strand
CCCCCCGTGGGCCCCCCTTTCCTGCTGGAGACACATGGCAGTGATTTGCAGGACCATCACCAGGCGGGGTTTCCAACTTAAATGCTTCCAGCCGCACCTCCGCCGTGGGCAGGAACTTCTGAAGACAGGAGCTTGGCTGCTCCCGCTCAGCCCAGGGGAGAGGACGGGAGCAGGTGTGAGCTTCCTGTGTCTGACCTGTCGTGTCTGGGGCTGTTGGCACTTGCCAGCCCACCCTCTTCACTCGGCTCAGGGATTCTCCATCTTGGCTGCATTCAGGAATCCCCCGGGGAGCCCTTAAAACTATTCACACCGAGTCCTTCCTCCTCTTCCTCAGCCCCCGGATATCCTGATATACAGCCAGGGGCCACATCAGGATGCTTTGGTCAATGACCAGCCATATTTACGAAGGGGGTCCTAAGATGATAATGGGGCTGAAAAATTCCTACCACTCAGTGATATCATTAGCATCACGACACCATAGAGCAACACAGTGTTAGTGGTGACGGTGACAGACACACCTACCGAGCTGCCCACCCTGTAAAAATAGAGCACAGATGATAACGTGCAGCAGATAATACTTGATAAGTACAAATAACTATGTTGCTGGTTTTATAAATACTATACCACACTTTAAAATCATTCTAGACTGTATTATTTCCATTTATTTAAAAAAAAAATCAGGACCAGGCACGGTAGCATCCACCTGTAATCCTAGCAGCTCAGGAGGCTGAGGCAGGAGGATCATAAGTTCAAAGCCAGCCTCAGTAAAAGTGAGGCACTAAGCCACTCAGTGAGACCCTGTCTCTAAATTAAAAAATAATAATAATAATACAAAATGGACTAGGGACGTGGCCCAGTGGTTAAGTGCCCCTGGGTTCAATTCCTGGTACCAAAAAACAAAACAAAACAAAAAAGTCAGTTTACTATAAAATGTTTGTTGTGTTATCCCAGCAGCAGCTCAGACACCTCATGGTTGCATACAAAGGTCATGTCCAGCAACTGACCCATGCCACCTAGGTGTGGGTGAGTACACTCCATGATGTTCACTAGGGATGAAATCGGAGCACCTCGCCTTTGTCGAATTCAGCATGACTGTAACAGCCTGATGTGGTCAATTGGGATCGGGGGTAGTTTTAATGTGAAGTCAAGGTTGAGAACTCCTTCCTGTTAGGTGCTCCTTGCAAAAAGTAGCTGTCCCAAGGTGGGTGGTGATGACCTCTTCATTCGGTGAATATTTATTGAGCATCAATTATTTAAAAGGCATTGAGGAAGGAATGAGTTTGAGATCCCTGGCCTCTGGAGTAGCTAAGTGGAGAAGAGGTGTCCGTTGGCTGGTTCTGGTGTTCCTGGGTCAAACAGCAGCCTGGGAATGGGAGAGTCCTGGTACCACCGAAGCCCTCTTCAGATATTACTGACTGATCACAGGATGAGCTCCTGTTGAGTTCAGTAAGTGACTGTTGGATAAGTGAGCCAGGTGGCCATGACACACGTGTTACCTGGGGTGTTTCTCCAGGTTCAGCTGGGTGTGGATTTCTTCTTTCCCCTGCCAGGTGGGACTTCCCACACTCCTGCCAGCCGAGGAGCACGTTAGCATGAGGGACCACGTTACACCGGGTTTGGCTGAACCAAGGAAACATTTCTAGGTATTTAAATATGCTCCTCACTGACGCTGTTTGTTGATGGACTCCCTTCAAGGAGTGCTGCTGGTTAGGCCAGCACCAGATAAGCACACGTGGGCTCCTTAACCCTTCCACCAACTCCAGGGCCAATTAACGAAGTCTAAACGTTAGTGGAGTGTAGACTTGGGGTTCAAACCCTGGCTCTACCACTGCACAGTTGTGTGATCTCAGGAATACTAGGTAACATTTCTATGTCTCAGTTTACCCATCTGTTATGGTTTGGGTGAATGGTGTTCCCCAAAAGGTTCATGTGTGAGACAAGGCAAGAATGTTCCGAGGTAAAGTGAATAGATTAGGAGAGTTGTAACTCAATCAGTGGATTAATCCACTGATGTGGATGAATTGGGTGGCAACTATAGGCAGGTGGACTGTCACAGGAGAATTAGGTCACAGGGGGGCAAGGCATTGGGGTATATATTTTGTCTCTGGTGAACAGAGCGTTCTCTCTCTCTCTCTCTCTCTCTCTCTCTCTCTCTCTCTCTCTCTCTCTC
>NW_025999853.1:4528214-4546231 GCF_001458135.2 Marmota marmota marmota | reverse complement strand
AGAGCGCTCTCTCTCTCTCTCTCTCTCTCTCTCTCTCTCTCTCTCTCTCCTTCTTCATTGTCATTTCCTGAGCTACTTTCCTCTGCATGGGGTGGGGATCCTGTTGCTCTCCCCTCAGGCCCAGAGCTTTGGAGCTGGCTGGCTGTGGACTGAGACCTCTGAAACTCTAAGTGCAGAATAAACTTGTCCTTCTCTACATCGTTCTCGTTGGGTCTTTTTGTCACAGTGATGGAAAACTGACCAAAACATCATCTATAAAAAACAAAACAAAACAAAACAAAAAAAACACAGGGTGCAACAATCTTATGCACCCAGGCTGTTGTGATAAGGATGAAATCAGCCAATCCAGACAGAGTTAGGGAGCATCAGGCAGCCGGGAGTCCTTAATTAGTGATGAACCCTCAGTTAAATATTGGTGCTGTCAGCTGAGTGTCATTTATTTATGACACATGCCAGAGTTTCCATGCATGCGATATTTTAAAAGAAAGTTCTCTCACATCTTCAAAGTAGGTGGTCCGTGGTTGTGGGCTCACATACGGCGGCCCCGCTGCAGGGCACTGATCTCCGAGCCTCTTCCTTTAAGAAGTGGGTCTGGAGAGCCATTTCTGTGTCGTGGGCCCGCGGGCAGCCCTCCCAGCTTTCCTGCTGCGGCAGGTGGTATGGTTCGGGGATGTTCTCAGTGTCCTCCTGAGCATCTATGTGTTAAAGGCTGGGTCCCCTGTGTGATGGTGTTGAGAGAGGGCAGAACCTCTAAGAGATGGGGCCTAGAGGGAGTCCTTTGGTCACAGGGGGCATGACTTGGGAGAGATGTAGGTAGTTCTTGTCCTCCCTTGGATATTTCTCACAAGAAGGTTGGTACAACCTTCTGAGCCCAGCCCTCAGTGGACTCTGGCATGTTGGTTCCAGATGGGATGCTCCCCTGCATGCACTCTGCCCTTTGCCATGGGTGCCTCACTAGAGCCTACACCATGGGGTTTGGACTTTAAGCCTCCAAAAGTGTGAGCTAACTAAACCTCTTCTCTTCATAAAGTGAGCCGCCTTGGGATTTTGTTGTAGTAACGTAAAGCTGACTAATAGAGCTGGCAACACGACTTCCTAGAGTCCCAACACCACACGCAGTGTCCTTGGTAAGGCAATCCATGGTGAGAATTCTATCTAGGGTTTTGCATTCGCCTTCCACATTCCTTTTCCGTACCACAACAGTCTTGGTAATGAACTTCAGATGTTTTTCCAAGGCCATGGATTAAAAGTCTTCTGTGTAGCATATTCTGGAAATTGCTTCATATCAGTACAAGAGAGAAGCATCTTTATTTTCAATTTCATCTCAGCAGATGATTCTAGTTTATTTAATAAGTCCCCCGTGCATGGACAATTGGGTTGTTTCTAATCTCTGGCTATTAACAAACACTTCAGAGAACAAAACTAATCTTAGCATTTACGTGATGTAGCACTTCAGTTGCTTGCCACCAATTTGGAATGTCATGCATATAAGTGATTATAAGAATATTGCATACCGTGGAGCTGGGTATAAAAATAAATAAATGAGGGATGTTTGTCTGCAGCTGCTCTATCATCTGCACGTAAGACGGCTTGGGCTGTGAGTGACAGTGATGAGTGAGTCAATAAAGGAAATGCGTTCGCTCATACCACCGAGATGGGGCAATCACAGGGCTGAGAAAGTCAGAGGCTCAGTGTCACACTCAGGGACCTAAGTGCTGTCTGTTCTGATTTCTGTTCTCTCTTGTCCTCACACTATTCCTCCAGGTGTTCAGTGAGCCCCCTCGGCTCCCTGGTCACACTCCCTGCCTTCGAGGAAGAGCCCCTTTCTTGGGTTACTATTAAGAAGCTGGTGAACTTTCCAGAATTCTCAAGCAGGCCCTTCTCCCAGGCCTTACTGGCTGGAACTGTATCACGTTCCCTCTTTACGCACCTCCCTCAGTGGGAACAGAATGACCACAACTGGCTGAAACTAAGAGGGACATTTGTTCCTTGAAGCGTATGGCCACAGATCCACTGAATAAACTCGGGGTCTGGCAAGCCAGAAAGGAGGCGGGCAAACTGGACACAGTGGACCTCCTGAAAGCCCTGTGCTATTCTTTCATAGAATCGGCTCTTGGAGTGTGTGTTGAAGAGAAGGCATTGCTAAGTGGATTTTCCATGACACACATCAATAGATTTAAAATGCAGTCGTCACTCTTAAATTCTGGCTAGACGGCTTTAGTGAGGGGAATCAGAAACTGCAAACTTGAGGCTCCCCGTCACTTCTGCGTGGCCTGGAGAACTTTCTTTGCTCTCTGGACCTCCTTTTGTCTCCCTTGTAGAAATGACATCATGGAGGCAGATTTGATGTCAGGGATAAAGAAAAGGAGGTGGGCTTTGCACTCGGACCTGGTTTAGGACCCCAGCTCCACCGTCACCGTAACCATGGAGTGCTTTGGAACTGCCTCCTCATCAGTAAATGGGGAAGAAAATCTGCAATTCTCAGGTCCATTGAAAATATATAAACTATAGAGGTGTTGTCTGCATAAACTAAAATGTACATTTAAGTTGCACAGTCTGATGACCTTGACAAATGTATACACCCCCGGAACCATCATGCCAATCAAGAGACACACTTTCACACCCCAGTTTGCTTTATGCCCCTCTAAGGTTAATCCTACACCTAACCAGCCCTTATTCCCTTGGCCCCGAGTGGCCTCTAGAGTTTCAGTGACTATGGAGTAGTTTTGCATATTCTAGAATCTCACATCAGTGCTTTCTGCATCTAGCTTGTTTTTCTTACCATAATATCATCATAATGTACCACAATGCGAGCGTGGGTGGGACCCGAGACTTGCTTTCATAATATGGCAGAGGTGATGGAACGTCACTCCTGCGATGTTACCTTCCTGAGTCTCCACCCTACTAGCAGACCGGTTCTCCCTTGCGTACTTTGAAGAAGCAGACCGCCATGTTGTGGGAAGACTCATGGGAAGGGCCAAATGACGACCTCTAGGAACTGAGGGTGACCTCTAGGAGCTGACGGAAACCTCCACTTACAACCAGCAGGGAGCAGGGGCCCTCAGTTTTATAGCCACAAGGAACTAAATCCTGCCAACAGCTGAATGAGTTGGGAAGTAGTTCCACTGCCAATCTAGCCTCCATATAAGACCCGAGCCCCAGATGAGGGCTTTCCTCTTTTTTCTTTTTTGCAGTACAGGGGACGGAACTCAGGGACATTCTACCACTGAGCTACATCCCCTACCTTTTTTTTTTTTAAATTTTGAGACAGAGTTTGGCTAGGTCTCCCAGGCTGGCCTCAGACTTGCAATCCTCCTGCCTCAGCCTCCCTCGTCGCTGGGTTTACAGGCATGGCCCAAGGTACCCAGCTTCAGGTGACCTCTCACCTTGGAGAAGATCCAGCTAAGTTATTCCCAGACAAACACCCACACAAACTATGAGATGATATGTGGGGTTTTAAGGCAATAAGTGTAGAAAGATAATACACACCTCTTGGTGGTATACTCCTCTTGTCACTGAGAAGCCTTTCTCGTGTGGCTGTAGCACATTTTGTTTATCTATTCACCAGGTGATGCACACTGGATTGAGGGCTGTTATGAATAAAGTTGCTCCAGGGATTCTTTTAAAAGTCATTGAGTGGACATGTTTCATTTCCCTTGGGAAAAAAGTCTAGTAAGAGAACGGTCAGACTCTGCGATGCATATATATCTAACTTAATGTCCACCATCTCACGTGCCCACCAGCTATGGACAAGAGTCACAGCTACTCCATACCCCCTGCCCCTGACAGCTTGTCCTCTAGGTTCTTAAGATTCCATATCTCATTATAGTCTTTATTTTCATCTTCCTGATGGAGAATGGTGCTTGATTTTGAGGCTTGTTGGTGATGTCTTCTGCATCCTCCTCTGCCAGGTACCTGTCTAAATCTCAAGAGACTGCCATCCACAGGGACGTCTCCGGACCACATTATGAATGCAGTGAGACTGGTATTGAATAAACATGAAGTCAAGGAAGACTGTGATGCTTGGGGTGTTATTATTTTTAAGGTCACTTAGAAAGAAATCTGTATGATTCTATAAAACACGCTTTTAAAAGATCTGTTCTAAATCATCGTCCTGTGGGAGAGGAGGGGAGAAAGAGAGAAAGAGAACGAGGTGAAGTAACAGGGAGGGGGCAGGGAGGCAAGGGGTCCTCAGGCCTGGATCGGGAAGGCTTCACGGGAGGGAGGCTGTGCCCAGGCCAGGGGCCAGGGGAGTTCTGCCTTAGAGACATCAGAGTGAAGCCTCTGTCCGTGGCTCTGTCCCGGCCTCCAGCTCCGCCAGACCTGGCATCCAGAGGGTGGCAAGCACCTCTATTCAAAGCAGCAGAGACTCAGGCTTTGTGTTGCAACCCGCAGTGCATTAGCGCCTGGGCCTGCCTAGCGCTCAGCAGGCTGGGGGCTGGAGGACCAGGCCCAGCACATGGAGGGGCTGCTGCGGGCACTGAGAGCCGCTCTCCATCAGGGAGGCTAAAATGAGCAGGTCCTCCTCCCGCTCCTCTCCCCAGCTCCTTGACCACCATCCTGCAGCTCCCGGCTGGGTCTGAACAGCCCTGCTCCCAGGGGCTCCGGAGGCCTGGCTTCTGAAACTCCCAAAGGGGGTCAGGCGGGGACTGTGCCCAAAGCTTCCCATGACTCAAAATATCCTCAGGGGGAATAACACATTTGACAGGGACTTTCTCTTTTTTTGCTAATAAATGTGACATGGGCTTATTTAAAAGGTGGGGAGACCACAGCAAGATATAAAGAAGAGGGTGAGAAACAAACGCTTCAGAATTCACAGATAATGATTCCATTTCAATGTATTTCCTCCCAGATTTCCCACATGTAAAGATATACGCAAACACATGCATTTCTAAATAACATCAAATTATACACACATGCCCTCCTGGGACTTCTTAGTTTCAGGGATCTTTATGTTCCAAAATATGAACATCTGGACTTTTTTTTTTTTTTAACAATCTAGTTTTTCATAGTGGGTGAGAATTTCGACTTTTATAAATTATCACAAAGGTTTCTGGAGAGAATGTCATCTGTAAGCTCATCTTTTTTGACTTCCCTAATCTTTTCTTGCCAAAAGTAGTAGAAAACTTACTGGATCAAAGGCCATGAGCATATACGTTTAGGCTGTCAGGTAGACGACTCATTAATTTCCACTTTTATCAATAGTTTATTAAAATATCAGTTTGGTTTACTATCGGCAACATTTAAATTAATTTTTTTAATCTTTTTGATTCAGGAAAAAAAATGTTTTCTGGTGTTCTTCATCTATTATTTGATAATTTATTGAGATTGAGCATCTTTTTTTATGTTTTTGTTCACAGATCATTCCTTCTTTTTGGTGGATTACTTATTTACAGCTACTGCTTATTTTTATGTTAGAATGTTAATCTTTATTGATTCCTAAGAACTATTTACATATTGAGGCAGTAATCTGTGGCCAAAGCTTGCAAATATGTTCTCTGAATCTATCATTTCTATGAGCCATGGCCCACAATGCAGCAGAAGGTGGTCTAGATGTTCTAGATCCTTCCATCCCACTGGTGGGCAATACGTGAAAGCTCCTTTTTGTGCTCTCCTGGAATGGTTACTCCCTAAGGAAATATCCCATCCTCCTATTTAATGTATCTTCTTGTACTGCAGAGTGTGGAGAAGCGCTGTGGCGGGGATTTTGAATAGAAGCAGAATGAGCAATTAGAAGCACTTAGGGCACAGAAAGAACCCCAGTGGCAATCCTCTCCCACTTTGGCTGTTTCCTGCTGGCAGAGAAGTTTCTGGAAAGGCGAATCGGTGCGTCCGTGGTTTCTCTAGGGCCCTGCTCCAATGTGCAGTGGAGTTGGCGATAGTTTCCGGGTCTTGCTCTGAGTCCTGGCTGTGGCAAAAGGCATCTGAACTGAAACATGGCCCCCCCCCCGGGTGGCTCAGGTCTGCAGGGTTCATGAACTTCGGGACGTCCAGGCTAGAGCTTGCCTTTCTAGATGGCTCAATATGTCTCAACCTCCTTTCTGCTAAAAATCCCTGCAATCTTTTCTGTGGCCTGCACCAAATCTTGATAAAATCTTCTAGTACTTTCTCTGGCTTCTAAGTCCTGCCACTCTTGCGGTCTCTCCAGGTCTTGCAATCCTTTCCAGTCATGGGGCAATTCACTCCTCTCTGCAGGGAACCCAGAGTGCTCGCTGCAGTATCTTCAGCATCCTCTAAGGGTTTTTATAAGTTCTTTGCATCTATATTTCTTTGCAAATGATACAGCACAATGAAAGGGTGGGTTCTGCCTTGAGTTCATATCTTGGATCGGTCAATCCTACTTGAGCCTCAGTTTGCTTGTCTGTAAAGATCATACCACAGGATGTTAGTGTCCACATAGGACTATTCTCAGGGCCACACAGGACTATTCTCAGGCAGGCAGCAGGTGCCCGGTACCTACCACCATATAATCCATCCAGTCCCCTTTCCGTATCTTAGCGTGGCTCTGGGAAAAGTACTAATCTAATCCTCCGTTCCTCAACTTCCTTCCTTGCAAATGAAGAAGCCTAGTATCTACCTTGCAGAATCTTGAAGTTCAGAGGAAATAATAAAATTGGAGGCATATTCTGGGTCTACATAGAAGGTGTTATTTGGGGTCCAGGTTTTGTGTCCGGCCCACTTTTTAGTCATTTACAAAAGCCATACTACGCAGAGTCATTTCCTTTATTCGGAAGGTGTTTATTGTGCACTTACTGTGTGCCAGGTACTCTGCTGGAATGAGAGATGGAGGTGAATGGGATAGATGTGATCTCTGGTCTTAGGGGCAGCAGTGGGGGGGACAGAAAAAACCCCAAACGCATTTAAACATGTGCGTACCATTGTGGTTTGTGATGAACACTGTAAAGGACACAGTTAGGGGACTGTATGAATCGAAGGCTGGACCCTGGTGCAGGGATGAGAGGCACCTGTGTTGAAGGTGGGGGGGTGAAGAACTCTCTGCTCTTGGCTTATCTGGAAAGTTTCATGAATGAAAGAGATCATGGGGAGAACGGCCCATTTCTAGGGTGGGGCAGGTAAAGGAGTGAAGAGCGAGGACTTGGCTGAGACTAAGGGGAAAAGAGAGCAGCCCAGAGAGTCTGAGAAGTGGGACCTTCAAGAGACACGTGGGCGAGAGGCCAAGGGAGAGGGGCAGGGAATCTGATTATCCGGGATCCGTTCCTGGCCTCTGTAAGGTAACAATGATGAGCCCTGCTTCCTTCTGGAGGCAGAGTAGATTAGAAAGAAATGGAACCCAGTCCCCTGACTTGGGTCCTAGTCCTGCTCCCTCACATACCCGCTGTGTCACTATGGACTTGACACCCCTAACGGCCTTCCCTGGAGTCTGTTCATGGAATAATCGTGCCCGCTGGGGGCTCATCCATTCCCTCCATTCCTCAGCCACGTCTCGGGTAGTGACTGGGTACCAGGCACAGTGCCAGACGCCGGCTGTCCTTGCTCCCACTGAGCTCGCAGAGAACTGAAGGGACTCATGTGCACGCAGACGCGCCCAACTCAGTCGGGGACCTGATGGAGACATCCCAGGGGCACAGAGGAGGGAGTGGCTTCCTGGAGAAGCCGGCTCTTCAGGACAGTTTGAAAACAGGTAGCCTTGGGCAGGAGGCGGAGGAGGGCGTGAATCAGGAAACTGCCCTGACACGCAGGTGTGCGTGAGCTACACGACTGCTCGTGTGGACAAGGGGCGTCTGCGCTCCAGAGTCAGATGAGAGCCCTGGGAAGCCCACCGGTCTACACCCTTGCATGAGACCCAGGGGAACACCACTCATTCACACTCCCACATGAGACCCAGGAGAGCCCCAGTGGTCTACACGCCCCCATGAGAGCCAGGGGAACACCACTGGTCCACCCGCCCACATTTGCATCCCCTGGTCTGCAATCCCCTTTACATTCGGTCTCCCTCCTCATCCCGCATCTTTGTTCAAACATCTTCTGTGTAGAGGAAGTCTTCCCTGAGCATGGCACGTGAGCTGACCGCCCCTCTGCTGTCCCTCTCTCTGCCACACACACTTCTCCCTGCGGCCCTCTGCACCCAACCGCACATCTTCCTGACCATTAGGTTCCCCCAGGCTACGGGTCCACGTAGAAGGTAGACAGTGCCATCTTTCTGCCACACATCACAGCCTGTGACTGCAGCAGAGAGCCAGCAGGTGCTCAGTCACCACTGGATGAATAGCGTTGGGTCTTGGTCTACAGTGGACCAACCCCTATAGCTGGCTCTGGTGAGAGTTCACCCTCTGAACACTTCCGCCCTGTAGTAAATGCTTCTGTTTTCTAGACACCAGGCTAAGAGCCAGGGGCTGGTGAAGCCCCGCTGAGAAATACCAAGGTGCCACTCTTTTACGTAGTGTAGGGAGGGGAGAACCATCCCGGGCTCTGATTCTTCCTTTCCTGTGACCATGCACAGGTTGCTGTGATAAGCACTCTTGGCTGGCTACCTCAGTGACCCCACCTCCTTCTGTTTTGTCTCTTCCCACTGTGGAGGGTGGAAATCCAGATGTTTAATTTTCCCAAATTCCCTTGTAGCTAGTTCTGGCTAAGTGACCTAATTCTGGCCAATGACACAACATCACAAATCTGCAAGGGTCTCTTGGGAAAGTTTGGCTTACCTCCAAAGGAAGAGGCGAGAGAGAAGAACTATCTGGAACCATTCTTGTTCCTTATGGGAACATTGGTGCAATGGCTTCAACCGAGGCCACCCTGAGGGGACAGTGTGATGGTTAACTTTCTGTATCAACTTGACTGGGTCACTGGGTGCCCAGATATCTGGTTAAACATCATTCTGGGTGTGTCTGTGAGGATGTTTCTGCATGAGATTATGAATCATCCCTAAAAAGGGGGAACAGTAAAACCCCATGTCCCTGAATGTCCCCTTTCTGTTCCCAAAAATCTAGCCAAGTTGAAAAGAAACCATGAGAACAAGCCAGCCTGAGCCAGAAAGTCACATACGTATTATCCTGAAGAACACTGCTTCCTCTATGCGTTCTGGAAACGAGGGCAGTGGGTATCATCTGTAGAATACTTCCTTGCATGTGGCAGGACAGCTGCTCCTTGGGATGCTGGTCACACGAGCAAGCTGATGCTGAAGATGTCACAGCTTCTGCAGCCCGACATAGAAGACCCTCTCTGAGTGGGGACTGGGATGGGACAGAGGGCGCTGTGGAAAGGATACGTGCCTCTTGTCCAGCCGGCGGCCACTGGACAAAGCATGTGAGGGACAGAGGTGCCCTCTGCTCAGCCTGTCACCACTGAATTCTTCTGGGAGCAATACTGATCCCTTGTGCGCTTTCCCCAGTAAGTCACGTCTGTCACACTCCCTCCAGGCACATTCTTTGGCCTTTCCATCCCGTCCACTGCCTGGAACAACTGGGCTGCGTATGTGGGAGCTGACCTTTGAATCTGCAGACGGAGAGAAGCAGATTTCCCTCCCCAGGATGGGGGGGCCTCATCCAGTTAGTTGGAGGCCTGAGTAGACTAAAAGCAGAGAAAGGAAGAATCCACTCTCTGCCTGACTCTCTCCAAGGTGCAAAGCTCGTGTCCTCCTCTGCCCCTGGATTTGGGCTCAGGCTGGACTTACCCCGTGGGCCCTTCTGTCTCTCAGGCCGTTGGACTCAGATGACTACACGGGGCTCTCCTGGGCCTCCAGCCTTCTTCTCAACCTCCATTTATCCTGTGAGCCAATTCCTTATTCTTAATTTATATCTAGATCTACATATCTGTCTGTCTGTCTGTCTCTCTATCATGTATCCACTATTGGTTTTGCTTCTCTGGAGAACCCAGGCGGACACAGACAGCACATGTCAATCAGTGATATACTAAGGATGGGAAGAAACAAGCCAGAAGCCCCCAGGATACCTGGCAGCAAATCCCCTCACGGCGCCGCCCAACCTGGAAACACCAGACTCTTGTTACGTAACAAAAAGAAATGTCTTTATTACCTGTCCCGTACCTGTCAGATTTTCTGCTTCTTGTGGTTGAAAGTGTTCCTGGCCCATGCGATCATCTTACATCTCTGAGCCTCATTTCCTCTGGGACACAATGAGGGGACAACAGAGAACAGCCTTCCTTGATACCAAGGAGCACTCGCAAGTGCCTCAGGGAGGGGCTCGGAGGGAGGCGGGGGGAGCTGGGGCTTGAGGGCAGGGCCAGGTGCCTGGCTGGGGCCCAGGTCTCTGTGCACACAGTACATAACCTACCCAGGGACAGCAGGCCTCAGAACAGCACTGTTTAACAGAGTGGGGGGAGGACTGAGTGAGTCCTTCTTCATGAGGCCTTAGAATGGTACTTAGCTCTTCGAAAAATGCTCCATAAATGCTAATTGTAACTAAGAATTCGATGTGGATCAGGCCCCCTGGGAGTACAGAGACTAGCTCAGAACAGACACACACACACACACACACCGAGATGACACTGAGACTTTAAAGATGCACATTTATGATGAACAAAAAGAAGGGGTCCTTGTGTTTCTTTAATTCGAGGTGAAAGCAAATCTAGAGATGAGCAGCTGCTGATTGGATTGCCTTCAGGGAAGATTCAGCTCAACCCACAGGTGACAAGAGCACACTAATAAAGAAACTAGGTCAAAGAAACTAGGCATTCTAGGGATGACCTTGGAATTTGAAATCAATAATATAAAATAGCAAGAGATAATACTTTGTAGCATGTTGTTATGGTCTTTAAAGCATTTTTTAAAAACATGTTTCGGTAGTCGTAGATGGACAGCATGCCTTTATTTTACTTGTTTATTTTTAGGCGGTGCTGAGGTTCGGACCCAGAGCCTCAGACGTGCAAGGCAAAGTGCTCTGCCACTGAGCTACAGCCCCGGCCCCTTCAAAAGCATTTTTGTGAGTTTGAACAACTTCTCCAGGACAGGGCCAGTTTGTGAAATCTCTCCAGATCTGATCTCATCTTGAGCCTCATGTCACTCGAGATGAGCACAGTTCTCACTCCCAGAGAGACCTCGGGCCTGCTGGGCTGCTTCCCTGAGAAGGTGGTGAACGAGGGACTTCTCTACCGTAGTTTCCATGTACGACACTAAAGCTCTTAGCATAGTGCCTGGCACACAGTAAGTGCTCAATAAATGTTAACAGTTATGGTTTTCATAGTGCATTGGCTCTGGGAGGCACCAGGCACAGCACTAAACACAGACCATCATCACCAAGCTGTGGCTCAGAAACCCCATCTTCAAGGGGGGGGCAGCCAATGACCTGCGCCCGACTCCCACCCCGTCTCCCAGTTTAGGTTGTTTTAAGTGAATTTCTCCCTCTGGGCCTTGGGCGGCAGGAACCGTCCTGCAGAGAACTCTTTCCGGCTCTCTGGCTCTCCAGGCTCTCTTGGGTCGGGTGGGTTGTGAAGGACCTGCTTCTGTCCTCTCTTGGCCCAGGCCACCTGCCTCCCTGCTGAGCCCCGGGAATGTGAGTGCCTGACCCTGGTGGCCACGAGGGTGAAAGAGGCATGCCAGACACCACGCAGCTTTTTCTGGAAGTTTCGATTCCCCAAGCACAAACCCTCTTCTCCTGGGATTTGGGGGTGCATCCTCAGGAAGCCCCCCTACTGCACACAGGAGCTGTAGGAGCCAGGATGCTCTCCAGATGCTGCTGGGGGGCCGTCGCTGCCTGGGGACCGGATCTGGCCTTCCTGATGCGGCACACGCTCAGTCAGGACGGTCACGCAATTCCGCACTGAGGAGGCTCCCGCCATGCCGCGAGGGGCAGGGGTTAGAGACCTGCATCCTCCCCGGCTTCCCCACCTTCAGAATCCCCACCTACAGAAACAGCAGCAGCGGAGCGTCAGACCTGAGTTCACAGAGTGAAGGACACACTGGGGCGGAGGTCCTGACTCAGCCCTGCCAGCCCTCCATCTCAGGCAGGTCACATTCAGGTTCTGTGACTCAGGTTCCTTTTGGAAAACGAAGATAATAAATAGCACTTATTTCACTGAGTGTTAAGAGGATTTTACTGAACTCAGGAAGAATGCCTGATATTCACCTCGCATGCGAGGAATTTCAGCTATGCTTACGATCTGTCCTATGATTTCGAGCATGTCTTTAACCTGCCTGCCCCTCAGTTTCCTCTTCAATTTAATGAGGATAATTATACATGTCCAGAGGCCACTCCTTTTTCTTTGGAAACCTTATCACGCTGGTAATTATTCATATAATGTCTGTCCACCTATTGATGCTGCATGTGCCTGCAGAGGAACTCAAGTCCCTGTTTGCTGAAGTCTCCCGAGGCTTAGGAGAGTGCCCGACATACAACAGTTGCTCAATAAACATTCATTAAGTGAAGGAAGGGTACCAGCGAAAAAAGATAGGCAGTCCACTTTAATAAAATGATAAATTCTCTGTGTGTGTCAGTCTGTTTGTCCATCTCAGAGAAGGAGGAATTTAGGTTGTCATGAAAGGGGATTATTGTCCTGGTTTAGCCCTCACTTTCTCTGTGACCACAGGCAAGCAGCTGACCTCTCTGAGTTTGTGTCTTGATCTGTTAAATGGCGAGAGTGGACTGACCTGCATTTCCTTAGGAAGATTAACCCTGGCAAGCTATGGTCTGTGTTCAGTGTTGTGCCTGGCGCCTCCCAGAGCCAATGCACTATGAAAACGATAACTCTTAACATTTATTGAGCACTTACTGTGTGCCAGCACTATGCTAAGAGCTTTACTCACTGTTATGGTTTAACTATTAGGTATCCCACAAAAGCTCATGTGTGAGACGGTGCAAGAAGGTTTAGAGGTGAAATGACTGGGTTATGATCACCTTGACCCAATCACTGTGCTCTTCCCTGTGGTCGCTGGGTGGTAACCGTAGGCAGGTAGGTAGGGTGTGGCTGGAGGAGGCGGGTCCTTGGGGGAATGTCTTTGTGGTTTCTATGCTGTGGGTTGAGCTCTCTGCTTCCTGGTGCCAAGACCCCAGTTGCTCTCCTCTGCCAAACACGTCTGCCGTGATGCTCTGCCTTATCTCAGGCCCCAAGGGATGGCGTTGGCCACCTAGGGACAGAGACCCCTGAAACCGCAAGCCCCAAATAAACCTTTCCTCCTCCCATGGTCCTGTTGGGCCTTTTGGTCACAGCAGAGAAAAAGCTGATGAGACACTTCATCCGTAGTCGTGGTCTTGAAGCGGGGCTTAGGAGGAGTCTGGGCAAGCAGAGGCAGAATTGGAGAAGCGAGACCATACTCACAGCACGCTTTCATAAGACTGAGCAGACGTTATGCCTGTCGAGGAAGGAGTGTGTCCTGGGAGCTTGTCCTGATGGAGAATATGGGCCACCGCCGGCCCTCCATATGGTTTACCAGGCACAGCTGAGTCTATCCAGCTTAAGTGGAAATAAGAGTCCTACAGCTTAATATAAAATCAGATAAATAAGTTTATAAAAAAAACTTGGAAAGCCCTAAAACAACAGAATAACACAGGCCTGGCATGAAAATCCGTTTCCTGTCCTGGCCCGGACACTAGGTAGCCAGAGCCCTTAGACAAGTAAATTTCCCCTCACTGCTAGAACAAGGCGGATGGACTGGACGACTCTTGAGGCCATTTAGCTAAGCGATTCTGAGAGAGAGTGACCAACCAACCCCTGGCCCCGGGGAACATTCCCTGCAGGGGGACGTGAGGCAAGAGAGGGTTGGCAAGGAGCAGGGCCTGAGCGGCCAATCACGATCAGTTCAGATCCTTGTTCTGAGCAGATGCTCCTCCATTTGTCAGCCCTGGCGGGATCTCTGACATCCTGATCCCTGCCAAGTTCTAGACAAACTTACTGGAAAACTTCTATTCATGCTTCAAAACCCATTGCAAACGTCACGGTCATTTGTTCATTCAGTAAAGATTGAGTATCTACAACAAGCTGGGATTCTTCTAAAGGATGTAGCAGTAAACAACCACCAAACAATTCAGGCCTTATGTATTGTGATGAGAACAGCTTTTTCTAACCAACCCATCCTTTGCACAGATGTCAATGGTGGCCCTACTGTTTCAACTTACGTTAGCGTCCCTACTGGACTATAAGCTCTATGGTAGCGAGAGCTGTTTGTACCTCCCACTTCCTCCCTAGGTCCCTGGCGTGACACCTGGTAGACAACCGGCACTCAGTGCGTTTTTCTTTCCCTGAGAACACAAAGACCTGGGTGTGTATTATTCCCCATCACAGACAGCTCACTGAAATTCACTCAGTCTCGTCTCTGGGCGGGACTCCGGCCAACACTTTCCTCCTTAGATTCTGAGATGGCGCATTTGATTATTTGCTGACCATCTGTCCCTTGCGTGTAAGGCCAAGCCACAGGAGGGCAGCGAACCAGGCCTGTCTGGTTTCCTGAGTTAGCAACAGCCTGGGACATGTGTGTTGAGCACAGAGAGAGACCTCAGAAATGCTAGTTGAAAGAACGGCATCAGAGTCTGGAGAGCAAAGCAGGTCACGCACAGAGACGTACACTGTGGTCCTTGGTGCCGAACCATCTGGTTGAGGACAGGAAGCCCGGTGGATTCCATGCTCAGAAGGCACTTACGAATGTGAGGTTGGCCTTCGAATACGGTGACAAGTACTTAAACTTGGACTAACATTTTGCTGAGTGTGACCACGGGCTGCACTCTTGGTTTAGATAAGGGTTGGAAAGCAGGCTGTGGAACCAGTGAGATCTGGGTTCAAATCTGCCGCAGTCTGGCTGGGCACACAATCACGAGCCACCACACAGCTTGTAGATTCAAACAGCAACTCTTTATTCCCGAACTCACACCAGCCGTCTACAAACACGTTCTGGGGAAATCCACGTTCTCTGCCCAAATCCACGTTCTCTGCCCAAATCCACCTCCACTGGGCTTCTATCTCCCAAGAATATACTGTCTGAATCCCGTGAGAACTCAAGGGGAACTCAGGCAGCAGGATACGCCCTATTCCCAGCAGGAATAATCTTAAACCTTAAACCTGGAACCTAAACCGGGAACGCCCTAATCCGCCTTGGTCCTTGAGCAAGGTCACCTACATTCAATGTCACTGCAACATGGGGTACGCTGGCAAGGAAATTGTCATACCTACTTGGCTAATGGCTCCCAGCACAAATCTCAGTTGTGTGACTTACTGGTGGGATTTGAAACACACCTGAACATCAGTTTCCTCACTGGGAACGTAAGCATTGCCTTAGCCAGTGCACGGCCAGGGCACGGAGCCTGGCTTTTAGCTGATGCTTCATCAGTGTTAGCGTTTATTCTTTTCTGTCACTGAGGAAATTCATTTCCATCCTCACAGGCTCAGGCAGCATTCCTTAGCCCCAGTGGGCACTTCCCTTCTCACAGAGCTCACACCCATTCCTTCTCCGAGGGCCAGTCTTAATGACCAGCCACACAGGCTGGCTTCAGCCATGAATCATTTTTGTCCAGTGCTTTTATTATGCTTAATACACACCACATCCTATGCAGAGTTCTTTGCAGATTTTAGTTCCTGGATCTCCAGAACAACCCTCTGAAGTCAGCTATCATTGTACAGATGGGGAAACGGAGGCCATCGAGATTACAGAAACTGGCTTAAGGGCATATAACTTGAAAGTATTACTGCCAGGATTCGAACCCAGGAGTCTAGCTCCAGACACGGCATTTGGAGACCTAAGGGCCACGTTGCCTTCAAACGCTAATCAATCAGGGGCTGAGCTAGAGCAAGCCCTGCATGCCGAAGCTAATGCCCCTCAGGCTCCTGCCTGCCAGCATTCCATGCTGTTCCCTGGTCCCCATTGCTCCCAGCATGCCACTGTTTTGTATGAGCTTAGAGCTTGGTTCTGGGGACAAACTTGAAGCAAGACACAGGCTGCCCCAAGTCCAGTAGGCTGAGAAACTAGGAAGGACAGGGGACAGAATCCAAGCAGCCACAAATCCCAGGCTGGGCCTCCCCAAGGGGAGCACAGTCACTGAGGTCTCCTGAGCACTCAGGGGCCAGAGAAGGGGTGGGAGTCACTGGGGATTGCTTCTGGAGCTGGGGTTGCAGTGCGGAGATTCCAAGTCTGATTGAACAACAGCTCCAAGGCCTGGAGAGTGCGAAATGCCTTCTCTCCTTCAATCCCCCAACCTTGTGGAACATGGATTGTGTTTTTATTAGCTGATTTCTCAGCTGAGAAATCAAGGCTCAGGAAGTCCCTTGTTTAAGGTCACCTTACTAGTTAGGGATAGGCACTCTACCAGGTCTATACCAGACTCTGGGAACAGAGGCTTTTGTAAACTTGCAATTAAAACAAGACTGGGGCCGTGGGTGGGCTTGTGGGCCCAATTCTAACTGAAGATCCGGTACCCTCCCTGGCCATGGGAAAGCTACTGGAATCTTCTCCACCCCAGTTTCCCACCTCCGTTGGCCTCTCTGCAGGGCCATTATCACTTCTGTTGATAAACGGAGCAGATTTGAAGATGCTCCAGGTCAGAGATGGCAAAGTACAGCTGATGGTTTGAGATGTGCTTTGTGGAGAAGGAAGCTAAGGTTGAGATCAGTTAAGAACATTTCCAGTTTCCAGAGCTAAAACACAGCAGTACCAGGCTCTAAATGCCGGTGGTCTGGATTCAGTACCCACAGTCTTATGCAGCACACCCTGTACTGCTTTTGCAGAACAGAGACATGATAATGGACACTCGGCCCCTAAGTCTGGGAGACATTTGGGAGTGGTGGGGACTTTGGTGAATTGCAGAGTCCATGATAAAGGAGCACAGCTGTGACCCTGAGTAAGGCCAATGAATGTTTGATACCTCAATATTCTCCTCTGTAAAATTGGTATATTAACTATGTCTTCCTCACAGTGTTATCTTTTAGATTAAACTAGTTGATATGTTTGCACATGGTAAACACCATATAAATGTGAGCTGTTACTATTTGAGAGGTGACTTCTGCCTAACTGGTCAAAGCACCCACTTATACACAGTATGGGGTGCTGGACATACCACTGACCATCAAGTTCTGACAGCATCTCTGGGCCCTTTTCCTCCTCTCCCACTGGAGCTTGGGGTGGGTGTGGGTTAGACTGAAGGACTGGGGTCCCCAGGCCACAGGCCACAAACTTCACCCCCCACCCCCCCGCATAGCTGGCCGTAGCAGCCCCAGTAAGCACAGGTTACTGAAAAGAATGTGAGGTCCAGCCAGCAGCCTTTCAAAGGCCCAAGAAGGAAGGCTTCGCCTCTCTGGATTCTCAGCCTTCAGATAAAACCTTTGTTGTATTCAGGGAAGGTGGCTGGCAGGGGCGATGGCCAGGGATTGATGGCAATGGGGACGTCCTCAGAAAGACGTGTGTGTGGGGACAGACCAGCTCCCCAGGGAGCAGACATTCAGAAGGCTGGGGCGGAAGTCCTGCAACTGCACCGGTGGTTTGCTTTGCACCTACTATGTTCTTGGCCCCGGGCCAGACTGAGGCGGGGCGAGATTAATGACAGTGACTCCGTCTGGATGTCCTGCTGCGGAGCTCAACGGCGGACATCATCTCTCTTGATCCTCCGCACAAATCTCGGACGCAAACAGGCCTCATTTCCTTCGCTCAAAGATGGGTCATGGAGGAGACTTGCTCAAAGTTACAAAGTGTGGCAGTGACCAGGCACTCCTTGGCTTTCGGCCCAAGGGCCCAGCCGGACTACATTTCCCAGCGGTCCCTGCGGCTGGGTGTGGCCATGTACCTGACTCCTGGCCAATCGGATGAGTGGAATGTTAGGGGTAGAGGTGGACGCTCTGCCTGGGATGGCCTGTGTGCATCCTTCCAAGTGTCCTCTGCCTCTCTGCCTGTGCTGGTCCGCAGATGCAGGCAGGCTGCTCTAAGGACTGAGGGGTGAGGGGGTGTGAGGTGGAAGGGGCCTGGCTGGACCCCAGAGCAACTAATTCTGCATTAAGCCAACTGCTGAAGGCCGCGCTCAACTCTTAAGGGTACAGAGGTTTCTTTTAGGTCACCAAGTTTCTCCCTTCCCTCCCCCCCCGTCCCACTCCTTCCTCTCCTCTCTCTCTCTCTCTCTCTCTCTCTCTCC
>NW_025999853.1:4525799-4527594 GCF_001458135.2 Marmota marmota marmota | reverse complement strand
CTCCTTCCCTCTCCCTCTCTCTCTCTCTCTCTCTCTCTGCTCTCCTCCCTCCATCTCTCCCTTCCTTTTCACAACAGCCATCCTTTCCTGACATACAGAATAAAGGCAGACCTGGGTTTTAGAGCCATTTTGCTTGCACCTGGGATATTGTTCTTTTTTCTTTTTGGTGGTGGTGGGGGGGGACCTTCTTCCAAACAAGCAGAAAAAGCCACTTATGCATGTAGGGTCTTTGAATTTTGCAAAACCCTTGGCTCAGGAATGAGACAATTTCTTCCTTCCATTTCACGAAACCCTGGGCTGTGTCTCTTGCCCGCTGTGAAATGTTTTCAGGGAGGGTAGGGTGTCTGGGCTAGCTATGGTTCTGGTACCATTAGCTCCACTGCTCTCAACTAGTTCAGGGAGAACACAAAGTCCCAGTGTCCTAAGGTGTCCTGTGTGTCAAACTTCAAGGATTGGCAAGTTATGTACTACTCCTGGGGGAACCAGGAGTTTCTGTGTTCCGAGGTTCCGTTGGGGACCCCAGTTGCAAGCCACTTTCCCTCCAGAACTTCTGGTTTGTCGTGTTAGATCACAGGGTGGAATTAGGTGAACTTGGAGTTTCTACTCTCACCAATGAAATCAATGTTTTGAATGTTGGGGGCCATTTCCACATTAATCCATTTAGTCAGGAAATGAAGGGGGATGCAGATGAGTTATTTATTTATTTTTTCAAAAGTAGACGAAAAATTGGAATTCCCCACCAGGTTGTTTTCCTATAGTTACTGTTCAATAGTACAGTGCTGTGCTACTGCAACCTGAGCTGACAACCTAAGAACCCCATATACCCAACTAAGACAGATCCCAGAGTTGGGGGAGAACGTGGATGGTCAGGAAGAGGACGTCTGAGCAGAGGGCGAGAGGGGAGCCTCATCTTCAGGCCCACCTCCAACCCCTGACTTTCCAGATCCCACCACCTCTGGACCTGTGCTGTACACAGACACCACTATGGGCTTTGCCTCCTGCAGGCCACGCTGCTCTCTCATGCTCTGCCAGGGGACTCGAGTCTCCTGGTTAAAGAAGAGTCCAAGAGGCCGTGGAGGTGAAGTCACCTAGTCAAGGCTCACACGACTGCCAAGTTCCAGAGCCATGGGTGGAAGCAGGCCGTGTGGCTGGGGAGCCCCTGCCCCCCTGCTCTGCCTCTGCCCCCCTGCGTCCAGCTGCACACACTTCCCAGGTCTTGCAGGAGACACTGTGGCTGGTCCTCTAGGGCTTCCTGCCCTTGGACAGTTGGAATCCCTGCCAGAGCTCACGCACTTACTGAGGGGTGCAGGGGGCTTGGTGCCCTCAGCAGAGCCCTGTGTTCTCACTGGGAAGCCTGAGACGGGAGGGCCAGAGGTTTGCACAGCTGCAGGCCCTGGGAAAGGCCCTCAGCAGCCGGGACTAACAGAGCCCCACTGGAGGCGGAGCAGAGCCTCCTCCAAGGACCCACACAGGAAGGAGCTGGTCTGGTTTTTCTCAGGATGCTCAGGCCTCCTCGAGAACCAAGGACCAGGGACTTCTCAACGTATGTGCGCACCTGGGGCCTCTGCGTCATGTGGACTTAGCATGTTGAAAAAGGGGATCCTCAGGCCGCTAGCAGAAGGACTCCAGATCCAGGGAGTGGGAACAGTCACCTATATTTAAACAAGCTCTTCCAGTCTCAGAACTGGATCCCTCTTCTCAGGAACTGTTCTAAACAGTTCTTCCCCAGATGCCCTACTCATTTTTTCACCATTTTGCCTATCAGTGACCCTTAACCCCCCCCCCCCCCGGGGGG
>NW_025999853.1:4514955-4525776 GCF_001458135.2 Marmota marmota marmota | reverse complement strand
CCCCCCCCCGGGGGGGGGGATAATACAGGTGTTAATATTAATCATTATGTTATATTAATCACATGGAGCCCAGATTCTTCCAAGCTCTTTAGATAGATCAAGTCATTCACAATCCTCACATCCCCTTGTAAGGTGGATACTGTCATTAGCCTAGTATTACATATAAAGAAGTGAGGCACAGAGAAGCTAAGAAACTTTAGAAAGTCACACAGTAAGTAGTTGGGCCAGAATATAGAACAGGTGGACTGACTCCTGAGTTTGAGCTCACAAACATTGTGACCTCCATTCATCGAAGACCCACGTGGTCAGCACAGGTGTGGCACTTTCATGCATCCAGCATCATTCATCAAATGTCGACTAGGTGCCAGGAATTGCTGTAAGTGTTGGCCAGACTGTGAGATGAGTGAAGCTCTCACTTTGGGCACAAAATTTCAGGATTGGCAGTGTGTGCCAACAAGCTTAGTAATCTACATAAATGATGTTTTACTGCAATATCTCCAAAAACCAGCAAGCTACACCTGTGGACTGGCACATAAAGTTTATATCATCAAAGCCCACGTAAGGCCTAATGGAGCTCACACGAGTGACCTCATCCTCTTCCCCAGGGCGACACTGATGTCATCACCGTGTCAGGCTCACTTTTTCTCCAAATGTGACCAATGACGACAGAGGCTGGCCGTCGGGGGCATGCGGCACTGTTTCTTTCGGTGCCTCTTAAGCCTAGCTTTCCCCCTCTCGGCCTCCCTCTAAGGAAGCCTCACGAAAGGAGAGCGCAGCTGTGCCCAGCGCCAGCAGCGCCCGAAGGGCAGAGCTGGAGCTGAACCGGCAGCCACTCCACCTGCCGCGCTGCAAATCAGGTTCCCTCAGGACCAGCTGCGCTTCCTCACGAGGGACTGTGCATCTGTTTCAAGGGCAGAGCTGGGAGGTGATGGCAGCGACCACAAGGGCCCCAGGCTGCGATCCATGGCCCTTGGGACCTTTAGAGAAGGGCCTGGGCTTTGCCACTGCACGGGGCTCAGAGGGTGAGGCTGTGCCCACAATGGACCCCGGCGCGTGGGAACCCAGGCGCGTCCCTTCGCACTTTGACAGCGGACTCTACTTCGCCTCGCCCTCGCCCCGCCCACCGGGACCACTCCCCGTGCCTCAGGGCCCTCGCTCCGCCCCTCGGGACCACGCCCCTGCCTCTCAGGCCCCGCCCCGCCCCTCGGGGATCAGCCTCAGTTGAGGCCAGGGAAGGCGCTCCTCCCACCTCGGGCTCCCTGCGAAGTCCCCTCAAACCCAGAGAGACAATTAGAGCCCACGTGGGGGGGGGCCCACCTTACAAACCACGCCTGCCCTAATTTGCCACAGCCACCGCCCCAACAGCCTAGATGACTTGGTATTTAGAGGGGTTTTTAGGATGTCTTAATCATCTCCGTGTCTAGAATTCTGCTCACCCCAACCTCGGGTCCCTCACTGGTTTCCATCACCGTGTGACACTCAGCTTAAACTGCTTTGCTCTTGGCCCTGAAGGGCAGCACCCTAGTCTTGGGACCTAGTCTTAATCCCCAGAGCGAGGGCTGGGGTGTGGGAGAAACCTGGTTGAACCCCCTCTCCTCCATTAGCTGTGTGCCTTGGAGCAAGTGACTTCCCCACTCTGAACCCCGCTTCCCTATCTGTGCAGGGAGGGCCGGGGGAAGGGTGCCCGGCAGGCTGTGAGTTCAGTGGTGGTGGTGGCTCCTCTATGATGAGGAGGGAGACCCTTTACGAGAGCTATCTGCTGCGAGACCCCCAATCCATTATGCATGTTTTATCTTCCCGCTCCCAGAGTCTTGGATAAACAACGTCTGCGTCCAGTTTTTAAAAGACGTTCTAATTCCGCCCTTCAATCTGCTCGCTGCCCCCCGCTGAAGTCTGGCCGGCCTCGCCTGGCTGCTGGCCCCGGTTCCCAAACACCATGGGTTCAGCGTTTCTCAGCTGCATCCCATTAACACCCTCCACCGGCCTCGCAGCCTCCCCTCCTCCTGGGCTCAGGGCTGAGGCTCACAGTGAGATGGAGCTGCCTTTGTGAAGGACAGTGGTGCCCGGGCTGTCGGCTGGGGCCGGGGGCACCTGTCAGCGTTTGCCCCCAGGACGGAGCAGACACTGGCCGTGTGCTCGGAGACTGGGAGAAGGCGCGTTGGAATGAGGGGCTCTGGGAAATGCGGGCAGGACGCATTCTCTGGGTGGCCACTGAGGGGAAAAAACAGGATCCCAGAGGAGACTCACAAAAACCACTGCCCTGGGAATCAGGAAGCAGCCCTGCGCTGGCTCAGTCCCCAGCTCAGGCTGTGTGTCTGTGATTGAGCTGCTGCCCTCTCTGTGGTGCATTTAACTTAACAATGAACAGGTTAGGTGAGGCGCCCCCTGCACCCCGCACCCGGTTTTTAAACTCTTGCTTGGCTGCAGACTCATTTTAAAGAAAAATTTCTTCTTGGGATTTGGATGTATAAACAGATGAACATAGAACAGTCTCTCTGGATACAGTAGGTGAGGGGGGACTGGGATCCTGCCCACTTGACAGTAAGTTGAAAGAGACCAGGAGGTACCCCCGTGGAACAGGGTTCGAGATCCATATCTATGACATGATGGCTGCTCTGTGGAACTCCCTCCTGCCCGGGCAGACTCGAGCCCTCCGGCCTCTGCTGCTGACAGTCATGGCAAGGATTTATTGAGCACCTGGTTTTGTGCCAGGGCTGGACTTTACTCATATGTTCTGAACTTTAATAGACAACCCCGATTCAATGACCAGCATCACCAATTTAGGAGCTCTGTGACCTTGCACAAGTGAGCTAACTAACCTCTCTGTGCTTCAGATTCTTTATCTGAAAAATAGATTGTTCAGAGGATTAAAGGAACGAATCCAGACAAAAGCATTTAGAACAATGACAGGAATATAGGAAATAATTGATACAAGGCATTTTTAAAAATCATGACTGCCTAAATGATACCGGATCTTTCTAAATACCATCCTGTTCTTAGATGAGAGAGCTGAGACTCAGAGAGGTGAAGTGAGGGCCCCTGGGTCACACAGCTAACAAGCGATGATCTGGATCCAGGTCTGCTCAACTGTACAGACTGTGGTCTGAACACCAAGCCTCAACAAAATTGCTGTTGACCCTAGAAATCAGGGTCCTTGTCACAGTACTTTGCCTGAGGTGCTCCAAGTCTGGATACCAGGGTAATTAGTGCTGGTCTGGTGTCAGCAGGGTCTGGACTCTGAGCATCTTAGGGAATGAAGATCCCCAACAGAGAGGAAGCATTTGGCTGTCAGAGACCACAGCTTCCAGGTATCTTTTCTCCAAGCCACATCCTTCCGTCTTTCCTGCTGACCTGTAAGATGTCTTCGTGCAAATTAAAAAAAGGGCAGAGGCAGCTCCAAGCTACTCCACAGGTGAGCAGAGACGAGCTAATTTCAGCTCCTATTTGGAGGGCACCATATGCCTTTGCACAGTGCCCAAACTGCACAACCTTACATGACGACCCTGACTCCTCTACCTCAGTACTTGGCGGGGAGAAATGCAGGAGGAGAATAATTTAGGCTTGATGGGAGACAGAATGGTCACAGCCTTGACCTGATGCATGCAGAGCTCTGGGTGAGGGGAAGGGGCAGCAGGCAGTGCAGTCAGGAAGCACATGGGAACCATGTAGTCACTTTATCTCTTTATGTTCCTTTTTCTCGGCGCCAAGGGTGGTAATAAAAGATGGCTGCATGGCTCTCTCCAGGGAGCTGAACAGGAGCCAAACCATCATGTGGTGAACAAATGCCACAGTTGCTCAACTGCCGAGTCACCGCCGCGCCATGTTAAAGTGGTGACAACGTCTCCCTGAGTCCCAACCCAGAGGTGGACACTTGCCAGCCCACCCACCGGGAGAGCCCCAGTGTCTCGTCACCCAGGAGGCCCACGCACCTGTTCTGGCAGCAAGAAAGGCAGAGGTGTGGGGTTGTCGGAAGACCGTCCTCCGACTCCAACAGGACTGGGCCCGCAGACCAACCTCACTCCTCCTAGTCTGTGGGACGCTGGGCAGGAGGCTGAGCCTCTCTGAGCCTCAGCTTCACGCCTATGAGATGACCTCAGCACCCTGATCTCCTGGGAGAAGGTGAGCATGAGAAGTAGACAGGCCCAGCGCCACCGCGGGAGACACAGGAGTGTGTGACACAGGGTGGTGCCCATCTGGGTTGCTTGACTTATCCGACAGAGATGGGTGCAGACCCCGAGCCCCCGGGACAGTCAGGGCCCACGGGAGGGCAGAACGGCTTCTCCGAGGGACACTGGAGCTGAGACCTGAAGGTGAGCAGGAGGGCTTTTTAGGGGACCAGAGCTCTCCAAGGAAAGGGTCTGGGGTGGGAAGGGACAGGGAGTCGGGGTGGCTGAGAGAGAAGGGGGAGGGGGAGGGGGAGGGGCAGGTCCAGACCACGGGCCCGTGTGGACTGGGGCCTGGGTCTGCAGGGAAGCGTTGGAGGCTTTAGCAGAAGGAATAGCGTCACCAAGTCAGAGTTTTAAGAATCCCCATCAAGGCCACTGGCTGTGTGAGCCCCCCAGAGGCCTTTGTGTAAGAGACAAAGAGACAGGAAGAAGGTCAGAGGTTGCCAGGCCCGGGGAGAAGGGGGGCCTTGGCAGAGCTGTCGCGATTCACAGGAGACAGGGCACCGAGGGTGACCCCTGGCGTGAACTAGGGCCTCCAGTGGTCACCATGGGCCAGCGCGGGTGACAAAGGGACACAGGTCCTCGGGTGAGAGGGTGGGGCAGGCCGGGCAGGGGTGGGGCAGGGGCTTTCTGGAAACTCCAAACTTCCTGCTTGACTTTGCCTTGAACCTAAAGATGCTCCAGAATAGAAAGTCTGTTTGTTAGAAAGAAATGAAACAAACAAACAAACAAAAAACCCAGAAAACCTCTCTCTGGCCGCTGGGGCAGAACCGCTGCAGGTGGCAGAGGAGTGGAGGACGCGTGGGCCTGGCCTGTCCTCTTGAGGGCTCCTCGGGCAGCAGCTCACAGCAGCCCCCAGAGCACTGGTCTCTTCAGCTGGGCCGTGGGGTCAGGGGGACAGAGCCGCCGCAGCGTGTGAGCAGGGCCTGGCAGGGAGCCCGGCCCAGGGCGGACGTTCAGCTCACACTGGCTGATGGGAAAGAGCAGCCACAATGCAGCAGAGAAGGTGTCAGGGACACAGGGCTCTTTGTGCGGGATGTGAGCATCCCGGGGGTGCACTGTCGCAGGCCTCTGTGTTTGGCCGAGGCAGATAAAAATGCTGTTTCCTGGCAGGGGACCAGGATCTATCCGAGTGAGTGTCCCAGGTCCTGAGCTGCTGTTTCCTGCTTTGGGGACAATAAGCAAGGAGATTGAGTGTGGAGATCCAACCCTCAGCCTGAGTGCTCCCTGGGGATCAGCGCGCCTCACGGGTGGGTCGCTGTTAGTGGTATTTGCATCTGGGGAAACTGAGGCACGGGGAGACTCATCGGCCTGCTCAGTATAAGTGACAGAATAGACTTAAGAGAGGACCAGGAGATGGATACAGAGCTACCCGGGAGAGAGGAGGAGTGAGCACGGACGGTCAGAAGGACGGAGCCCGCGGCAGGTGGGTCGTGGCGAGGGACGGGGTCAGGAGGGAGCTGCCGGTCAGCGGTGGAGAGCGGGGCCTGGGACGCGCTGGCGGGTGAAATCCTGCCTCCTCTGCTTTTTGGGTGACCTTGGGCAAGTTATTTAGCTACTCTGTGCCCCAGTTTCCTCATCTGTATCGCAGGGATTGTGACAGGCTGGGTGACGTGGAGTTGTTTGGGGGACTGAGTGAGAAAATGCCTGAACTCGCTGGCGTATCGCGTAGTGTGGTGATTTGTCTGGGCTCAGTATGTTTCCAGACAGAGAAGGCCACGGCCCAGGAGTTTTTAAACGTGCACAGAGCCTCCAGTGAGGCGTGGGACTCAGACGCACCGCTGACCGCCAGTTACCGAGCACCGAGCACCATGCCGGGTGCTTAGCTGGTGGCTGCAAAGATGAAAGGAACCGGATCTCCGCCCTCAGGGCTCTCCCTGTCCTGTGGGGAAGGTGGGCTCAAATGGAAAAGGTGGGAAGAGAAGGAAGGAGGGCGAGAAAGAAAGAAAGAAAGTCTATAGGAATCAGTTATTCATTGAGCCAAAATGGTACCAGCCATACTCCAGGTACTGGAGCAGGAAATAGCTATGGCAACACCAGCAGAATGGCCTCCCAGGTTGAGGGAAGAGCATGTGCAAAGGCCCTGTGGGGGGAAATATACCTGACTTTGTAAAGAATGGCGGAACCGAGCACCCAGGGGCCACAGGCAAGGGGGAAGCAGAAGCCTGTGCCCGCAGGGCCCTGCAGAACACTGCGGCGCGGGGCACTCCACTCTGAGAGGGTGGCAGCGCCCAGAGGGCTTAAACATGCCCCTGGCATGTGAGTTAGTTCTAGAACAGTCACTGTGGGCCCTGTAGGAAGGGCGGATTGAAGGGGAGGTGGATTAACATGTCTTTAAATGCCATTTCTTCCGATAAGAGGTGTGGGGGGGATCTCCTTAAATTTGCCCTGTACCCATCTTTGGCCACTAGAATGTGCCAGAAGTGACCCTGTGTAACTTCTGATATTGACCCTTAAGATACCGGCAGCCTCTGCCTCTCCTGTAATTCATCGTCTCAAAAACCAGCGGCCATCATAGAAGCCTGATGGCCTGGTGACCACATGGCTGTGAAGAAGCCCCACAGCGACACAGAGAAAGACAGGGCTATGGAGGAGCCCGGGGCACCAGACCAAGTGCTCGGACCTCCTGGCCCAGTCTCACCACAAGCCACTTGTGAATCACTCTGGGCTAAAACTGTGGAGACAGAAGAATAGCCCGTCAAGCCTTGCCCCAATTCCAGACCCACAGACTGAGAGCAAACAAACAAAAAATGGTTGCAGGTTCAGACCACGAGATGTGGGGTCGTTTGTTACACAGCAATTACTAACTGAGACAAAGAACAAGGGCAGAGGCGATCCAGTGGGGTGGTGCTGCAGAAATCCAGGTGGGAGAGAGGTAGAGAACGCCTCTTTCAAGGAAGGAGATCATCCCAGGGCTGGGGGCACTGCAGATACTTAGGGCCATTAGGACAAGCCCTGCAGAAGGTAAGTGGCTACATTCCTGAGAGCCAAGAAAGACCAAAGGCTACAGAAATACTACTTATTAGCAAAATAAAGACACATCCCAGGAGAAAAGCCCATCTTAATAGAACATCTCTTCTCTATCCTATTCTGTTCTGTTCTATCCTATCCTATCCTATCCTGTTCTGTTCTATAGAACACTTGTTATTTATTATTTATCAAGCACATTCCAACATGTCACCTCGTGGCTCTGTCCACCGGTCTGTGGAGTTGGCCTTGCCATCTGTACTTTTCAAATGAGGAAACTGGCTCAGAACGGACACAGTGAGTGGTCTAAAGCCCCAGGGCACATGGTCAAGGTAGACTCTGAACCTTTAAGTCTCCTAGGTGAGTAGATTTCTTGTTGGGACACTTCCATTGCTAAAATTGCCACGTTTATTTTAATTTTTGATACCAGGGATTGAACCCAGGGGTGCTTTACCACTGAGCCACATCCTGGCTCTTTTTATTCTTCATTTTGAGACAGGGTCTCGTGAGGTCACTTAGGGCCTCTCTAGGTTGCCGAGCCTGGTTTTGAACTTGTGATCCTCCTACCTCAGCCTCCCGAGCAGCTGTATTACCAGCGTGCACCACCATGCCTGGCTGCACATTTATTTTAAACTAATAAAACAAAGAAAGCAGCATCTCATTCTGTCTTTCTGGCCTGCCTGCTGTCCCTCTCCATGGGCCGGCGGGCGATGGCTTTTAACGTGGGGGTCCTTGGATGCCCAGGATTGGAATCGCAGAGCCCGACAGCATGCGGACTTCTGCGTCTCACCCAGGAACCGTGTCGTTCTGGGAATAAGGCCTAAGCATCTGCATTAAAAAAAAAAAAAATAGGAGCAGGGCTTCCTGATTTAGTCATGTTACAGATCAGTTTGAGAGTCACTGAAGTTGTGGCTCAGCAGGAGCCCGGAAACAGTGGGTCATGATCAGGTGAAGACGGTGGAATATCACTCAACATTAAAAGAGAATAAAATCATGGCATTTGCAGGTAAATGAATGGAGATGGAGAATATCATGCTCAGTGAAGTTAGCCAATCCCCCAAAACCAAAGGCTGAATGTTCTCTCTGATAAGTGGATGCTGATCCATGACGGGAAGTGGGGAGGCTTGGGAAAATGGAGGAACTTTGGGCAAAGGGGGAGGGAGGGGAGGGAGGGTACATGGGGGCAGGAAAGATGGTGGAGTGAGGTGGACAGCGTTACCCTAGGTACATGTGTGACTGCACCTAGGTGGGACACTACGTCGTGTACAACCAGAGAAATGTAAAGTTGTGCTGCACTTATGTACGATGAATCAAAACACATCCTGCTTCATATACACCTAATTAGAATAAATCAATCAATCCGAAAATATTTAGAGAGAAGAATTTAAAAATATTTTTTAAATATTGAAAGATCAAAACTTTTGTTATCTTACACAATAATACCTAAAATAAGGTGCATAATGGGTGATCTATTTTTTCCTAATCCACAGTAAAATAAAGAAATTTAATAAAAAAAAATAATGAAGAAGGTCTCTGAGCAGCTCAGCCAAGGGCACATGGGTCACCAAGCCCTGATCTGGGTTCTCACTGCTCCATCCTGCCTGCCGAGGGACCCCAGAGTCTTTTCTTCTGTCTCCCCCACCCATGAGGCTTACCCCAGTTCCTGCAAGACCGGTGGAGTGTGAGGGGACGGAGGGGTGGGGACACGTAGGAAATCTCAAAGAAACGCTGTCTGCATTGTGTGTTGGAGGACCTGGGAGTTGGGAGGTGAGTTGCACAAGGCCACACAGCCAGCCAGCCGGAGTCTGCAGTGGGACCCAGGGCCGCCTACCACCAAGGCTCCTGTGTAGTCCAGTGGGAGGCTGTGCCAACGGGGTCAAAGGTCAGTGTGCCGGAAGGCCGGATCTGGGCCCCTCCTCCACTGCCTTAGCTGTGTGACCTCAGGAAATGGTCCCTTGCTGCCGTCATGGGGCACAAAACCACCTGCTCTGGGAAGCGCTCGGTAGCCAGTAGCCTTTTAGTACAAAGTGGCCACTTCTGAGCGAGAAGAGGCCCAGAAGCCAAGGCCAGAAGGGTGACGGGAGCTACTGTCAAGACAGCAGTGGGTCCCAGGGCTGGGGACATTCTGGCTATGGCCACGGCATTGGGAAGGTCGTTAGGGTGGGCAGGGTCCGGGCTCACACAGGTCTATCCATCCCTGATTTCTGGGCATCAGGAGCCACAGTTTCCAGGGCAGTTGGCAGACCTGCTGCTGACTGCTGGGCAGCGGAGCCTGGCACTTCTCTCCGGGCGTACACTGTCCCTCTCTTGTGCTGCTCTCTTCCCGTTCCCACGCCCCACCTCGGCCAGTCCCCAGGGATCCTGCTGCGGGCAGGGCACAGAGTGGATCAGGACATGTCCCTCCAAGAGTGCTGGGCCCTGCACTGCCCCGGTGTGTGCCTGGCCTGGGGACCCAGACCCTGCCCCCTCCTGGGGACGGAGGGCCTGCTGTTGGGAAGTCTGTGCCCGGGTCCAGCCGTGGCCTGAGATCTCTCAGCGGTGAGTTCTCACTGTGCAGAGTGGGGGGATTTTTATCCGTGGGGACAGTCGGCCAGCCTTGAATGCCTTCAGCGAGGATCCAGGCGTCGTGCCAGGTGCTGGGGCTGCGATTCAGAAAAGCCGTCCTGAACTTGATCCTCGAGGCGGGATCAACCCAGCGGAGACAGAGCGGAAGGGCTGGGGCATCCCTCCTTCACTGAAGGGCGAGGTATCCAGGCCTCGGTAGGGGACAGACACTAGAGAATACCACGGGGACGAGGCAGACTCCTGCCCACGATGCTCATCCCAGAAAACAGTTCAGTGGACGAGATCACCCGGCGGCCCTGCGGACCGAACGTCTCCGTTACATCTCCAGCCTCCGGCAGGGCCCAGCCCTGTGGACCTAGCCACCTTCATTTCAGGCAGCGATAAAAGCTTGAGGGAGAAACGTCCTTGCAGCGGGAGAGCGGGGTGGCAGGGTCTGGCAAGGTCCCTCTGAGAGGGGACATTTGAGAGGAGGCCAGACCCCTCACAGACGGGAAGCCAAGAGCGGAAACAGGGAGGGACGGATCTAAGGTGGCACAGCTTGGGCGCCACCCAGGGGGCTGCTCCACTTCTGCAGGTGGGCTCTTGGCCACAAAGCCGTGCCACCTACCTGGACAGGTCCTAGATGCTTTGTGAGCATGGAAGAGGGGCATTGGACTCCCCCTTAGGGCAGGGAGGCAGAGAAGGAGCCCTGGAAGGACAACCTCGAGGTACCCAAGGACTGTGGGGGGGCCAGGGAGTGGGTCTTTCCTCTTTTCCCTCCTCCAGCCCCCGAGCTGCCCCTCACCCGAGTGCAGGGACGCTCACAGGCAAGAGGCATGCTTCTTCTGCTCTGCTCGCTCTGCCTCTACGGAAGCCTCCTCTTCCAGGAAGCCTTCCCTGCTTGCCCCACCTCAAATACCAGCCGCGCCCTATGTCCTCTCTCTGCCTCGCCATTTCTCACGACCTGCCAACCCACCTTTGGAACCCATATCTGTTTTCTGCAACTTAAATGTCAGTTCCACAGGGGCCACGGTCTGTTTCCTTCTCCACTGGGTCCTCTGGGCCTGGAGCATAGTTAAGGAATGAAGGGAAGGGAGAAGGAGAGGCTCGGTGGGTGTGGACCCCTTCAGGAGAGCCCCGGGGG